>NC_053428.1:43118486-43457818 GCF_007990345.1 Gossypium hirsutum
CTTAATTTACAACAACACCCTTCCCTCTATTCCAACTACCGTGACCACCATGCCTCCTGTAAATGCAACATGGAAGACATTAGTTTTTGCCGAATCTCTTCGAAGCCTGAATTCCAAACAATATCCTGCAAATGTTCCTTTAACTGTTGATCATTCACTGCTTTTCACCATTGGGGTTGGGATTGACCCTTGTGCTACATGCTCTAATGGTTCTAGAGCTGTTGCAGCTATTAACAATATCACTTTTGACATGCCAACCATTGCTATCCTTGAAGCACATTACTATGGCATAAAAGGGGTTTTCACCGATGATTTTCCTGGAAAACCTTTGATGCCTTATGATTATACCGGTGTTCAGCCAACCAATCTACAAACAATGCATGGCACCAGGGTTTACAGATTGGCCTATAATTCAACAGTGGAGCTAGTGATACAAGGGAACTCTATGTTAGCCCCAGAGAGCCATCCAACCCATCTGCATGGATTTAACTTCTTTGCAGTTGGAAGAGGGTTAGGAAATTTTAATCCAGCGAAAGATCCCAAGAAATACAATCTAGTTGATCCTGTTGAAAGGAACACAATAAGTGTACCAACTGCAGGATGGACCGCAATCAGATTCAGGGCAGATAATCCAGGTACCCACCAGACCACAAAAATTATTTAATGCTTGTTTGAATATTCATGAACACAAAAGAAAAAGAAAAATAATCATGAGTTGGTGGTTTTGTGTAGGGGTGTGGTTTTTCCATTGCCATTTGGAAGTACACACAACATGGGGGCTAAAGATGGCATTCCTGGTTGAGAATGGGAAGGGACCGAACGAGTCAGTGGTACCACCCCCGAGAGACCTTCCACAGTGCTAAAGCTAAGATAAAGTTCCATCATGGCTTTGAGAATCAAAGTTTGAGGGTAGAGATATCAAATACATATATTTTTTGTGATTGAAAAAGAAAGAATAAAGAGATTTCAGGAAGCTATTAGGCAGCAAGGATGATTAGTAAACATTTTAAGTTATACACATAACCTGAATCCAAGTAATATTCCCTTATATTTTCAATCTCTCGTTTGGGGAGATGGAGTGTTAAAAATGTTAAAGTGTTTCTTTTTACTTGAATAACGATTGTGCATTTTACAAACAAAAGATAAAGATTCAAAACGCGCCAGATAGGGGTCGAACCTATGACTTTCTGCTTAGGAAACAGACGCTCTATCCACTGAGCTACAGGCGCTTCTACTAACAACTTGCTTTTGCATGTTTATATAATTACCTTTTACTTTTATTTTGATATATGACAAAGATGCTTGGACAAAAGCGACTATTTGTAAAATAGGGTTATTTCCATTTCATTCAGCAGAATTAACAATAATAATAGTAAAGGGTTCCAAAATTTTAAGAGTGAACGACAAGCATATTACATGACAGTAAAGTCTAGAAATCATATGGAGCCCACTTAAAAAATTAAAAAGAAAGGGTACAAACTTTTATCAACAGGTGGTGGATAAGAGAGATAGAAAATGGATCAGCTTTACAGCAGCCAATATATTGAATGGTCGTTTTACAAGTATATTGAATGGTCGTTTTACAAGTATATTGAATGGTTGTTTTAGGCTTTGGGATTCTACGTTGTTTCTACTTCAAATTATTTTAGGAGTGTTTTGAAAACTCGATTGCAAAATTCAGATGTTAGGAAATATGGCTGTCGACGCCACACGGTCATGTACCAGGCCGTGTGGTAGGCTGTGTAACTCATTGTTCACGAATTAGAGACACAAGGGCTAAGGACACGAGTGTGTGTCTAGATCGGGTGTGGGAATGTTTAGTGCAGAGTTCGTACAGGCTAAGGACACAACTGTGAGCCTAGGCCGTGTAACTCACTGTTCGTGAATTAGGACCACACGAGCCAGCTATTCTGGCTGTGTGAAACCACACAGGCGTGTGGATCAATATTTGAAATTTTTCCCTTAGGCCTCGAGTATCATTTGAAACGAATGTAGGCCTTCCATATGGTTAGTATGAACCAAATTAGACTATATAATTTGACATTGTATGATCTGAGATTGAGTATGGAATATCTGCATACGTGTTGACTGTGACAACCATTAATGAGATTGTTATATTCTGTGTAAGTATAAACTGTATCTGAATGATCGTATAAATCTCCTTGTTTACTGTCATCTGAGGTCTGCATCTGTTTTGGGGTGGGAATTTGTATAAAGAAGGAAGTGCTCTGTTATGAATTAGTGATTAAATCATTGGTATCTATAATCTGATCTGGTAGCTAGCCTGCAATTACTGAAACATGTCATACTAACACTATGTGGTGTGTAGGGTTGGATGGGTATTAATTACTCATTTTGATGTGTTGGGCTGGTTGGAGATGGCGTGTAGCAGATGAAGGTAGGATAATTGCATCTATTCTAATCTGTTCTATATCTGACAATGATTTGACTCATTATCTGTCTGGTCTGTTCTGGTTTGTTAATTGAACGAATTGCCTCTTGAGTCTGATTCAGAATCTAAACTTGGAACTTTATTGGTTTACTCTGAACTCTACTGAATATGTAATTGTTTCCTCATTACATTGTTAATTCATTTTGTTTGTTGATTGAATTACAGGTAACACAAAGGCTTGATTAGGTCGGCGGATCGGGAGCTCGGTCATGTTATTTATTAGCTATTGTTATTATCCATGTTAGTAGTTTATTTTCAGAATATTGGGGAAATTCGACTTACTAAGATTGTGAACCTCATATTCAACTTTACGTTGTTAAATTTCTTTAACTTCTAGATGACTTTAAAAACTAAGTTTCGGGAGTTATGTTTTGATAAATATTCTATGTAGCTCTCTAGTATTGGCCTTGTTGTCTAGGCAGGGTATGGAGTGTTATAGTTTCTCCCAATAATTTTCAATTCAAAAACTAGATATGTGTTCCAAATCTCCAGCAAAGGTATTGTTTTTCACCAATTTTTACAGCTCAGTAATAAATATAAACTTTAATAGATTATGGTAGCCTGTAAATGAAAATAACATTTTGAATCACATATATAAATACTCTGAAATGGGTGCATCGACCATCAGCACCAACACTCCATGTTTAAGCTTAAAAGGCTCCCTCCCACTCAAGCATATTATGAAAGAAAATTTGATTTTCCTTCTTTTATATCATAATCTTGACAGTCGATTTGAAAAGAATGGGTCTGATTACAAGCATGTGGTATAGAGTTGCCAGTGCTGCATCAATGAATGGATCTGCCTAGAAAATCCATTGCAACCAAACTAAAACATAGTTTCTAATCTCTTAGTACTTTTCTGGGAGGGCAATAAAAATACTAACACTACAAGAAAACAGACTTTTAACGGCGTTTTTTTTTTCTTTAAGCGCCGCAAAAAACATCACTATATGTAATGCCGCTAAAATTAGCGGCGTTTGTTTGAAAAAACGCCACTAAAGATCATGACTTTTAGCGGCTTTTTTAAAAATGCGCAGCTAAAAGCCTGGTCTTTAGTGGCGCTGTTTTAGAAAACGCCATTAAAAACCAAGACTTTTAGCGGCATTTTTTTAAAAAAAGGCCGCTAAAGCTAATGACCTTTAGCGGCGCTTTACCCAAAAACACCGCTAAAGATAATGAAATTTAAAAAAAATATATTATAAAAATCATGAAAAATATAAAAAATTTAAAATTCATTATCAAAATATTGAGAAGAATAATATCCATGATATAAATATAAAAATTTTCTATTAAAATAAAAATAAAAATTTATAATCAAAACTAAAATAAATAATAAAAATTAGATTAAATATAAAGATATCATAACCATGTAAAATACAAGATATTATCATCAAGATTTACATCCTCATCTTGCTCAAATTTTGGTGGCTTGTACCCTTTCTTGAACCATTCATCTTGTAGAATTTCAGGAATAGTTATACGCTGCCAAAAAGAACATGCAGAATTTCAACCAAAATGCACGCGCTAAAGCTTATACTATGATCAAAGATTGCATGTAATCACAAATTTTCATAGGATGAATTGAATTTGAAACTTACGGTAAGAGGGTTTGGATCAAGAATACGCTTAATCAAATTCCTAGCACCAGATGAAAATCATGATGGACAGCTGAAAGAAGCCTCCCAGATCTGAAATTTATCAATGTACAAACAATTTTAATAAAGTTCTCATCTAAAAAGACTGGCCAAATCTGGAGGGTACTTACTTTCTTATACAAGCCTATAAGGCTTGGCTCATCAAAAGGCAAATAACTCCGCAAGACCAAATATCAGATGATGTACCATTCAAGTGATTAAAATCTCACAAGCACCACGCAAATTTCAGTTCATATAGTCAGTCTATATCAAATACATGTTCTCAAAAACAGAACAATCTCAAACAGCTATGACCAGTATCCCACGGAAGGGAAAAAAAGCATGAAAGTACTGATATAATGACATAATTATAAACAGCCAGATGCTTCATCCTTTCTTAAACAAAGTAAGAATAAGATTGCATAAAATTACATAAAAACAAGATCATATGGATAATAGATCAATTCTTTTTACTTCTAAATTCAACAATTCGACTCATAAATTCAGCATTCCTCTCTTAAATTAACATAAATTCCAGAAATTTCACAGCTTTAAGCTAAAAAAAAGGAATGAAAGACAATTCATTTATATACCAGAGCTTTCTCAAGAAACATGCCGGAGCTGGTTCGAACTTCACTTTCAATACTTTGGCCTGATACATCATCTGCCACCATTGCTATTATGTGCCTTCTGCAAATTGTTCTTGGACTGCAATCTAGTGTAGTTGGTTTTTCCTGTTCCATTTGCCACTAGTCAAAACATAAAAGAGCTATATTGCAATATTATGATAACCTATTACTCCTTTGACAAAGTGAAATCTAGTTTTAGTATTGGCATCTTAAGCAAAAATATCCGCCTTTGCATCTTCTATTTTTCCCACCTTTTTTCACCATATCAGCAGTGAGTCCCCAGGGTATCTTAGTTTTGCATATTTTTTTGGAACCATTTGTTAGGGTATCTTATTCATGTGAGCATTTAGGTAGTATGTCAAGTTGAGTAACTAATGGCATCACATCATTTGAGCATATCTTATACATCCCAAACTCTAGTAGACTAGATTATTCCTGAAAACTATACAAACCATTTACATTTGAAGAGAATCTTGTTTTTGAAACTTGCCTTTTTGAAAGTAGCATGTAGTTTTCAAGGGTGCATCGTCCATGTTTGAGCAACCTCTGAAGGAACAAATATGCAATCAATAGGGCCACACATGTGCATCACAACTGGAGAACTCATTGGCAACTATTGAGTATAATTTACATTTGAGCTGTATTTAGATTCCATCAGTATTGCTGTAAGATAGATTATTGTCTTACCAATGCCTCGATTTATGAAGATGAGCATAGAAAGTACTAATTTTCTATTAAGGAGACAAGCAATGCTTTAAAGAAGTCTTTACAATTTTGTTTCAATCATTTTGATAATCCCACCTGGTGGGATAGTGGCTCAAAACTGACCTATCCTTATATCTCTATCAATGGCATCTGCATTCAGGGTCCCAGGAAGCTCTCTAAAATCTTCATTGAAGATGGAATATGCACTGTAAATTTTGGAATGGAAAAGATAAGTCAGTCGTGGAAAGAAATGAGCAATTCATGTTAAAAAAACTCACGTTATAGAGGGTTTAGAAACTAAACAAAGACCCCAAAACAACCCCTATGTCCTATGATAATCTACAAGAGGTTCCTGCACATGAACTTCGTTAGTATTTCGTCATTGGTTCATATGCTTAAGAAATTCTCCACAGCTACCTTTGAGAAAAAGTCAGAAGAAAACATAATTCAAACAAAATTTTCATTCAATGGTTTGTTTGGAAGTATAAGGGGTATCAGCAACACATATCAGAGTCATGTAACAGTTTATTTGTTATTATCTTATACATATATCATGAACTTTGGCTACCTTAGGAATTGGAGTTTAGAAGCAAGAGGATACCTGACATCACCAGGTTGCCGCCGTCCAAGGTTCAGGAAAATTGTACAAAAACCAGTTCCAAGTATCTGAGCAAATGGGGGGCAAAGAAAATATGAACATAGTTCATAATGGAATTGCTCTGGATAATCTAAATAAATATTTCGTGCAAAAGTGTGATAGATTGTCCATGTCTTTAAATAATCTTTCTCCTCATCTCTGATTTTGCATTGTTATATGTTTTATACAAAGTACATAAGATACAAAACACAACGGTATGTATGATATAACATCAGAAATTATGTCTTGAATCCTTCTAAAAAATCTTGAAGGTAACACCACAAATTTTTTTTACATGTAGGCACACACTCTAATACACTGAAATATCAGTCATATTACAACAATCAGTACTCATTATACGAGTTAATTCGAACAGTTATACTATTCTTACCCCCATTGACACTGAAGAAATCATCCTCACAATCGGAATTGAGATATGCTCGGGAATCGAAAAAGGTTTCTTCTTTACTACCTGCAGAATAAAAAATTGTTTCAGCTTAAGGTATTTAGATAGCAAAAAGGGAGCAATTTGATGAATATGCTGAAATACATTGAAATGCTTATCATGAAAGTAATATAGAAAACAATATCAACATGATGTTCAACATTACTATTGTACAATTTTCAGAAACTGTAACATGTATATGATGTAGCAAGCAACAGAACATCCTTGGAAAAACGCTATATCGCTTTGACATTCGATGGACGTATACATCAGCAACAACAGTCCCATGATTTATCTCCAAGTGTTGTACTGTATTGAAACATAAATTGTACATGTAGTAAGGACCACAACATAATCCACAAGTTGTCTTTCTTGGGGTTTTAATCTCCATTAATGTCAAATTATTGACAGTTAAAAGACAACTCTCTTAAAACTCTTTTGCAGCTACCTACTATTTAAGAGTGGTCCATCCATCAAGGGCTAATAAATTTACCACAAAAAAGGTTCCCCCTATATACTTACAAAAATAGATAGATACATCAAAAGATTGCTTATTGCTGGTTTGTCTATCTATTCCACATTGGACAGTAAGTCATTAAACAAGGATATATAAGGCTAAAGTTAGGTTCTCAACTTCAAATTGAATACTGCCATATATGTGAAAAATTAGCTTTATTTTATGTCATACTAGAATTCGCGATTAGCGATGTCGTTTTCGGGTAACCTAACAATTTTGCAATAGGCCTAGCCATTCCAAAACGGCCAATGACTTTTCTTGCAAGACAAGTGGAAAAAAGAAAAAACCAAAGGATAGCTACCTTTTTGTACAATATCTCATCATGTTTAATAGTGTTATGTTCACAAAAAGTTAGAAAACTGAGCTCTAATCCATGATAGATTAATTAACAAGCAAATTAAATATACTACCATGGAGGGCAGGGGAGGTCAAAGAAAGGGTCTAAAATCATCTAAGAAGGAGAAGGGAAGTCCAAAATTTAAACTAAAATAGAAGAGTTTGCACTAATATAATAGTGAAAATGTTTTGAAATGTCCCCAAACAAGCCATAATTATGCTAAGAAACTATAACATGGAGGACCAAAAAAAAAAACTATGAAAATATCACCATGTTTATCTCATAATCATCAATCAGGAGGGCCAACACAAATATCATTAGGCATATCATTCATGGCAGACATTGAAAAATAACCTTAAAAAAATAGATAACTACAAGCATCATCACTCATTAATCCAACAATATATTCATTTTTTTTCTGTAAACAAAGAACACAAGACTACTTGATATAAAGATCAACATGTTGATAGTAAGAAAAATGAAAACTCTGACAAACCAAATACCCATTTCAGATCTCACATCATAAAAATAAAACATCATCCAGAAACAGAGAAAGAAAAGTTATATAGAATAGATTTTTTCACACTCCATTGAAGATTAAAAGAAAAAAAAAAGTGAGACTAAAGCCAAATAGATTGTCTTTACCCCATAACCAAGCAAAGTAATTCCAACCTATTTATTTCACTAAACACACATAGAGACAAAAAGGTAAAACGAAAAAGAAGGAAAATTACCAAAATCTTTGAAAGTATAGGGCGATTGAGATATGAAAGCAAAGTCACCATTGGCAACTGGTTTCTCCTTAACAGGTGATGGTGGAATGATGAGGTTATTATCTGTTTTAGACCCAAAAGAAAGTCCAACTTTCATGGCTGAGGCTGGCTCTTGATAGCTCTTATACACTGAAACACATGAACCCATATCTATCTTTCTCTCTTTTTAGAGCGACAACATCACCCAATCTCAAAACAATAAAAAATAAAAAAGATGAAACTTTTCAAACTTCTTTTTCCTCTGCAACCTCAAAAGGCAGAAGCAAAAGAAAACGGAAGAGAAGATGGAGAAGAAAGCTTTTTTTTTTTTGGGGAAGGGAGGGGAGGGGGTATGTTAAAGAGTGGGAAGATACATACCTTGGGTTAATTTATGAGAAGTGGATTTTGATCGGTGAAACCAAAGGGAATAGAATCAAGGTTTTCAGCAGCGTAAAATTGGGGTTTAGGGGAGGGGGTGAAAATAAAACGATGCCGTTTTGATGTAAAGTTTTTTGCGGCATTTTTACAAAAACGCCACTGTATCTCAATTTTTTTGTATATAGCTCAACTTTTTGCGGCGTTTTCACTGAAAATGTCACTATTGCTCAATTTTATTTTTTTGTCATTTTTAACATATTTTTTTCTATTTTTTTTCTTTTAAAATTTTTTTGCTGAGATTATATTTTTTGAAATTTTTATTTTTTTTAAATTTTAAATATTGATCTTTTTGACTGAAATATGGACTAAAATATTAAATATTAAAATTTTAAGTTTTTAAGTTTTTAATTTTAATTTTTTTATTTTTCAATTTTCAATTTTCAATTTTCAATTTTCAATTTTCAATTTTCAATTTTTTTAAAGATTTTTATCATTTTTAAATTAACATATAAAAAAATAGTACCATGTCATGTGAATTACCTTGTAAGTTTTCATGTCAATATCATTAAAAAATTAATTTTACAATTACATCCCTATTAAAAATGAGATTTAACATTTTTTAAAAAGTGGAAGGTTTTGGTTCAAAAAATAAGAATCAAATTGATAAAAAATATAAATATTGAAAGTTAAAATTTAATTACCATGATCAACTCTTTTAGGAATTAAATTAATAGATGGGAATGGCATCGTCTAGTATTGTTTAAAGGATTTCTTTTTTCTTTCTTTTTTTCATCAACATTATTCTTTTAAGTATGGTTCGCATTAGTTGTTTAGATTTTTATACAAATGGCATTTAATTATATGCTATATCAATAATTGTGTTAATAATTTACAAGAACTAGATCAAATTAAAGTTCATGTATGCTTTTGGGATTTAACCCATTTTGATATATATATATTTTTTAAAATAATATTTTTTAATTACCAACAATAGTTTGGAGAGACAAGTAGACGAGACGACCAAATGCTTCTGTAATGTATTGAAGAAAGAACATAGAAAAATCAAAACCGAAATTAAGAACAGAATAATGAATATAAGAATTGGATTTTTTCAAAACCAAAGGGAAAGGGAAAGGGGAAGGGATCATATGGGTTCTACGGTAAACCGATGAAACGGCGTGTGTGAAAAGGGAGTTTTGAGGATACCAATTTTAGGAGGAAAATTTAGGGTTTCGAAGGGAGGGGGAATTTGGGAATAAAAATGCGCCATTTTTTTGCGGCGTTTTTTATAAAAACGCCACTAATCTCTATTTTATACATTTTTATTTTTATATTTCATTTTTATTAAATGTCAATGTTTTTATTTATTTATCAATATATTTTTTAAATCTAATATTTAAATATATCAAATGGTTTAGATTAAATATTTTTGAAAATAAAAGCATTAATCTAAACCCTTAACCCTTAACCTTAAGTCATAAAACATAAACCCTAAACTTTTACCCGGCCCTTAACCTCTAACCCTTACCCCCTATCATCTAAACTTTAAACGATTAAAGTTTAGCATATATTTTTATAATTTTGAAAGGATTAAATCAAAAATTTTCCATTATTCAAAGGGATGAAGTTTTAAAATTTTTAAAAATTCCAAAAAATCGAAATGGAAAATTTTTCATTTTAGAAGGGCAAAGACCCTTTCAACCCCCTACTTATGCCCCTAAATATATATTAATTATAGGGTTTAGGATTCAATTGAATATGATTCACTTGAGATTAACATACTACCCATGGCCATTAAACCTTAAACCATAAAACCCTAAATTATAGACCTTAAATCTTAAATATTAAATATTAAACCATAAACCCAAAAATAAATTTAATCAATATTAAGTATTGCTTTCGTAATTTATTATGAACATAAGCTTTTACATTAATATCTATGTATATACACATCAATATCCATATGATGTTTTTTTAAGGTTTAGGGTTTTAGGGGTTATAGATTAGTGTTTAAAGTTTTTTTGGGTTTAGGGGTTTAGAGGTTATATAGACTAATGTCTATGATTTTTTTTGGGTTAAAGGTTTTAGGGGTTATATGACTTTTAGCGGCGTTTTACCAAAAACGCCGCTATTGCTCTGTTTTTTAGCGGCGCTTTGACCAAAACGCCGCTTTTGCTCTGTTTTTTAGCTGCGCTTTGCCAAAAACGCCGCTATTGCTCTGTTTTTTAGTGGCGCTTTGCCAAAAACGCCGCTATTACTCTGTTTTTAGCGGCGCTTTGTCAAAAACGCCGCTAATGTATAATTGTGGCGTTTTTTCATAAAACGCCACTAAAGCCCTATTTTCCAGTTAAAAACAGTTAGAAAGGGGGGTTGGGCTTTACTTGGTCTTTCCAAGCATACTTTTTGTTGTACAACAATGTTGTAACAACACTACGAGCAGGGTTAATACTGGTTGCAGTAATTGGGATGGTGGCTAAGTGTACCAAGAGCACCACGAACCTAATTGGCAAGGGTGGGATTCTCTGGCACTGCGCTTGCCATTGGTGGCTGACAAGACGGTGTAAACTAGAATAAAGGTGCCCATAATTTCAAAACCAAGCCCATCTCCTTTGGTGTAACCAGGAGAAACAGAGTTGATTTTTCACCACCATATAAATCGATTGTGTTCCCCATGAATCCTTTTAACCGCACCAGCAGCGCATACGGATCCTAAGTATTGTATCACCATGTAGAAAACTGCTCTTGTCATGATTAGTTTCCTTGCCAAGAATAGCCCAAATGTCACCACCAGGTTGATGTGATCGCCTATCCACCACCGTCACCGTACTGCATCAAACAAAGGAAAGAAAGAGAGACATAAAGAGATGGGTGGTTACCTGAAATTCCAAAAGTGCAGTAAACAAGAACGAATATGGTGCCACTAAAAGCCCAAGCGATGCCTTCAAACCCCACAATTAAGCACCTATTTGTTTCCTGAACAACTCCCAAAATAGTCAAAATGGAGATAAACAAGAGAAGGAAAGTAGCCATGAACTCAGCAATCCCCGCCCTGTAAAAAGACCAAGAGGTCAACTCATGAGGCTCATAAAATGGTGCTGCTACTGCTTCGGTGTAAGCTTTTCTATCATCTTGGGTCTGAGCTACAGTATCAATAAGGTGCCTCTCTAAAAACTTGTCGGCTCCCAATCTAACATCCTCTTCTTTGCCCTACATTCTCCTTCTTCTTAGTTCATCTTTAGAATTAGACTCTAAAAACCAAATACTATAATCTAAAGAAGGAAGACTTTGTGTTTCTTGAGTCAACGACGCGATAGAGCTTTAGGCCTAAACTGGATGTGAAAATGGAGGGTGGGGGATCTTCAAAAAAATGAGTAGAAAAAGTTATTCAATTTACGCCAATTTTTTTTAACTAAATTTTTGAAAAATACCTAATTTTTTTTATAAAAATTATTAGATTAGATTTTTTTTTTGAAAAATTATGGGAATGGGCCAAAATAATGGAAACGCTTTTAGCGGGAAGCATTTTCAGTTGATTTGCATGAAAATGCTTCCAGCTGGAAGCGTTTTCCCCAATGGTCACCTCTCCGAACGGCTACTCCCCTTTTAACGACTATTTTCTCTTTTCTATATAAACCCATACAATTTTCTTATTTTTTCAATTCAATCTCAACTATCTCTCTCTCACATTCTCAAATCACTCTCTTAATTTTTCACTTAAAATTTATTTCTCTCTTAACTATCTTTTTTTATTAAAATTGTATTAAGATTTTTTTAAATTATTTTTCTATTACAATTTATTTCCTATTTTTTGAAATTAGTAATGAAAAAATCTCTAATCCATTGAGATGACAAGTACATTTTGATCGATCAATTGCAAATGGTAAGAAGATTTTTTATATTTAATCTAATTTAATTTAAATATTTTATTGTTATATTGAAATTTAATATTTTGTATTTTTTTTACATATCGCCGAAATATTAGATTTTAGAGACGTTTATTCCATCACCCTTAATCGAACCCTAGTTGAGAGATGCGGGATTTTTGCATGAGGCTTTTATGGGTAAAGGGTGTAAATTGGACTCCACACTTGTAAGTGTATTGGTGGAAAGGTGGAGACTTGAGACATGCATAGTCCATTTTTTATGCGGTGAGTGTACTATCACCCTCGAGAATATACAGTTACAGCTCGGATTACTGGTGGATGGGCCGATAATGAATGGGTTAGTTGTCGGAGCCGATTGGAGAGACGTATGCAAGCAACTTTTGGGGAGGGCTCCGAAAACGATTTATAGAGCCTGGATAGATATGAATTGGTTAATAAGAAAATTTGGTGGGCTTGATGCGGATTCGAAAGAAGTCGAAAGAGAACAACATGTTCGGGTATACATCCTTATAATCATTGAGGGTCTCCGAATGCTTGATAGGTTATGAAATCTTGTCCATTTAAGGTTGCTGCTAAAACTCGTCGACTTTAAAGAAGAAGACGGACTCAATTAGGGGTCAACCGTGTTGGCAATGTTATACCAGGAGATGTGTTGGGCGATGAAACCATAGAAAATTAAAATCAGTGGTTGCATACTACTACTGCAATCATGGGTGTGGTACCGACTGCAATATTTACATCCTCAAGTAGACCACCCTTATATATTCCCACTCTTAACAAGGTAAAATTCATTAGATAATATATTTACCATAATAATTTTTTTAAAATTTTAAATTATTGTGTTAACATATTATTTCAATAGGTGGAACTATGGGGCGAGTTACATGAGACTACCGGATGAGCTTTGAGATATATAGCATCTGTTAAACTAACAATCGGAATCAAACGTATGTATTTTTTAAATTTGAATTATATAATAGTAACATAGTTGATTAAAAAATAAATAATATATATAACTAAATTTTTTATTATTCTAATATAGTTTGAATGAACGTTATACTCCAATCCGAGAATTCAAGAATGCATCCCGTCTGAATTCTTGGTGAATCCTAATATATGGCACGTGAACCTGCCATTGGTAGTGTATGTTACAGTGGAGATGCACGAGTCGGAAAAAGTGTTGCGAAAGTTCGGGTTTAGGTAAACTATCCCATCGACACCCCAAGACATCGAAGATCTGCACCATAATGACTTGCGAAGGAGAATGGATGTGTTAGGAAATATGCTCATATTGTAGTAAACATGTAACTAATTTCAATTTATTTGAACAATTAATAAATAAATAAATAAAGTTAATAGTACATTTCACTATTATGTCTTTTGTATTTATGTCTTTTATATTTTGCATGTATATCGAAATTGTGACAAGCAAATATTAGCTCATTGATTGTCTAAAGTTCAAACTAAAGATAAGTGACATTGTAAAAAATGTTTACATTGTGAGAAAGACAACTTACTTCAATAGAAAATCTAAATGAGTCTATAATCCTGTAAAAGAATCGAAGTAAACATTTGATTCAAATATTGATAAGGATTATTATGTTGTTACAATTCCAATTGGGGAGATGGCTAGTCTTGGCTATCGGAGCAGTTGACTCCACGAGTAAAGACATAGATGTATTCATTAGTAGAATGATACATTAGACTGAACCCAGATAAATTAATTCTGAATCCGTTTGTGAGTTAATTCACTTGTGATGTTCATGGTGTGATTTACCTAAATCCTGAGTTAGTCATTGACCGTGCGTATGCAAGTCATGTTCTTTGAAATAAATGGAGGCTTATGCTCTAAGGATGATCGAGCCCATACCCGGTATGTTGGGTACATAACTTGTGTATGGCATGGTTTTACTAACAATAGTGGAATCCATAGCTCAATTAAAGAGTTAATGATATCCTCTCATTGGCATTGCATGGATTGATAATATGGAACGTGACCACAGGTTGCTAGTTCTCAAACGAGCAATTTATCAAAGTCATTTGTTGACAGTGATCATATTAGTCATTAAGAAGACACAATGCTGACAATGAGACAAAATAAGATTGTATTGAGTGAACGGATTTAACTCAAAAGAATCAAGGATATCATATGAGGGTAACACACACATGACGAGGTCATTGGACAAAATAGTTTGATGAATTGCTTTCGTAAAGAGTATACAATAAGGAGTTTTCAATCATGATACTTATTGTGGACTAACTCCATAATTAAGTAATTGTGAATTATCAGAACAATGCTTCTGGACATAATTGCAATCGCTAGAGCCAAAATGTATATGTCCGACTGGTCCCTCCGTTAGCTCAACAAAAGCTCGATCGAACTGCATTTGAATTAGAAGAAAATTCTACGACTTTGGAAATAATTTAATTGAGTCAATTTATTCGACGTGGAATTAAATTAGGTGGTCATAAGAATTATTCAACTAGAGAATTTGATTAAAGAATTTTCTTGAAATATTAATTTAGAAAATCTAAGTGATTTTTGAAAAAATTAATTTTGATCAAGTAAAATTAAATTAATCAAATCAATTAAAATTAATATAATATTTTTTGAAGTTAATTTTCATGTTAGACAATTGGCCTAGTGGGCAATTGAATTTGAAAATTGAACTTGAGATCGTAAATTTGGTCAGGAGCCCAAAACTGAGACCAAGATCTAAAAATTGGTCGAACCGAGCCGAAGGTTCAATCGGTGACTAAACCGGATCAGTCATGTCATCATTGACCTGAACCGAATCGACAGTAGCCGAATTGACTCAGGGTGTTGTAAGGGTATTGCACCTGCATCACTGGACACAGCGGTGTCGACAATTGGTCATTGGTGGTTGAGCAGTGGAAAAGTTACACTCATACTGGGACTCTACCAGAAAATTTGAGTTCAGATTACCTATTCCAAAAATAATATTATTTTAATATTTTAATATTAGATTTAATTTAATGCTTATCTACAAGATAAATATTTTATTATTTTAATAAGATTTAATATTAAATTTAATCTAATATTTATCTTAATAAATATTATATTAATTTAATATTAAAGTAATTAAGTTTAATTATAGTTGAATTCTCTAAATACTCCTTATATAAAAAGAGCATTGAGTCATTATTTACACATGCTTAAATTCAAGAGAAAGTTGTAGAGAAAAAAATTCTCTGAAGAGATTATTCTAAAAAATTTCTAGAGATATTTTTCTGATTTACAACTTGACCCAAAATTTTAGAGAAATTACAAAATTACCCCACTAGTAGTTTTTGTGAAAAATTTTCTGACTCGAAGTGAGCTCACAGTCGACGGACGTGAGCTTAAGGATATTGGAGAAGGCTACTCGGTCAAAGCGCTCATTCTAGACGAATTGAAAAGATAAAATTTTGATTAAGTGTTTATTACTTTAGATATCACAACCAATATCTTGTTTTGGAAAAAATTTAAAAACTCTGGTTTTTCCCTAAATTTATTTTGTGCATCATTTTTTAAACTCGTTTTTCCAAGAATCAATATTAGAGCCACGTTGTGCTCTATCTATAAGTATAAACAGATAATCAAAATAAATTTCTCTGCTTCTTGAATGATTTGATTAGATGGAAAGTGACATTTTTTAGATTTTATGCATGTTTTGAGTTATATATGGGAATTGATGAGATATTATATATTGGTTATATAATTATTTTATGGTTATTAGGAAATCGACCGTGGATTTTCATTTCCATGTAGAGTTATATTTTTTATAAATTCATAGAATTCTTGTGAGCCGGAAACGAACATAGGACTTAAATGTAATTTTCCAAAAGGAATCCATGATGAGGAAAAGATGCGATGGCGGTTGAAGACCCAAGGAATGTCTTGTGGTGAAAAATTATGTAATTTTATTTTTCAGTTTATTTTTTAGAAATAAAACCATGAAAACATTGGCTGGCAATTTTATTTTAATTATCTATCTCATTATATATATTTTTATAATTGTTTATAATATTTATATTATGTAACGTTATTGTCGAAACATTTTTTTTGAAAAACAGGGATCGACTTTATATTTTGAAAAGAAAACGAAAATTGGGAGTCGCCACCAATCTTTTTTGTTTAGGTGTGATCGGATCACCAAGAAGTTTGGTCATTTTAATAAAATATTTTGGTTTACTAAAATAACGATTTTGGTCTACGAAATTTGAAAAAATGGGTTCGGGAGTCGGTTACATACGAGGAAGGATTAGGACCCTCGTAACGCCCAAAATTGGTACCTCATCGATTAATTAATGTCTTAATGTCGAAAATTGAAAAGATTTAAAATAAATTTTGAAATAGGATCCCTTTTTATGAATGTTTGGATAACTTGAAGTGGATATTAAGATTCTCTTGTTTCGAAGAAATAAAATGTCACATCCAACACGTAGGACACGATATTTCAAACCTTCGATACCAAAATCATCTCATGATTTCCAAAACTCATGCATTGAAATTTTAAAAAGGATATTCGGTTATTTGGTCAAATGGTAAATTGAAACCCAGCATGTAGGGCATATTTTCTCGAAATTTCCAAACACAAAATATTGCCTTATTTTTTGAAGAAAAATGTGGATGGAATTTTAAAGGAATGTTTGATTATTTGGATAAACAATCGAAACCCATCACATTAGGGTACGATTTCCCAAATTCCCAAACATCAATCATCGCTTTTGTTTTAAAGTTTAAAAAACGCAGACGAGATTTTAAAGGGAAATTTGATTATTTAAATAAACGAAAGATCGAAACCCAATACGTTAGGGCACGATCCTTCGAATTTCTAAACATCAAACATCGCCTTTGTTTTATAAAGTCTACCCAAAATACATTAATTTGACTTGAAATGAAATGGAATCATGAATTTCGGATCAATAAGATGAAAATTGCAATATGACAATTATGAATGGAAGGTGAATAAACATGGAAAATATACATGGATAACGAACTCTATTAATGAATGGAAATAGCATAAAAATAAATAAAATAAAATAAAAACAAGTTAACATACGCACAATAGCAATAAGCTCACATCTAAACAATAATAATCGAAATAATGAAAACTAAAAATAGAGCTAATTAAAGAAACAAATCAGAATAAAACTATAACAAGTTGTCAAAAATAGGTAAATAAAATTAAGGTAGCAGCACAAAAAAACTAATGGACAATATGAAATAATATGAAAAAAAAAAAACACATATAACATACATCATTTAAATATCAACATAAATAATCAAAGACAAATGAATTAAAATAATATAAAAATAAATAATATAACAAGGTTTAAAATAAATAATAGGTGAAACCAATTAAAGTAAAAAGATATAAAAAGTTTAAAAATAAATAATATATAAAAAAATTAAAATAAATAATATATGAAATGATTCAGAATAAACAATATATGAAAAAGATTTGACATAAATATAAAACAATTTAGAATAAAATAATATATAAAACAATTTCAAATACATAAATATATGTAATAAATTAAAAGAAATAATACACAAAGTAATAATAGAATAAGACCCTTTAAAAACATAAAAAAGAGTTTAAAATAAATAATATAAAAATTTTAAAATGAATAACATATAAAACAACATATAAAACAATTTAAACTAAATACTAAATATGAAAATTTTAAACAGATAATAATATATAAAGTAGTTTAAAATAAAGAGTATATAAAAATACTTAAAAATAAATAATATATGGAAAGTTCAAAATAAAAATAATAAAAAGGTACTTAAAGCGATTAACATATAGAATAATATATCTAAATAACATATAAAAATTTTAAATAAATAATATGTAAAATAGTTTAAAATAAAAGGTATCTAAGAAATAAATAACATGCATAATAATTTAAACAAATAATGTATATGAAACTTAAAATGAATAATAGTTTAAAATATGTAAAACTTAGAATACATGATAATAACACGATTTAAAATAAATAATATAAGAAAAACAAGCTTAAAAAAATAAATAATAAAAATAGTTTCCTAAAAAAATTGAAATAATAAATAAATAAATAAATTAAATAGATTAGAACTAGGTTGAAATTGAATTAAAAATTAAGGTGCAAATTGTAAATAACATAAAATTGGCCATCAAGGACCAAGATGAAATGCGTTGAAACAATAAGGAACTGACTGGGAAATATCCCTAGCCCTCATGTGCTACGTTTCAAGATGGATCGATCTGAAGCGAATGCAGAAATATGCGGCAAAATTAAAAAAATAAAAGAAGCGAACAAAGGCCACATTGCAAGGCGTCGCAAAAGCAGAGGGACTGCGCGGACAATTACCCTATTCACTGCAAAAACACGCGGATCCTCAAGGGAAATGGGTCGGGTCGCGAGTCAGAGGTCAAAACGGCGTCGTTTTGGTCTCTGAATCCAAACATCAAAACGACGCTGTTTGCTTCTAATATAAATATTAAAAAAATAATAAAAAAGGCATTTTCTCTTTATTTCTTTCAAAAAAAACTTAGATGATTCTCTCAAATCCTCTTTTCATCTGCTAGGGTTTCAAAAGAAACCCATTTTTGGGGCGTCGCCGTCATGCCTCCTTGAAGCCGCCGTGGCTTCCACCGTCGACGGTGGTCGGGGCCGCGAAGATCTGGGTAAGTTTCCCTTTCTCCTCTCTTTTATTTACCCCTTTTTTATGTTTTAAAGTAAGTTAAAAAAATAAAAATAAAAAGAAGATGAAATAGAACAAAAACGAAATAAACAAGAAAACTTAGATCCGAAAGAAAAGATTGAATCCGAAAGAAAAGATTGAAATCCACTTTTTAATGTTTCCCCTTCTTTTTTTTTATTTCTCCTATGCGTGTGAAAATACAATGTTTTTTTTTGTATTCCAAAATCCCCCCATTACATTGATTTTCTCTTTCGGCTTTATAGCCGATTACATGTGATTTGTTACTCTTCTGTTTTTATTACTGTTCTCTGCTATGTTTTCTCTGTTGTGTGCTGCCTTTTCTTCTCTGTTTGTAGGTTTGAGCGGCGTGCGCACTGGTGGCAGCAAGGAGGCACATGGGTGGTAGTTGCGGCGCCTAGCAGGAAGGGAAACCCTAGGGTTTCTATTTTCTGAAAAATGTTGGGCCATTGAGTTTATTTTCGTTACTGGGCCACTATAATTTAGCTTGTTTTAAGGGTTTTGGGTGTAATGGGGTTTTGGGTTTTAATTAGTAATATGGACTATTTTTGTTGGTTTAAGCTCGGGCCTAGCAAAATAGGCCTGTTACAGCTGCCTTTCTTTGTTCATTGTCGTGCAACGAGAATAGAGCAAAGACCATAAAAGGGCCAATTTTCCCTGGACCTACTGAGCCTCAGCTTCTCTTGGCCCTTCTTTTCTTCGAGTAGCTTCAACATGCTCCACTGCAGCTTTAGTAGAATGAGATTTACTATCTTCATTCTGCCCCACTGCAACTTCAAGGAGATAAGGCTGGTAGCTTCAATCTGCTTCGCAGAAACTTTGAGATAAGGTTTACTATATTCGATTCGCTCCACTGCAACTTTAGGGAGATAGGACTCATAACTTTAACCTGCCCCACTGCAACTTCAGGGGGATAAGGCTTATAGCTTTAACTCAGCTCTACTGCAATTTCAGGGAGATGAGGTTTGTGGCTTTAATCTATTCTTCTGCAATTGTAGCTTGATCTGCTCCATTGCAACTTCAAGGAGATAAGATCTTCTATCTTCAGTCTGCTCCATTGCAACTTCAGGGAGATAAGACTTGTAACTTCAACTTGCCCCACTGCAACTTCAGGGGGATAAGGTTTGTAGCTTCAATCTACTCCACTATAACTTCAGGGAGATAAGATTCACCATAGTAAGTTTGATCCAACCTACTGCAACTTCAGAAGTATAGGATTTATAGCTTTAATCTGCTCTACTGCAACTTTAGAGAGATAAGATTTGCTATCTTCAGTCTGTTCCACTGTAACTTCAGGTGTATAAGACTCGTAACTTCAACCTGCCCCACTACAAAGATAAGTTTTGTGATCTGTAGCTTCAATCTGCCCCACTGCAACTTCAGAGAGATAAGATTCACTATTTTCAGTCTGCTCTACTAAACTTCAGGGAGATAAGACTTGTAATTTCAACCTGCTCTACTGCAACTTCAGGGAGATAAGGTTTGTGATCTGTAGCTTCAATCTGCCCCACTGCAACTTCAGGGAGATAAGATTCACTATTTTCAGTCTGCTCTACTGCAGCTTCAGGGAGATAAGACTTTTAATTTCAACCTGCTTCACTGCAACTTTAGGGAGATAAGATTTTAACTTCAACTTGTTCCATTGCCGTTTCAAGGAGATAAGGTGTAATGGCTTCAATCTGCTCCAATATCATTTCAGGGAGAAGAGATCTGTAGCTTCGATCTACTCCATTGAAACTTCAAGGGGATACGGATCATGGCTTCAGGCCGTTCCAGTGCTATTTCAGGGAGAAGAGATTTGTAGCTTCGATCTACTCCGCTAAAACTTCAAGGCGATATGAACTGTGGCTTCAAGCCGCTCCAACGCCATTTCAGGTAGAAGAGATTTGTAGCTTCGATCTACTCCACTGGAACTTCAAGGAGATACAAATTGTAGCTTCGGGCCTCTCAGTGCCATTTCAGGGAGAAGAGATTTATAGCTTCGATCTACTCTGCTGGAACTTTAAGGAGATCTGCTGTGGCTTCGAGCAGCTCCAATGCCATTTCAGGGAGAAGAGATTTGTAGCCTCGATCTACTCCGCTGAAACTCCAAGGAGATATGAATTATTGATTTCAACCTGCTCTATTACTGCTTAGAGAGATAGGATTGTGGCTTAAATCTGCTCCACTACGGTTTAGGGAGACAAGATTTGTTGTCTTCGATCTGTTCCACTGCAACTTCAAGGAGACAAGATCTACAATCTTCAGCCTACTCTGCTACTGCTTAGGGAGATAGGATGGTGGCTTAAATCTGCTCCACTATGGTTTAGGAAGACAAGATTCGCCGTCTTCGATCTGTTCTACTGTAACTTCAGAGAGACAAGATCTATAATCTTCAGCCTGTTACCCTACTGCTTAGGGGGTTAAGGTTCACCGTCTTTGATCTGCTCCACTACTGCTTAGGGAGATAAGGTCTGTAATTCAGCCTGTTACCCTACTGCTCAAGGGGTTAAGCCTCACCGTCTTTGATCTGCTCCACTACTATCTGTAATTTCATCGATGTTGTTACACCATCCTCTAGGGGCATGATCTATAGAATCAATTTCAAGTATCTATGTTTATGCCAAATGATTAGGATGCTATGATCGAAATGAATCAAATGCTCCTAACTAGTTGTGATGCTTATGTCAAATAATTAGGATGCTATGATCGAAATGAATCAAATACTCCTAACTAGATGTGTTATGAATGATATATGAATGCAGAAATGAAATAATCCTTTTTAAAAGGCTTAAGGTATCATTGCTCATTGTTCATCAGGACATTATCACTGACGTATTACGCTGCCATCTTGTTCGGCTGGTATTCTTGACAGAACAGTCAAAGAAACAATCACATTTTGCTCAGCAAGCCTACCCACTGTAATTTCAGAGTCCCTTCCACCGTACCTTCTGGGACATAAAGTTTGTATCTCCTAGCACAACTTCAAAGGAATAAGGTTCACTGTCTATCTTGCTGCAACTCGGATGTATATGATTTGTATTATCTTCAATCAATTTAATCTGTTACACCATTCATTGGGTGTAATGACTAGATGTATGTATCTGATATTTGCATGAATGCAGAGTATCAATTTTCTTTTCCCGAGAATGATCCCCTTTTATACTTAGGTTTATATTGCTCGTTATTTGTCGAGGTTGTATCACCGACGAAATATCTTGCCTTTTCATTGAACTGATACCTTTAACAGAAAATCCAAAGAGATAGCCACAACTTAGAATCCTCTTTCTCAAACATTTCCAACCCTTAGGTTTGGTGAGTTCTAAACAATAGTCTTGTTTCAGGTTCTTGTACTATTTAGAAGCCTCCAGAGTAGTATGCATAACTTCTTTTGTGAAAGTTTTATTAGTCCATTAATCATTGTATCAATGGACAAGAAAGAAATTGAACGGGAGCATAGTTCGAAATGAATAAATTAATCAAAGATTACAAATGCAATAAGAAAGAAATTAACTCAAAATGAGTAAGTTAATCAAAGATAGCAATTCAATAAGAAAGAAATTTATTGGGATATCTCTTGAAAAGAATAAGGTAATCAAAGATAGCAAATTCAACATGGGTAAAATGGGAAATCAGGTGCCCCAGATATCGCAGCTTGAGTTTTTCTGTACCAACTTCTTGAGGATCATTTTGAGCTCAATCTGTGTTTAGGGGATCTGGAGTACTTCGTCGATGCCCCAAAACGTAGCATACTTCTTCATTGTTAATTCAGGCATAGGAAGACTGCTGTATACCCCACTTTGATCAAAATTTGAGCTGCTCTTTTCGGGTTTTTAACTCAAATCCCCTTTGGTCTCAAAGCGTCCTTTGTGGGTTTTCGCCTTAGCCTCTCCCTTTTTTTTTTCTCAAGGCGTCCTTTGCAAGTTTTCACCTTGGCCTCTCCCTTTTTAGGTAGAACACTCCTTAACTGAATTTGAATTCACCGGTTTGGGCAAATCTTTGCCATCCATTTCGGTCAATATTAATACCCCTCCAGAACAAACCTTCTTTACTACATAAGGTCCTTCCTAGTTTGGCATCCACTTTCCTATGAAGTCTTTTTATATAAAAAAGGATCTTTTTCAACACCAGGTTCCTCTCGTAGAATTCTCTAGGATGAACCTCTTTATTATAAGCTCGCAGCAGTCATTTCTGGTGCCTTGGACTTAGACAGATAGCTTTCAACCCTCTCTCTTCAAATTTAACTGATTCTATCAGGGTTGGGTCTATTCTGCCTTATCCAACTTCAACTCTGACAAGACTCGGAGAAAAGGAATCTTATCTTCAAAACCGATTCTATCCCATAAACCCATGAGAAATTTGTTGCCCCAACGAAGGTCTTGACCGATGTTTGAAGGTAACTTCTTTATGCCAATCTTTACAAGTCACAGTCATTTTCCATATGATCCTTGTTTAGTTATTTTTCTTTCTTTCTTTCTTTCTTTTTTTTGCTGCCTTTGCTGCACTGCAATATGGTGCCTAATCTTTGAACAGACTACAAAGTTTTGACATTGTGCAGTTGTGTTAGATATGATCCTTTCTGGCATTCTATGTTGGCATTTTTTTTTTGAAATTTGATGACTGTCGACTTAGTAACATTGGCATATGAAGCAACTTTTACCCTCTTGGTGAAGTAATTGATGCCTACTTGAAGCTTTTGACAAGATTGGCCCAGTAACCTCTATGCCCGACATAGAGAAAGTCCATGTAGAAATTAAGGGGCACATGAGTCTTGTCTTCCTTAATCCGGTATTTATGGCATAACTGATGTAATTTCTTTCTATGGTGGACCAGCAGAACCCGAATCTCATGATTAGCCTGGCCATCGTAAACCCATTAGCATGTGTCCTTCTGACATACTTAGGGACCTCTTTTAACAGCATCCACAGGTCTTAGTAGCCCAGGTATATTTTGATATGGACGCTTCGTTTTGTCTTTATGGTGATGCAGGCTTCGATCCTTGCCTTTTTCTCTTCTCTTAGGCTTATTGTTCATTGAATTTTTGTAAGGTAAGATATGTTTTCCATCTTGTTCTACCATCCTTAACAAATCAGGAGGTAGGTTACCATCTCTGTCATCTTTAAAGTGCTAAGATCCCTTTAGGCCAATATTTGCTCAAAAGGAGACTCGGAGTCAGTGATAGTGTCACTCACGTTATTGATATCTGGGGACCTGTTGTAGGTATGAAGGCAAATTCCAAAGAATAAATGATTCCAAGGATGATTATTTGTATGATATGATCATGAATGAAAAACAAAAGAATATTTGAGATAAAATCCAAAAGAACGAAAGAATCTAAGAATAATTATTTGTACAGTATGAAATGGAAAAAATAAAAGAATATTTGCTCAAAAAGATGCATTTTATTAAAATAAAGATTTTGGGCACAAGTCTATTTCACAAAAGGATTCTTATTACCTCTAGGCTTAAAGCAAAAAGCGTGTTTTGAATATTACTCTAGATTAGCTCTAAAATAGAGGAATCTCTTCCACAGTCCTATTATTCAAAACACTCTCAAGTATGTAAGGGTTTGGAAACTTTTATTCCCCGGTTCCCTCTTTGGATATGTCATTCAGATTCCCCGATATTCCTTCCAGGCTTTTGAATTGTTCAAGGCATCACAGCTCTTTTGGCCCCACTTTCAAATCGCATTTACTGCATTGTCAGAGCGATTTAGTCTTCAAACTTCACCACTCCCATTTCAATGAACCTTTCGACCAATCTTTTTAAATATAGTGTAGTTTTCGATTGAGTGTCCTGTTATTCCCGCGTGGTACTCACATTAAGCGTTCTCATTATACCATTTTGGGAACGGAGGTTTCACGAGTTCCGAGTAGAATGGAAACACAACATGCACATCAAAGAGATTTTGATACAACTTCTTATATTACATTGGATGGGTGTAAATCGGAGCCTTTCTGTATTCTGCCCCAAGTTAGATTCCTGCCTCGAAGAGCCTTGATAGCTAGTGGTTACAATCCTCGACTGGCCTACATTGAGCAATTTGGAAGGCATGCTCACGATGTTCACTTTATTTTTGTTGTTTCTCGGGGTTAACCTTTTAGCGCTTTCTTCCGCATCTATCTTCCCACTCTTGATTGCATTTTCAATCATCTCGTCGGATATTACTATATCTGAGAACCTCAAGGTAGCGCTTCCCAACATATGGGTAATGAACGGGGCTTTTAGAGTGTTGGCGAAAAGCATCGTAATTTTTTTCTCCAAAAGAGGTGGCTGGACTTGTGTCGCTATCTCTCTCTATCTTTGGGCATATTGCTTGAAGTTCTCATTTTGCCTCTTTTCCATATTCTGCAGTGTAAGTCTTTCGGGCGTCATGTTTGTCACGTGGCCATATTGCTTCATGAAAGCCTGTGCGAAGTCTTTCCATGGATGGATTTTGGTACGGCTCAGTTGGTTGTACCATTTGGCAGCTGACCCAATCAGACTATCTTGGAAGCAATGAATTAACAGTTGATTGTTATCAATATAACCTGTCATTCTTCGGCAAAACATCGTGATGTAAGCTTCAAGACAACTAGTCCCATGATACTTTTCAAATTTTAGAGTCTTGAATTTCGGCGGGAGTACTAAATCTGGAAATAAACTGAGATATTTGACGTCAATCGTGCAATGGTAATCAGTATTCTCCATTGTTCTAAGTTTTTCCTCTAACCACTTGTATCGATCTTCGAGTTGTTTTGGCAGTTCAACCTTTGCTTTTTTTATTTCTACCATTATGTCTAGATTCGGAACTACATGATTGGTTGGACTGTTCCTCGAATTGAAAACTGATCCCGTCAGGTAGTTCACGAGTGCCGAGGTACCGGTCTGATGTTGGGATCTGATAGCAGTAGGTGCACCCTACGGACATGTCTGATCGTTTGTCGGGGTGAAACCCGAAGGGTACAGAGGCTCCTCATTGTCCTCTCCAGCATTGATCATGGAGTTTTTTCCTTTTTCTAGCCCCTTAGTCAGTAATTAGGACAACTAATTCATCATATTCCTTTGGGACTCTAGCATTTGGTCCCTCTTATCTTGTTGGATCCTTGCCAGTTGGTCTTGCATTTGCATTTGTAATGGCTTTGCATCTCTATTTGAAGTTGTTCAAGTTTTTCCAATCTTTGATCCATATCTTTTATCTTTTTCGTGTACCGTAAAGATGCTTATTCATTTGACCCTTTGTTGATTCCCAAGTTAACTGAAATAATTTTACCTAATTAGAGTACTTTAGGGAAAGTCTAATGCAAATAATGCAATGCAAATGCAAATGCATGGAATGAATGCAAAAGAAGGAAAGACATTGATTATGAATTCAATTCCATTAGAACAACTTTTCTACAAAACAAATTCCTTTACATAAAACGAATTACATATGCGGCGTTGCCCTCATATTCCAGGCGGAGATTCCTATCTTCCTCTTCATATCCAGATGTTATGGTCGAGTCTTGTGAATTTTGCTTGATCCAGGCTGTGACTCGTTGCTCACTTATCCCCGTGATACACGTCAGCTCCTTTAAGAAAGTCAAGACATGACGGCTCTCGAATAATCTTTGTCGGCTTGAATTTTTGGGCGATGAAGCAAAGTCGTGTATTTATTCATAGACTATCAGCCTTTTTTCATCTTGTTTACTTGGACCATATTCAGACAACCGTATTATAATCCACTTTATCAAGAAATCCATTTTCTTATGCGAAGTTATTCTATTTAGCAATCAAATATGAATCAACACCTCCTATCTATAATGAAAATGCAATGCAATCAAAAGAAAAGAAAACATGTTAGCATAGGAGAAAAAAGCAAAATAGAGTACCTATATGGGTGACCACTAGGGGTTTGAAGTGGCTCTACCTAAGGTGGGCTCCTAAGGCTCGCTATATGGGGTTTGGTTCTAAAGAAAAGGGTACCCGAACTAGCAGATTCCTCGATCCTCACCCATTATAGGCTCATATAGATCGAGTTCAGTTCAGGGGAATACATTTTCCTATTGCTGCACGAAGATGAAAATCTCACGAAGACATAGGTACGGATGTATCCCGAAAGTGATCTACTATCCTACACGGAGGTGAAAACCTCACGAAGGAATAGTTTCTCACTCCCACTTAAGAGGTGTGACCACAACGGTCATACAATGCAATGTGCGAGGATATATACATAAAAAACTCGAAGAAATAAAGAAAATAGGAATAAAATGATGAAAACCGTAAGAAAAATGAATGAAATGCAATGAAGGGATCGTAAGATTAAAAAGAATTTTCAATTTTTGACAAAGCACAAAAATTAATCAATTTATGGCTCGACTCTCTTTTTTAAGTCCCCAGCGGAGTCGCCAAGCTGTCGAAACCATTTTTTTTAAAAACGGGGATTGACTTTATATTTTTAAAAGAAAACAAAAATTGGGAGTCGCCACCAATCTTTTTTGTTTAGGTGTGATCAGATCACCAAGAAGTTTGGTCATTTTAATAAAATATTTTGGTTTACTAAAACAATGATTTTGGTCTACGAAATTTGAGAAAACGGGTTCGGGAGTCGGTTACGTACGAGGAAGGATTAGCACCCTCGTAACGCCCAAAATTGGTACCTAATCGATTAATTAATGTCTTAATGTCGAAAATTGAAAAGATTTAAAATAAAATTTGAAATACAATCCATTTTTATGAATGTTTGGATAACTTGAAGTAGCTATTAAAATTCTCTTGCTTCGAAGAAATAAAATGTCACATCCAACACGTAGGACACGACATTTCAAACCTTCGATACCAAAATCATCTCATGATTTCCAAAACTCATGCATTGAAATTTTAAAAAGGATATTCGACTGTTTGGTCAAACGGTAAGTCGAAACCCAGCATGTAGGGCAGATTTTCTCAAAATTTCCAAACACAAAATATTGCATTATTTTTTGAAGAAAAATGTGGACGGAATTTTAAAGGAATGTTTGATTATTTGGATAAACAGAAAATCGAAACCCATCACATTAGGGTACGATTTCCCAAATTCTCAAACATCAACCATCGCTTTTGTTTTAAAGTTTAAAAAACGCAAACGAGATTTTAAAGGGAAATTTGATTATTTAAATAAACGAAAGATCGAAGCCCAATACGTTAGGGCACGATCCATCGAATTTCTAAACATCAAACATCGCCTTTGTTTTATAAAGTCTACCCAAAATACATTAATTTGACTTGAAATGAAATGGAATCATGAATTTCGGATCAATAAGATGAAAATTGCAATATGACAATTATGAATGGAAGGTGAATAAACATGGAAAATATACATGGATAACGAACTCTATAAATTATAATGGAAATAGCATAAAAATAAATAAAATAAAATAAAAACAAGTTAACATACACACAATAGCAATAAGCTCACATCTAAACAATAATAATCGAAATAATGAAAACTAAAAATAGAGCTAATTAAAGAAACAAATCAGAATAAAACTATAACAAGTTGTCAAACATAGGAAAATAAAATTAAGGTAGCAGCACAAAAAAACTAATGGACAATATGAAATAATATGAAAACAAAAAAAAACACATATAACATACATCATTTAAATATCAACATAAATAATCAAAGACAAATGAATTAAAATAATATAAAAATAAATAATATAACAAGGTTTAAAATAAATAATAGGTGCAACCAATTAAAGTAAAAAGATATAAAAAGTTTAAAAATAAATAATATATAAAAAAATTAAAATAAATAATATATGAAATGATTCAGAATAAACAATATATGAAAAAGATTTGACATAAATATAAAGCAATTTGGAATAAAATAATATATAAAATAATTTCAAATACATAAATATATGTAATAAATTAAAAGAAATAATACACAAAGTAATAATAGAATAAGACCCTTTAAAAACATATAAAAGAGTTTAAAATAAATAATATAAAAGTTTTAAAATGAATAACATATAAAACAACATATAAAACAATTTAAACTAAATACTAAATATGAAAATTTTAAACAGATAATAATATATAAAGTAGTTTAAAATAAAGAGTATATAAAAATACTTAAAAATAAATAATATATGGAAAGTTCAAAATAAAAATAATAAAAAGGAACTTAAAGCGATTAACATATAGAATAATATATCTAAATAACATATAAAAATTTTAAATAAATAATATGTAAAATAGTTTAAAATAAAAGGTATCTAAGAAATAAATAACATGCATAATAATTTAAACAAATAATGTATATGAAACTTAAAATGAATAATAGTTTAAAATATGTAAAACTTAGAATACATGATAATAACACGATTTAAAATAAATAATATAAGAAAAACAAGCTTAAAAAAATAAATAATAAAATAGTTTCCTAAAAAATTGAAATAATAAATAAATAAATAAACTAAATAGATTAGAACTAGGTTGAAATTGAATTAAAAATTAAGGTGCAAATTTTAAATAACTGAAAATTGGCCATCAAGGACCAAGATGAAATGCGCTGAAACAATAAGGGACTGACTGAGAAATATCCCTGGCCCTCATGTGCTACGTTTCAAGATGGATGATCTGAAGCGAATGCAGAAATATGCGGCAAAATTAAAAAAATAAAAGAAGCGAACAAAGGCCACATTGCAAGGCGTTGCAATAGCAGAGGGACTGCGCGGACAATTACCCCATTCACTGCAAAAACATGCGGATCCTCAAGGGAAATGGGTCGGGTCGTGGGTCAGAGGTCAAAACGGCGTCGTTTTGGTCTCTGAACCCAAACATCAAAACGACGCCATTTGCTTCTAATATAAATATTAAAAAAATAATAAAAAAGGCATTTTCTCTTTATTTCTTTCAAAAAAAAAACTTAGATGATTCTCTCAAATCCTCTTTTCCTCTGCTAGGGTTTCAAAAGAAACCCATTTTTGGGGCGTCGCCGTCATGCCTCCTTGAAGCCATCGTGGCTTCCACCGTCGACGGTGGTCGGGGCCCCGAAGATCTGGGTAAGTTTCCCTTTCTCCTCTCTTTTATTTACCCTTTTTTTATGTTTTAAAGTAAGTTAAAAAAAATAAAAATAAAAAGAAGATGAAATAGAACAAAAACGAAATAAACAAGAAAACTTAGATCCAAAAGAAAAGATTGAATCCGAAAGAAAAGATTGAAATCCACTTTCTAATGTTTCTCCTTCTTTTTTATTTCTCCTGTGCGTGTGAAAATACAATGTTTTTTTTGTATTCCAAAATCCCCCCATTACATTAATTTTCTCTTTCGGCTTTATAGCCGATTACATGTGATTTGTTACTTTTCTATTCTCGTTACTGTTCTCTGCTATGTCTGCTCTGTTGCATGCTGTCTTTTCTTCTCTGTTTGCAGGTTCGAGCGGCGTGCGCGCTGGTGGCAGCAAGGAGGCACATGGGTGGTAGCTGCGGCGCCTAGCAGGAAGGGAAACCCTAGGGTTTCTGTTTTTTGAAAAATGTTGGGCCATTGGGTTTATTTTCGTTATTGGGCCACTATAATTTGGTCTATTTTAAGGGTTTAGGGTGTAATGGTGTTTTGGGTTTTAATTAGTAATATGGACTGTTTTTGTTGGTTTGGGCTTGGGCCGGGAAAAATAGGCCTGTTACAGTTATAATTGTAATATATATATGAGATGATCCATAGTTGATCGATTAAAAATAAGAAGTATGGTAATAAGAAAATATATGTGTTGTATTGTTCTATCCACTTCTTTAGGTTATTCGATAACTGTAAGAAGTGTGGTAATGAGAAGGTACATGTTTAGGATTGACTTTGGCTAGGAAAAGGTTGATTTTTAAGCGGTCAAATTTGACTCACCTCCCTTTCCTAGGACCCTACCTGGTTCACATTTCGCATTCACTTCTTCGATTTTTCTTTAAAAGAAAAACTATGAAGAATCAAATTTGTTTGTTTTTATGATTGATTGATTCTTGTGAATGAATGTGAATATTATAAAATTGTCATAGCATGTCATGCATATATTGGAAGCATGCCATTTAGATTAGGTAAGAATGCCACTAGGACTATCGTATGATCATTCTTGAAATTTGGGATAAAAACCTTGCATGTTTTTAAAATATTAAGTGGGAGAAGGTCTTTGAACAAGACTAATGGCCTCCACTGATGGTCCCTAAGTGATAGCATGATAAAGTTTTGAGCTGGTTCCTACCTTGGCTACACCCCAAGGTAAACTTTGTCATGTGAGTTCAGTAGATGAGATTTCCTTTTAAGGACAACTAGTCATGCATGACTTTCAGAGAGATTGTCCCAAAATGACTCACAAATGAAAGCATGTTCATGATGGATATTGTGTCAATGGTTACACACTCAAGATCCTCTCTTATTAAATAGTTTCCCAAGAAATGATATTTAAGCTAGAGATGATAGCCAAACATTAAATGTCATTAGTTCGTATGGAGTCTTGAGAATTAAGATTCACGAACTGATTGGATGTAATCCATGTTCTTGCAAGTTAATCATGGGACACCAAGGCGACATGGTTGATGGGTGTGAGAATGGTTGTAGCAACAAATTTTTTTTTTCAAGGTTTTAACACAAGATGCATGCATCATACTGCATTCTTGATATGTTGCTGAAATGAAAAATATTTTCTTAATACAAAGATAGTAATTAGTGATATCTTTATTTATTTTTAGTTTAAATATATCTCCTACTCCTCTTATTAAGTTTCTAACTGGGAATAAATTAAATGGGGATACTTTTCAAAAGTGGAAATGGAACTTGTTGATAGTTCTTAGCTGTGAGAAACATAAATTCGTTCTTCACGAAACATGCCTGTAACACCCCGAACCCGAAACCGACACCGGAGTCGAACACGAGGTGTTAACTGACTTTAACCCCTTACAAAATTTATTTTCCAGACACTGCCCAATCTGTGTACTAGTCGTTTTAAAAATCATATCTTGAGTTTCGTAACTCGAAAATCAGTTTCGTAATTTTTCCCAGAAACTAGACTCATGTGCCCATCTATGTATTTTTTTCTAGAATTTTTTGTCGGGCCAATTAGTACAGTTTATTAGTCAAAGTCTCCCAAGTTGTAGGGGTCGACTACACTGACCTTTGCCCATTACGACTTGGATATCTCCCTGCACGGGGCTCCAATCCTGATGCTGTTTGTTTCTATGAAAACTAGACTCAGAGAGGAATCTGTACATATATGGTACGACCCCTAATTATCTCTGGTTAATTTGTAATGAATTTCCAAAGTCGGAGCAGGGAATCCAGAAACCGTTCTGGCCCTGTCCCACAAAAATCTGATTATCTCTTAATATACTGCCCATATGATCTTTTCGTTACTTCCTCATGAAAACAGACTCATCGAGCTTCGATTACATAATTTATTCATCAATTAATTCCACTCCTACTATTTTTAGTGATTTTTCAATCTCATGACACTGCTGCTGCCAGCATCTGTTACGAAAGTAACTAGGTCCGTTTCATGCCTACCCTTGATCCAACTCAATCGAACATTCGTGCCATTTTCGCATGGCTTAAAGTTTACATGCCAAAATTCAAACACAACGTAATAGCTTATACATGCCAAAATGTTCTTCTAAGCCAACTAAGAAGAAGGTACCAAAACTTGCTATCCGGTGTGATGACTTCGATGACGGCCTGACCCCCCAAAAATAGATGAGTCCAAGCAACCTATAATGGGTGACAAGGAAACACCGAGTGAGTTTATAACTCAGTAAGTCATAAGCAATGCACTACCATCCATCAATAACATTATCACAAGAGGAAACAAAATGGAACGAGACAATTTACTCCATCCATACCGAACCATACCATAGTTCCTCCAACCTATCGATTCAATTTCATATCAATTCATGCATTCACAATCCATATACTCATCAATAGGACATTGAAGCATTTTCATAAATCAATTTATTTTCGTTACAATCAAACAACAAAACGGCCTTTCACCCATCCTACGATAAATTTTATGTACATGACTTCAAGTATAGTTGTCACATAGGTTCAACTTACCGAGCTCAACACCAAGTATAAGCATAGCACATATTAGCCATGTACTCAAGACACTTACCCGATCCGCTGTCCGTGATCGACTCAATAGTGTCGCACACATAGTGTCCATAATGATTCACGAATGTATATTGAGCCCGCACACTCAGTGCTATATAATCAACTCGCACACTTAGTGCTACGTAATCAAATCGCACACTTAGTGCTACATAGTCAAACTCGCACACTTAGTGCCACATGGTCAATTCGCACACTTAGTGCATCATATTCATTTCGCACACTTAGTGCAACATAGTCGAATCGCACACTTAGTGCTGTACAATTTAATCCCGCGCACTTAGCGCCAATCTCATGGTCATAAATGGTTATCCCGCACGTTTAGTGCCGAGATCAACAACTCAGTACATCTTACCTCTTTTCTTTCATTCAACAATTTCATCATCACATACGTACATGCATATATATATATGTATATTTATTCATTCCATTCAGCATCAATACATACACATTATGACCATTTGAAATAATACCAACTACATGCTTAATGACTTACCTCGTGTTGGGTAAGACGGTTCCAACTCGGCTACTCGATAACCTTTTCTTTGCCTTTGCTCGATTCACCTCCTTTAACTCCTTGAGCTAAATCAATAATTTAACTAGTTTAACCACCTTGCTAAATATTTACAATCCAATTTCACATGTATATGTATGTTAGTATATTCGGCTAATAACCTCATGCAACTACCAAAGCCGAATCAACTAAATATACTTATGAATATATATATCATCATCGAAATCACCTAAGCTTAGACATCAATTTTTAATTCCAAGCAAGTTGCCGAATGCAACCTTACTAAATTTTCATGGATTCAAGTCATGGATTCAATATACCATTACCATGAAATCAACAACCAAAAATTCATAGACAATTTAGGAAAATCACATTACAAATCTCAAATTCAAACAAAGACCATGGCCGAAATGCACATATAACCACATAACAAAAATATTGAACCTTTGGTTGCCTAACTAGCTTAACATCCATCAAATTTTAAATCAAGAAACTCACCTCATCTATAATCAACCCTCAATACCCTAAAGCATCAAAAACGACATCAAAGAAATACAACCATCCATGGCCGAATGTCATCTTCTTAACTTTACAAAAGAAACATTTGCCATGAGCTAGCTTCTATACTTGATGGCCACTCCAAATATACAAAGATTTTCAATGATAGAGCATTAACATACCTTAATCCACTTAAAGGACCACCTTGGCCGAATCTTGCTTCCTCTTCTTCCTCTAGTTAGAACAATTGCAAAAGAAAGAAAACATGAACACTCCTTCTTCCCTCCTTATTAAGCATTCAAACTCCCTCATTTTCATGCCACAACATCAAACACTCCCCCTAGGCACAAGCAATGGCCGAATTCTTTCCAAGTTTTTTTTCTCCCCTTCTTTTTCTTGGTTTTTCGGCTAGGAGATGGCAAGTATGACACCCATTTTTTTTGTTCCCTTTTCTATTATTATCCCCATCATTTGTTCACCAAAAGAAAACATATTAAATTAGAATGAGTGGAGCATCATCACTCCTTGGCCGGCCACCATGAATTTTATCGGCAATTTGACATGCAAAGCCATGCTTCCTCACCCTATTATTAATTACTCCTTATAATTCATCTATCATCTTTTCTAACTTCGTCAACTAGGTCCTTTTTGAATTAATTCACAATCCTAATGCTAATATTAGGCATTTAATTTCTCATATATTCACTGTCACACAACAATTTATGCAATTAAAACACGAAAATAAATTTTTTTTTGGCTCGGTAATGTGGTCTCGAAACCACATTCCGACCAGGGTCTAATTTGGGTTGTCACAACTCTCCCCCACATAAGAAATTTTCGTCCCCGAAAATCTTACCGGTAAATAAATTTGGATATCGATCCTTCATAGAGTCCTCAAGTTCCCAAGTGGCTTCTTCAATTCCGTGTTTATGCCACAGTACTTTCACTAATGAGATTTTCCTGTTTCGTAGTTCTTTTACTTCATGTGCTAAAATACGAACTGGTTCTTCTTCGTAACTTAAATTAGATTGAATCTCGATCTCCGATGGAGGAATTACGTGCGATGGATCGGACCTATATCGTCGAAGCATCGAGACATGAAAAACGTTGTGAATCTTTTCGAGCTCAGGGGGCAAAATTAATCGGTATGCAACGGGTCCAACTCGTTCGGATACTTCGTACGGACCGATGAACCTCGGACTCAATTTGCCCTTACGACCAAATCTAAGCACCTTCTTCCAGGGTGAAACTTTGAGAAATACTTTGTCTCCAACCTAATATTCAATGTCTTTTCTTTTCAAATCCGCATACGATTTCTGACGATCTGTGGCTACCTTCAGACTTTCACGGATTACCTTTACTTTCTGTTCGGCATCTTTAATCAAATCAACTCCGAAAATTTTACTTTTACCGAGCTCAGTCCAAAACAATGGTGTACGGCATTTACGACCGTACAAAGCCTCATAAGGTGCCATCTTAATACTTGATTGAAAACTATTGTTGTAAGCGAATTCAATCAAAGGTAGATACCGTTCCCATGAACTACTGAACTCGAGGATGCAACACCTCAACATATCCTCAAGTATCTGAATTATCCGCTCGGATTGACCATCAGTTTGGGGGTGAAAAGCGGTGCTAAAATGCAGCTTGGTACCCAAAGCTTCTTGCAATTTCTTCCAAAATCGTGAGGTGAATCTCGGATCTCTATCCGACACGATAGAAATAGGTACTCCATGTAATCTCACAATCTGAGAGACATACAATTCGGCTAGTTTATCCAATGAAAGATCCGTACGCACGGGGATAAAGTGAGCCGACTTAGTCAGCCTATCAACAACAACCCAAATCGCATCCTTCTTACTTGCGGACAATGGCAGTCCGGACACAAAGTCCATTGTGACTCGGTCCCATTTCCACTCGGGTATCATGATCGGCTGAAGTAACCCTGAAGGCACTTGGTGTTCCGCTTTCACTTGTTGACATATTAAACATCTCGAAACAAAGTCGGAGATGTCTCGTTTCATACCATGCCACCAAAACCAACGTTTCAAGTCGTTGTACATTTTCGTGCTCCCCGGGTGAATTGACATTCGGCTACAATGGGCTTCGTTCAGAATCATCGGAATGAGTTCTGAATTCCTTGGAACACACAAATGACTTCTAAACCTCAAACAACCATCATCATCAATCTGAAACTCCGATTCCTTGTTCGGAACACACTCAGCTCGTTTTGCAACCAATTTATCATCGACTTTCTGAACTTCACGAATTTGATGAGTCAATAATGGTTTGGCTTTTAATTCAGCTACTAACACATTGTCAGGTAGAACAGACAAGTGTACATTCATCGCTCGCAAAGCAAACAGTGATTTCCGGCTTAAGGCGTCCGCAACCACATTAGCCTTTCCCGGGTGGTAATCAATGACAAGCTCGTAATCTTTCAACAACTCAAGCCAACGTCTTTGTCGCAGATTCAAGTCTCGTTGAGTCATCAAATATTTGAGACTTTTGTGATCCGAAAACACATGGCACTTCTCACCAAACAAATAATGTCGCCATATTTTCAATGCAAACACAATGGCGGCTAGTTCGAGATCATGGGTCGGATAATTTCTCTCGTGTGGCTTCAATTGTCTTGACGCATAGGCCACAACTCGACCTTCTTGCATCAATACGCAACCCAACCCAAGTAGGGATGCGTCACTATAAATGACGAACTCTTTACCCGATTCGGGTTGCACCAAAATTGGAGCTTCAGTCAGATGAGTTTTCAGTTGATCGAAGCTTTTCTGACATTTCTCCGTCCATTCGAACTTAACATCCTTCTGAAGTAGCTTCGTCATTGGTGTGGCTATCATCGAGAAACCTTTGACAAATCGTCGGTAATAACCGGCGAGCCCTAGAAAGCTCCGGACTTCGGTAACATTTCTCGGAGGCTTCCAGTTAAGTATGGCTGAAATTTTGCTCGGGTCAACTCGAATACCCGATGCGGATACCACATGACCCAAGAAGCTAACCTCTCTTAACCAGAACTCACACTTACTGAACTTAGCATATAACTGCTTATCCCGCAAAATTTGCAACACTTGCCTCAGATGCTCAGCATGTTCGGTCTCATCTCTTGAATAGACCAAGATGTCATCAATAAACACAACTACGAACCGATCCAAATACGGCCTGAAGATCCGATTCATCAAATCCATAAACACCGCAGGGGCATTAGTGAGCCCAAACGGCATCACTAAGAACTCGTAGTGACCGTACCTCGTTCTGAAAGCAGTTTTGGGTACGTCCGAATCTCGAATCCGCAACTGATAATAACCCGATCTCAAATCTATCTTTGAAAACACCGATGCTCCCTTTAATTGATCGAACAGATCATCAATACGCGGTAACGGATACTTATTCTTTATCGTCACTTTATTCAGTTGACGATAATCAATGCACAACCTCATGGTTCCGTCCTTCTTTTTCACAAACAATACTGGTGCACCCCAAGGTGAGAAACTCGGTCGAGCGAAACCTCTATCCGTCAATTCTTGCAACTGAGCTTTCAACTCTTTTAACTCGGTTAGTGCCATACGATACGGAGCGATCGAAATAGGCGTAGTTCCAGGTACAAGCTCAATACCAAACTCTACCTCCCGAACAGGTGGCAAACCCGGTAACTCTTCAGGAAAAACATCCGGGTATTCACAGACCACCGGCACCGATTCGGGTTTCTTTTCTAACTCCTTGTCATCAAGTACATACGCGAGGTATGCTTCGCACCCTTTCCTTACATATTTCTGGGCCAACATTGCTGATATTACAGCTGGCAACCCCCTTAAGTCCGCAGACTCAACTCGGATTATTTCGTTATTTGCGCACCTCAAATCGATAGTCTTGCTTTTGCAATTCACAACCGCATCATGCGCGGTTAACCAATCCAAACCAAGAATAACATCAAACTCGTCGAACAGCAAAAGCATCAAATCGGCCGGAAAACAGGATTCTCGGATTATTAGAGGGCATCTCTTACACACTTTATCAACAAGTACGCATTGACCCAAAGGGTTTGATACTCGAATTACGAGCTCAGTAGACTCAACAGGTAGAGTCTTACTGGTTGCTAAGGTTTCGCATACATATGAATGAGTAGAACCAGGGTCAATCAATGCAATCACATTAGTATCAAAGAGAGTGAAGGTACCAGTGATGACGTCGGGGGAGGATGCCTCCTCTCGTGCGCGAATGGCATATGCTCTAGCAGGAGTACGGTTCTCGGCTCGATCGGCCGTATCAGAAGCCCCCCTCTGACTACCACCCCTGCCTCCTAAAATTCTCGGTGGTCTACCTCTAGATGTCACTCCACTAGGTCTTGCACCTTGAATCTTATTCTTCTCATCCAGCTCCGTGCAATCTCTAATGAGGTGGTCCTTCGAACCGCATCCGTAACAGGCCCTGGTAGTAGACTTGCCCCAACATTCACCTAGGTGTCGTCTTCCACATTGGGGACATTCAGGTTTCTCGTGACGATTATTGCCCACACTAGCTACCGAAGTAGCTCGGGAGCCCATCGATGGTCTTGCCCTGATGGAAATTCCCGCAGTCGCTCTCGACTTATTAATGTCCTCCCTGAACTTCTTTACAGCTGAGAACGGAGCTTTACCCGTCGATCTTTTACGATAATCTCTAGCTTCAAATTCAGCCTTCCTCTTCTCCTTTCCAAGTTCTTCCGCCTTGCAGGCTCGTTCGACTAGTGTTACGAATTCCTTTATTTCCAAAATACCCATTAGTAGCTTTAAATCTTCATTCAATCCTTCCTCGAATCTTTTGCACATAGCAACCTCATCAGCTACACACTCCCGGGCATACCTACTGAGTCTTACGAATTCATGTTCGTATTCAGATACAGTCATACGGCCTTGCTTGAGTTCCAGGAACTCCTTACGCTTCTGATCAATGAACCGTTGGCTAATAAATTTCTTCCGGAATTCTGTTTGAAAGAAGTCCCAAGTTACTCGCTCGTTCGGGACTATGGAAATCAAGGTCCTCCACCAATAGTAGGCTGAGTCTCGCAACAAAGATACAGCACATTTTAGACATTCATCGGGTGTGCATGACAATTCATCGAACACCCGAATGGTGTTATCAAGCCAGAACTCGGCCCTTTCGGCATCATCAGTTACTATGGCCTTGAACTCCTCGGCCCCACGCTTCCTAATCAAGTCTACAGGTGGCTTACTCAGCCTCACAGGATCAGCGACTGATGGCATTACAGGCTCTTGGGGTGGATTATTCAAATTTGGGAATTGTTGGACAGCCGGGTTGGTTCGGGCATATTGCGCGACCCACTCATTCATCATGGTAAAGAAGGCTTGTTTAGCCCCCTCACCTTGATTATTCGCAGATGACTGAGGTTCAACAGGCGGCGTCCCTTGTGCAGGAGCAGCCGCTACGCTCTCAATGTCATCCGCTAGGGTTCTTTCTTCACCGGGGTCCATTTACTAATCAAAACAAAACATTTCAACCGTCAGAAGTCATCACACATTTAAACATTAACATTCGGCATGTATAGCTAAACTCGTACGCGCTATGGTAGTCCTAGAACCGACTAAACCATAGCTCTGATACCAATAAAATGTAACACCCCGAACCCGAAATCGACACCGGAGTCGAACACGAGGTGTTAACTGACTTTAACCCCTTACAAAATTTATTTTCCAGACACTGCCCAATCTGTGTACTAGTCGTTTTAAAAATCATATCTTGAGTTTCGTAACTCGAAAATCAGTTTCGTAATTTTTCCAGAAACTAGACTCATGTGCCCATCTATGTATTTTTTTCTAGAATTTTTGGTCGGGCCAATTAGTACAGTTTATTAGTCAAAGTCTCCCAAGTTGCAGGGGTCGACTACACTGACCTTTGCCCATTACGACTTGGATATCTCCCTGCACGGGGCTCCAATCCTGATGCCGTTTGTTTCTATGAAAACTAGACTCATAGAGGAATCTGTACATATATGGTACGACCCCTAATTATCTCTGGTTAATTTGTAATGAATTTCCAAAGTCGGAGCAGGGAATCCAGAAACCGTTCTGGCCCTGTCCCACAAAAATCTGATTATCTCTTAATATACTGCCCATATGATCTTTTCGTTACTTCCTCATGAAAACAGATTCATCGAGCTTCGATTACATAATTTATTCATCAATTAATTCCACTCCTACTATTTTTAGTGATTTTTCAATCTCATGACACTGCTGCTGCCAGCATCTGTTACGAAAGTAACTAGGTCCGTTTCATGCCTACCCTTGATCCAACTCAATCGAACATTCGTGCCATTTTCGCATGGCTTAAAGTTTACATGCCAAAATTCAAACACAACGTAATAGCTTATACATGCCAAAATGTTCTTCTAAGCCAACTAAGAAGAAGGTACCAAAACTTGCTATCCGGTGTGATGACTTCGATGACGGCCTGACCCCCAAAAATAGATGAGTCCAAGCAACCTATAATGGGTGACAAGGAAACACCGAGTGAGTTTATAACTCAGTAAGTCATAAGCAATGCACTACCATCCATCAATAACATTATCACAAGAGGAAACAAAATGGAACGAGACAATTTACTCCATCCATACCGAACCATACCATAGTTCCTCCAACCTATCGATTCAATTTCATATCAATTCATGCATTCACAATCCATATACTCATCAATAGGACATTGAAGCATTTTCATAAATCAATTTATTTTCGTTACAATCAAACAACAAAACGACCTTTCACCCATCCTACGATAAATTTTATGTACGTGACTTCAAGTATAGTTGTCACATAGGTTCAACTTACCGAGCTCAACACCAAGTATAAGCATAGCACATATTAGCCATGTACTCAAGACACTTACCCGATCCGCTGTCCGTGATCGACTCAATAGTGTCGCACACATAGTGTCCATAATGATTCACGAATGTATATTGAGCCCGCACACTCAGTGCTATATAATCAACTCGCACACTTAGTGCTACGTAATCAAATCGCACACTTAGTGCTACATAGTCAAACTCGCACACTTAGTGCCACATGGTCAATTCGCACACTTAGTGCATCATATTCATTTCGCACACTTAGTGCAACATAGTCGAATCGCACACTTAGTGCTGTACAATTTAATCCCGCGCACTTAGCGCCAATCTCATGGTCATAAATGGTTATCCCGCACGTTTAGTGCCGAGATCAACAACTCAGTACATCTTACCTCTTTTCTTTCATTCAACAATTTCATCATCACATACGTACATGCATATATATATATGTATATTTATTCATTCCATTCAGCATCAATACATACACATTATGACCATTTGAAATAATACCAACTACATGCTTAATGACTTACCTCGTGTTGGGTAAGACGGTTCCAACTCGGCTACTCGATAACCTTTTCTTTGCCTTTGCTCGATTCACCTCCTTTAACTCCTTGAGCTAAATCAATAATTTAACTAGTTTAACCACCTTGCTAAATATTTACAATCCAATTTCACATGTATATGTATGTTAGTATATTCGGCTAATAACCTCATGCAACTACCAAAGCCGAATCAACTAAATATACTTATGAATATATATATCATCATCGAAATCACCTAAGCTTAGACATCAATTTTTAATTCCAAGCAAGTTGCCGAATGCAACCTTACTAAATTTTCATGGATTCAAGTCATGGATTCAATATACCATTACCATGAAATCAACAACCAAAAATTCATAGACAATTTAGGAAAATCACATTACAAATCTCAAATTCAAACAAAGACCATGGCCGAAATGCACATATAACCACATAACAAAAATATTGAACCTTTGGTTGCCTAACTAGCTTAACATCCATCAAATTTTAAATCAAGAAACTCACCTCATCTATAATCAACCCTCAATACCCTAAAGCATCAAAAACGACATCAAAGAAATACAACCATCCATGGCCGAATGTCATCTTCTTAACTTTACAAAAGAAACATTTGCCATGAGCTAGCTTCTATACTTGATGGCCACTCCAAATATACAAAGATTTTCAATGATAGAGCATTAACATACCTTAATCCACTTAAAGGACCACCTTGGCCGAATCTTGCTTCCTCTTCTTCCTCTAGTTAGAACAATTGCAAAAGAAAGAAAACATGAACACTCCTTCTTCCCTCCTTATTAAGCATTCAAACTCCCTCATTTTCATGCCACAACATCAAACATTCCCCCTAGGCACAAGCAATGGCCGAATTCTTTCCAAGTTTTTTTTCTCCCCTTCTTTTTCTTGGTTTTTCGGCTAGGAGATGGCAAGTATGACACCCATTTTTTTTGTTCCCTTTTCTATTATTATCCCCATCATTTGTTCACCAAAAGAAAACATATTAAATTAGAATGAGTGGAGCATCATCACTCCTTGGCCGGCCACCATGAATTTTATCGGCAATTTGACATGCAAAGCCATGCTTCCTCACCCTATTATTAATTACTCCTTATAATTCATCTATCATCTTTTCTAACTTCGTCAACTAGGTCCTTTTTGAATTAATTCACAATCCTAATGCTAATATTAGGCATTTAATTTCTCATATATTCACTGTCACACAACAATTTATGCAATTAAAACACGAAAATAAATTTTTTTTGGCTCGGTAATGTGGTCTCGAAACCACATTCCGACCAGGGTCTAATTTGGGTTGTCACAATGCCCTCCTGAAGTTCAGCCTAAAGCGAGAAATCGCTGGAGAGATTCTGACTCGATTGCTCGATGTTATATGTTAGTAAGCATGAGCAGTGTGTAACAAAAGCTACATGAGAATTTTCGTGCTGCTAAAGTGATCATGTCAAATTTAGAGGATTTGCTCGGAGGCCAAGTCACATTTGGTCAACAATCCGCTATTACAAATTTGATGAATTTTCAATAGAAAATCGACACTCTGTTCAAAGAACATATGCTTAAGCTTATGTGATTCTTTGCGGAAGCAGAAGACAATGGGGTTGAACTAAACGTGAACACTCAAATTGAAATAGTTTTCAAATCCTTAACCAAAGAGTTTGCTAGTTTTAGGGCCGCTTACAACTTGGGGAACAAGGCACTTACCTTGACTCAACTCATACTTATAAAGGAATTACAATCTTATGAGTTGATGTTGAATGGTAGGAAGCCGGTTCAAAAGAAACCTGAGGTAAACTTAGTCAGGGGCCACTCGACCTCTAAGGGGAAATAGAAAGCTAAAGGGAATAAGAAGCTGACTAAGCCTTTGAACCCACCTCGTCTGGATATGAAGAAGGCTAAGAAGTCAAAAGATCCTAAAAAGATCAAATGTTTCTTCTGCAATAGAAAAGGACATCTCAAACCAAACTGCAAGGAGTATTTGGATTAACTAACCGAAAAGGGAAAATGTATGGAACTCTCTGTGGTTGAAGCTTGCTTAGTGGAATAATCAATTGACAATTGGGTTATTGATTCTGGAGCCACTGACCATGTATGTGTTTCTTTACAGAGGTTCAGCAAAATGAGAAGTCTGCGTGATAGGAGTCTCTCGTTGCAGACCGGAGATGAGAGCTATGTTTCAAGCGAACCAATGGGAGAAGTTATTTTACACTTTGATATTTTTAGAAAGTTTTTTTTAAAGAATGTGTTTTATGTACCTAATTTTAAGAGGAATTTAATTTCTGTAGCATGTTTATTTTATGATGGTTATACGGTGACATTTAATAAAGGGGTTGCTATTCAATGAAATGTTCTTTAATCTATAATAGAAGGATGAAAAACAATCTTTACTTTACCAAACCAAATAACTAATGAGGGGTACCTAGGGCATTTAAGACTTGGTCTATTAACCAAGAAAGAATCACTAGACTCGTGAATAATGGTTCCTTAAGTATGCTTAAGAAGTTAGTCTTCCACAATGTGAATCTTGCTTGGAAGGTAAATTGACTAATAGGTCTTTTAATGTGAAAGGTACAAGAGCCAACCAACCTTTAGAACTTTGCACACTCGTGTATTCCAATGAGCATTAGTGCCTGAGGAAGTTACGATTATTAAGTGACTTTTATCGATGACTATTCTCAATACGAATATGTGTATCTAATGCACCACAAAAGCGAAACCTTTGATAAATTTCGAGAGTTTTGTGCGGAAGTGGAATGGCAATTAGATTTATCCATAAAGAATCTTCAGTCTGACCAAGGTGAGTAATATTTGTCCAGTAAGTTCCTAGGATATCTTATAGAGAATAGGATTTTATCCCAATTGACTACACCAGGAATCCACAATAGAATGGCATAGCTGAAAGAAGGAATAGAACCTTGTTTGACATGGTTCGTTCAATGTTAAGCTATTCACAACTTCCTACTTCCTTTTGGGGATGTACGATACAAACGGCTTCCTATATTCTAAATGGTATGCCAACTAAGTTTCCCTATAAGACATCTTATAACCTATGGCATAAAAAGAAACCCGCTCTAAATCACTTTAGAATATGAGGTTGTCCAGCACACTTTCTGGATAAGGATGCAAAGAAGTTGGATGCACGAACAGAATTGTGCATGTTTGTATGATATCCAAAAGGAATAAAGAGAGGATTATTCTACAATCCGAAAAATAATATGATTAAAGTCTCTACTCATGCTACTTTCCTCGAGTAAAGCTACATAGATAACTTTAAGCCTTAAAGTAAAATGATACTTGAAGAACTTTTGGGAGTGGTAGAACAATCACCAAGTTCAATTCTCAAGAAAGTTGTAGAAAAACTTACAAATGATCAACAACAAAGGGGAATTCGTCATAGTGGGAGAGTTTCTAAGAACCCAGACTTCTTCGTCTATGCTGGTAGTATTTATAATATGAAATCCAATCATGAGAATGATGATCCACTCACTTACGAGGAGGCTATACAAGACGTTGGTTCCAAGCTCTGGAAATTTGCCCTGGATGTCGAGATGGATTCTATGAAATCCAATATGGTGTGGGAACTTATAGACTTATCGATTGGGATTAAACTTATAGAGTGTAAGTAAATCTACAAGAAGAAGAGAAATGTGGAAAGGAAAGTCAAAACACACAAAGCTAGACTTGTTGGGAAAGGCTACACACAAAAATAAGACATTGGTTACGATAAGACCTTCTCTCTGGTAGCCATGCTCAAGCCTATCCGCATATTCTTATCCATTATCGCTGCTCTCAATTACGAGATCTGACAAATGGATGTCAAGATAGCATTCTTGAATGGCTATCTTGATGAGACCATTTATATGGCTCAACCCACTGGCTATGTTGTCAAAGGAAATGAGCAAAAGGTTTACAAACTGCTAAGACCCATTTATGGGCTTAAGCAGGCGTCTTGCTTATGGAATAAAAGATTTGATCAAATGATCAATAGTTTTTATTTTAGCAAAACATTGATGAACCTTGTGTTTATAAGCATATAAAGGACAAAAAGGTGGTATTCCTCGTTAAGTATGTCAAAGATATTCTACTTATCAAAAACGATGTAGAAGAATTGTCATCGGTTAAACTGTAGTTAGCTCAACAGTTTATAATGAAGGACTTGGCTGAAGCTAGTTATATTCTTTGAATTCAAATCATTAGGGATCGAAAGAATAAAACGATAGATCTATTTCAAGCTTCATACATTGATAAGGTAATAGAACGTTTTGCAATAATTGATACGAAGCTAGGCATTCAGTCGACTGCATCAGGTTTTCATCTTTCTTTAGATGATTGTCCTAAGACAGCATAAGAAAGAGAGCATATGAGTAAGGTTCCATATGCTTCAAATGTTGGAAGCTTTATGTATGTGATGCTTTGTACATGTCTAGATATCTGTTTTGCAATAGGAATGGGTAGTTGATATCAGACGAATCCAGGTCTCAGGCATTGACAAGCTGTAAAGCATATATTAAGGTATTTTAAAAGAACCAAGGATTATATGCTTATGTATTCTAAGGAGAACCTTACTCTTGTTTGAAACACAGACTCAGACTTCCAAACTTGTAAATATTCAAGGAAATCAATGTTAGGAAATGGTATTCATTTTAGGTCGTAGAGCCATAGTATGGAGAAGTATAAAAAAAACTTGTACTGTTGACTCTACTATGGAGGTCGAGTATGTGGCTACTTCTAAGGCAACGAAAGAAGCAATATGGCTTTAAAAGTTCTTAACCGAACTTGAAGTTATTCCTAGTATGGAAAAAACTATAACACTGTATTGTGATAACTATGCTGCAATAGAAAATAATAAGGAAATGAGAAGTCATAAGAGGATGAAACACATTGATCGGAAGTATCACTGGATATAAGAGGCAGTAGCCGAATGAATTGTAGATGTAATGAAAGTACCTTTTGAAGATAACCTTGCAAATCCATTTACTAAGATTCTTATAACTAGGAGTTTTAACAAACACATCGAAGATATGGGAATTCGAAACATGACACATTTACTTCACTAGGGCAAGTGAGAGATTGTTGAGAAATGTGTCCATATTGTAGTAAACATGTAACTGTTTTCTATTTATTTGAACGATTAATAAATAAAGTTAATTTCACATTTCACTATTATATCTTTTGTATTTATGTCTTTTATATTTTGTATGCATAGCAAAACTGTGACAAGCAAATATTAGCTCATTGATTGCCTAAAATTCAAATTGAAGAAAGTGGCATTATAAAAAACGTTTAAATTACGAGAAAGATAAATTAATTCAATAGATAATCTAAATATGTTCGTAATCCCGTAAAAGAATCGAAGCGGGCATTTCATTCAAATACTGAGAAGGATTTTTATGTCGTCTAAAATTCCAATTGGGGAGATGACTAGTCTTGGCTATCGGCGTAGTTGACTCCACAAGTAGAGACATAGATGTATTATTAGTAGAATAATACATTGGGCTATACCCAAGATGAATTAATTCTGAATCCGTTTGTGAATTAATTCACTTGTGACGTTCATGATGTGATTTACCTAAATCCTGAGTTAGTCACTTACCATGAGTAAGCAACTCATGTGCTTAGATATAAGTAGAGGCTGATGCTCTAAAGATGATCGAGCCCATAGCCGGTATGTTGGGTACATGACTTGTGTATGACATGGCTTTACTAGCAATAGTGGAATTCATAGCTCAATTAAAGAGTTAATGATATCGTCTCATTGGTATTGTGTAAATTAATAAATATGAAACGTGGCCACGGGTTGCTTGTTCTTGAATGAGCAATTCATCACAGTAATTTGTTGACAGTGATCATATTAATTTTGAAGAAGACACAATACTGACAATGAGATAAAATAGGATTGTATTGAGTGAACTGATTTAACTCAAAGGAATTAAAGATATCATATAAGGTTAAGACACACATGATGAGGTCATTGGACAAAGCAGTTGGATGAATTGCTTTAGTAAAGAGTATACAATAAGGAGGTTTCAATTATAGTACTTCTTGTGGACTAACTCCATGATTAAGTAATTGCAAATTATCGGATTGATGCTTCTAGACATAATTGCAGTCGCTGGAGCCTAATTGTATATGTTTGATTGGTCCGTCCGCTAGCTCAACAAAAGCTCAATCGAACTACATTTGAATTAGAAGAAAATTCTACGACTTTGAGAATAATTTAATTGAGTTGATTGATTCGTTGTGAAATCAAATTAGATAGTCGTAGGAATTGTTCAACTAGAGAATTTGATTAAAGAATTTTCTTGAAAAATTAATTTGGAAAATCTAAGTGATTTTTGGGAAAAAAATCAATTTTGATTAAGTAAAATTAAATTAATTAATTCAATTAAAATTAATATGATATTTTTGAAAGTTAATTTTCAAGTCAGACAATTAGCCAAATGGGTAATTGAACTTGAAAATTGGACCTAATATCTTAAATTGGGCCCAAGAGCCCAAAACCAAGACCTAGGCCCATAAACTGGTAGAATTGGACCTGGTATGTGAAACTAGGCTGATGATATAACTGGTGGCTAGACTGGACTGGTGAGGTCATCATTGACCCGGGCCAAACCGGCAATAGCCGAATTGGCTTGGGGTGTCATAAGGGTGTCACACCTGCATCACTGGACACGGTGGTGTTAGTGGCTGCGACGGCGATGTCCCAATGGCCAGTGGCGGTTGGTCATCGGTGGTTGGGTTCTGGAAGAGTTATACTCCTACTAGGCCTCTATGAGAAAACTTGATTTCAGGTTAATTATTCCAAAAATAATATTATTTTAATATTTGAATATTAAAATTAATTTAATACTTATCTTAATAGTATTTTATTAATTTAATATTAAAGTGATTAGTTTAATATTTAATTTAATTTAGTTTAATTTTTTTCTTGTAAATAATATTCTATTATTTTAATAAGATTTAATATTAAATTTAATCTAATATTTATCTTGATAAATATTATATTAATTTGATATTAAAGTGATTAAGTTTAATAATAGTTGAACTCTGTAAACTCTACCTATATAAAGAGAGTCTTGGGTTATTATTAACATACACTTGAATTCAAGAGAAAGTTGTAGAGAGAAAATTCTCTGAAGAGATTATTTTAGAAAATTTCTAGAGATATTTTTTGGATTTACAACTTGACCCAAAAATTTAGAGAAATTGAAAAATTTTTGTGAAAAATTTTCTAATTCGAAACTAGCCCACACTCGGCAGATGTGAGCTTGACTCGGTCGAAGTGCTCATCCTAGACAAATTGAAAAGGTACAATTTTGATTAAGTGTTTATTACTTTAGTTATTACAACCAAGATTTTGTTTTGGAATAATTTTAAAACTTTTGTTTTTCCCTAAATTTATTTTTTGCTGAGTTTTCCAAACCTATTTTTCCAATAGTTTTTACCTACTCGTGGGATCATTATCGCTCTGAAGTTAGCTTGGGATCTGGAGTACATGTCATGGTTTAGGGTCCATAATAAGCCATATCTGCTAGCGGAATAGGCAAGGGGTAGGTAACTGCATACGAGGAGGCCATGACGATCACCTATGCATCCAAGGTCTAGAGCAGGTATTGAGATGGTGTAACACTCCAAACCCGGCCTAGACGTTATGACCGGATCGGGTGATGCCACATGATAGCGTGTTGAAACTAAGTTGTTACGATAAAACCGTTTTCATTCGTTTACTCTTGTTAACTCTAAATTCGCTTACTACTTAATCGGTTGTCTTAAAACTCAATTCGTTGCTGAAGCTTAAGAAATTCTTTAATTTACGAAAACCAAGCTAATTAGGTAAATCCGTTCATTTTAGGAAAACTCCTTTTTGTTTTAGAGAAAAATTTTTGTTAGTTGAGTTTTGCAGTTTAAAAACCTATAAACAATTTAAAATCCAACATAAAGTCAAACAGTCCAAAGGTCCAACTTACATCAAAGATTAACCCAGAAAATAATTAAGAATTAAAAAAATCAAGCCTGAAGTTAAAACAGTTTAAAATACGCGTGGCCATCATCGAGTCCTTCGCTGCACCGATCTGTCAAGTCTGGGTATTACCTGTGCACATTAAACAAAGAGGGTGAGTTTAAGTAAACTCAGTGTGTAATCACATAGAAATCAAACAACAGTATACATTCATACATAGTCTGGGTCTAAGCTCTTTTCAGTATCAGTGGCAGTTGGGCCTTAGCCCATTACAATAATAGTAGCGGTATCAGTTATGTACTAGGGCCATAGCCCATCATAGTAACAGTTATGCACACAGTAATCAGTAACAAAGTCCTACCCAACCAGCCTCTACACACCATCCCCGTCCAACCCTACACTCTATGTAGGGATTAAATCAACCTACCCATCCCTACACTCCAGGTAGCACCGAATACGGCACAAAATAGTATATTGCAGCTGAGCTACCAGATAATAGGCTTAAAAGCCTTTCAGTACACTTCCTCTATTTATCATCATCCCAACCCAATGCAATGTATACATACAATATATCATGTTATCATGCAATCATCAGTCATGCGTATACATATATTTATTAGTAATCAGTAATCGTGCATTATTATTCATGCATCACATACATTCAGGTCATACATTTAGGGGTCTAGATAACGCTTACTGATCCTATAGTGGGTTCACAGTCGACTTGCGTGACTCGTGCAACCTTAGAAGTCATTTTGGTAAAATGGGCTCACACGCCCATATGGCATACCTGTGTGGGCCCACATGGCCTGATTTGGCCTTAGCCGTATAGATTACACGGCCTGGCCCAGAATCTCACATGCTCGTGTGGACTACCCGTAAGGGCTTACACGCCCGTGTGGCCCACACGGCCCAAATCAGTCCAGCCCCGTGTCACACACTGCCTGTTTGGCCATCACACGGCTGTTTCATGCGCGCATGGCCTAGCCTCGTCAAACACACGCTTGTGTTAGGGCACACGGCCTACCACAAGGGCGACCACACACCCGTGTAGCTTCGACAGTGAGGTTTTTGACTTTCATCGAAACCTCATTTTTTATGCAATCGAGTACACACCTGGTTCATTTTCGATGTCGAGACTTTCTCTTGGCCTGGAAACCTATCAAAGAATATTCAAAACTAATTTAGCAGTCTATTTTACAAATTTTCGACAATCCTTAATGATATTAACTAGACTTACCACCGAAGAAGACCTTCCGTAAACACCGTTAAACTGAGAACCACGAAATTCACTAATCTGAACTTCCTCTTACACCATTAATCCACAGATGAAAATGTCACTACTCATTTGTCAAGAGATTCGTAATAGAAAAGAAGAGGATAACTTACCAACAACACCCGTAGGACGCAAAGAAAGTGCAATAAACAAAACGGGAAAAGAAAACCGAGATGGGTAAAATCACAAGGGAGAAATCGGTAGGGAAGGGGGAAAAATTTCGGCAGAACACAAAAAGAAAAGGAATGAAGATGAAAACTGGTAGAGACTTTTGTCACAAGAGAAGAAAATAATTAGATAACTCCCAAATCCCCTATTTTGCTCCTATTAGACTACATTCATCTCAACCACTTCAGTATTTCAGCAAAACCAAACTCTTTCAGTCCACAGAGCAAAATAAGCTCCCTTACTCGCGCAGGGATTCGAACACAAAACCTTCAACCATCTAACACTCTCCTTAACCACCAGACCAGCAAGCCCATTCTGATGTGTTTTTACAAACAATTACGTAAAAGCCTACTAACCAGAAATAAGGCTTTGATTTAGAAGAAAACAAAATTTTGCCAAAGACTTGGCTTGAACTTGTGACCTCTCACACACATGCAGAACACATATCCACTGAAGTAGACACCCAATTGTGTCAAAATTCACAAAAGCCAAAATTAAAAAAAATTGGGGCGTTACAGACGGGTCCATAGTCTACACCTACACAAGAATCGAAACTGGTGGCCGCACCACCCCCGGTCAGTATGGCTGAACTTATTCTGGGGCTTTCATTAACCCTGTCATTTTTATACAAGCACCACATCTTTCCTGTTTCTACATCAATGCCAAGTTTTATTTTTGGACCTCCGTCCCCGGTATATTACACAACAATGCAATCGATGTTTCAGACGACAACAATTTTGATGACAACGTATAGACCGTCTATGTTTGGGGCACCGATCAGAAGTCTGATCATTATGCCATTGGTGTATGAGACACAATATAGTTATACGCCTACGCAGGTGGTGTCGCAAACACCTCTGTGGTCACAGTTCTACCAAGGTGGATCATCTTCTTAACTATGGGTGAGTGTTTGATCGAATTGAATGAAAAAAAATTGAGCTAATCGAGTTGACGAATCCTATTTTATCATCCAAACTTTATTTACAATTTTCTCGAATCGAGTTTGTGAGATGAAATTTAAATCGAATCGAATTGAATATATTTGTTCGAGTTAAATTAAAAAATGATTTTGGGTCCTTGTAATCACTGTCACCCACCGTAATCAAATTTGCCCACCTAATCAAATTTGTTATTAACTTTCACCCTCTCATAATTTATTTATTAATCTTTTATATATGGTTAGCTTCTTTGCTTGCTTAGTTGCTTCAATTATCTTCTGATTCTTGTCACTATGTATTTTGAAATTAAAAAAATATTAAATGTAAAAAATATATTACTATTTAGGTTTATGAATTTTTTTGGATAATTTAATTTTTTTATTTGGGGGTAAAAGGTAAGAAGTAAAAGTTTAGCGGGAAAATAAAAAGTTTTGGGGGTTAAGGTAGTATTTTTTTTTGGGGGAATGGGTTTGGGGTAGAAGGGGTGGGATAGGAAGGGAGTAAAAATTTGGGGGAAAGTAAAGAGGTTTGAGAGTTGGGGGTAAAAAATGTAAAATATTATAATTTGATAATCGGTTTATTCGAATTCGAAAACTAAACTCGATTCAAAATCAAAATTCAAAAAACAAATTCGAGTTGACTCGAATAATTCAATTAATTCGAATGACTCGATTTGTTAACTCGAAATTTAATTTTTTTCAATTTTTTGAAGTCAAATCTAGTTTTGCTTAGCCCTATTCTCAACCACCTATTCCTAAAACAAAGGATACACGATGGCAATCGAGGAGAAACTGATAGCAATCAGCCACAGACAAAGGCAAAGAAGATGAGAGGCCGAGACCACACCCTGTACCTAAATGTATATGTAACAATGAAGGCGAAGAAATCTGGCTCACAATTGATGATCCTGTGACAACCCAAATTAGACCCTGGTCGGAATGTGGTTTCGAGACCACATTACCGAGCCAAAAAAAAAATTATTTTCGTGTTTTAATTGCATAAATTGTTGTGTGACAGTGAATATATGAGAAATTAAATGCCTAATATTAGCATTAGGATTGTGAATTAATTCAAAAAGGACCTAGTTGACGAAGTTAGAAAAGATGATAGATGAATTATAAGGAGTAATTAATAATAGGGTGAGGAAGCATGGCTTTGCATGTCAAATTGCCGATAAAATTCATGGTGGCCGGCCAAGGAGTGATGATGCTCCACTCATTCTAATTTAATATGTTTTCTTTTGGTGAACAAATGATGGGGATAATAATAGAAAAGGGAACAAAAAAAAATGGGTGTCATACTTGCCATCTCCTAGCCGAAAAACCAAGAAAAAGAAGGGGAGAAAAAAAAACTTGGAAAGAATTCGGCCATTGCTTGTGCCTAGGGGGAGTGTTTGATGTTGTGGCATGAAAATGAGGGAGTTTGAATGCTTAATAAGGAGGGAAGAAGGAGTGTTCATGTTTTCTTTCTTTTGCAATTGTTCTAACTAGAGGAAGAAGAGGAAGCAAGATTCGGCCAAGGTGGTCCTTTAAGTGGATTAAGGTATGTTAATGCTCTATCATTGAAAATCTTTGTATATTTGGAGTGGCCATCAAGTATAGAAGCTAGCTCATGGCAAATGTTTTTTTTGTAAAGTTAAGAAGATGACATTCGGCCATGGATGGTTGTATTTCTTTGATGTCGTTTTTGATGCTTTAGGGTATTGAGGGTTGATTATAGATGAGGTGAGTTTCTTGATTTAAAATTTGATGGATGTTAAGCTAGTTAGGCAACCAAAGGTTCAATATTTTTGTTATGTGGTTATATGTGCATTTCGGCCATGGTCTTTGTTTGAATTTGAGATTTGTAATGTGATTTTCCTAAATTGTCTATGAATTTTTGGTTGTTGATTTCATGGTAATGGTATATTGAATCCATGACTTGAATCCATGAAAATTTAGTAAGGTTGCATTCGGCAACTTGCTTGGAATTAAAAATTGATGTCTAAGCTTAGGTGATTTCGATGATGATATATATATTCATAAGTATATTTAGTTGATTCGGCTTTGGTAGTTGCATGAGGTTATTAGCCGAATATACTAACATACATATACATGTGAAATTGGATTGTAAATATTTAGCAAGGTGGTTAAACTAGTTAAATTATTGATTTAGCTCAAGGAGTTAAAGGAGGTGAATCGAGCAAAGGCAAAGAAAAGGTTATCGAGTAGCCGAGTTGGAACCGTCTTACCCAACACGAGGTAAGTCATTAAGCATGTAGTTGGTATTATTTCAAATGGTCATAATGTGTATGTATTGATGCTGAATGGAATGAATAAATATACATATATATATATATATGCATGTACGTATGTGATGATGAAATTGTTGAATGAAAGAAAAGAGGCAAGATGTACTGAGTTGTTGATCTCGGCACTAAACGTGCGGGATAACCATTTATGACCATGAGATTGGCGCTAAGTGCGCGGGATTAAATTGTACAGCACTAAGTGTGCGATTCGACTATGTTGCACTAAGTGTGCGAAATGAATATGATGCACTAAGTGTGCGAATTGACCATGTGGCACTAAGTGTGCGAGTTTGACTATGTAGCACTAAGTGTGCGATTTGATTACGTAGCACTAAGTGTGCGAGTTGATTATATAGCACTGAGTGTGCGGGCTCAATATACATTCGTGAATCATTATGGACACTATGTGTGCGACACTATTGAGTCGATCACGGACAGCGGATCGGGTAAGTGTCTTGAGTACATGGCTAATATGTGCTATGCTTATACTTGGTGTTGAGCTCGGTAAGTTGAACCTATGTGACAACTATACTTGAAGTCACGTACATAAAATTTATCGTAGGATGGGTGAAAGGCCGTTTTGTTGTTTGATTGTAACGAAAATAAATTGATTTATGAAAATGCTTCAATGTCCTATTGATGAGTATATGGATTGTGAATGCATGAATTGATATGAAATTGAATCGATAGGTTGGAGGAACTATGGTATGGTTCGGTATGGATGGAGTAAATTGTCTCGTTCCATTTTGTTTCCTCTTGTGATAATGTTATTGATGGATGGTAGTGCATTGCTTATGACTTACTGAGTTATAAACTCACTCGGTGTTTCCTTGTCACCCATTATAGGTTGCTTGGACTCATCTATTTTTGGGGGGTCAGGCCGTCATCGAAGTCATCACACCGGATAGCAAGTTTTGGTACCTTCTTCTTAGTTGGCTTAGAAGAACATTTTGGCATGTATAAGCTATTACGTTGTGTTTGAATTTTGGCATGTAAACTTTAAGCCATGCGAAAATGGCACGAATGTTCGATTGAGTTGGATCAAGGGTAGGCATGAAACGCACCTAGTTACTTTCGTAACAGATGCTGGCAGCAGCAGTGTCATGAGATTGAAAAATCACTAAAAATAGTAGGAGTGGAATTAATTGATGAATAAATTATGTAATCGAAGCTCGATGAGTCTGTTTTCATGAGGAAGTAACGAAAAGATCATATGGGCAGTATATTAAGAGATAATCAGATTTTTGTGGGACAGGACCAGAACGGTTTCTGGATTCCCTGCTCCGACTTTGGAAATTCATTACAAATTAACCAGAGATAATTAGGGGTCGTACCATATATGTACAGATTCCTCTCTGAGTCTAGTTTTCATAGAAACAAACGGCATCAGGATTGGAGCCCCGTGCAGGGAGATATCCAAGTCGTAATGGGAAAAGGTCAGTGTAGTCGACCCCTGCAACTTGGGAGACTTTGACTAATAAACTGTACTAATTGGCCTGACCAAAAATTCTAGGAAAAAATACATAGATGGGCACATGAGTCTAGTTTCTGGGAAAAATTACGAAACTGATTTTCGAGTTACGAAACTCAAGATATGATTTTTAAAACGACTAGTACACAGATTGGGCAGTGTCTGGAAAATAAATTTTGTAAGGGGTTAAAGTCAGTTAACACCTCGTGTTCGACTCCGGTGTCGGTTTCGGGTTCGGGGTGTTACAGATCCCTAATGTGGCACACATTTTGATCGAGGATATGAATGATTTTTTTTCTTTTTTGTACTTCTCATGTTAATTTTATTTGTTTAACTAAGTTATAGTTGATAAGATTGTATCGACATTAGATATGAAATGTTTTCAAATAAATATCGTTTTTGCATCAAAATTGGTTGTCGTTGTCATTTCATTTTTTTAAATTAGGTCTAGATGGGAAAAATGGAATAATGTTGTATATTATATTGTTTTCTATAGTATAATAAAAAAATGCGTGTTTACAAAATACAAAAAAAAAATGGGTATCAATGAAAAATTAATAAATCAGTTAATGAGGTGTCCTTTCAGTGCCTTTTTTTGAACAGTGCAATGAAAATGCATCCTACGTGTAGCGTTTTTCCTCTAGCACTTTCAGCTTCCCACTTTCTCCCACTCACCCATTAGATATCCCAAGATTCCTATAATATATTTATTGAAGAAAAATGCACTGAAAGTTTGAGAATAATGCACTAAAAAACCTGATTGACCTCAACCTCTCGTAAAAAAAACTGATTAAAACTCATTTGCATTCAAAAAAATTGAAAAAAAATTGTAAACTAAGATTTAGACAAATTGAGTAGTTCGAGTTTCGTTTATGAATCAAATTGAATTTACAATTCAAATAATTTGAATATACAATTGGTGTAAATAAGATGCTTGTAAATATCGAATTAAATTATTATTAACTTTACATCTCAAAAAATTATAACAAAAACTAAAGAATATGTAATAAACTTAAAAAATATAAAAAAAAGGAACTCAAAATCCTACACAACCCTAAAAACCACAAAACACTAACCCTACTTTAAAAAAAACAAAAACCTAACCTTAAAAACACGAAACAAAAGGAAAACAAGCACAAATTAGCTGAAAATGCTTTGGCTGAAAGCTTTTTCGTTATTTCAGCCTAGTCCCATAATTTTTCGAAAAAAGGCATAATCTAGTAATATTTTTTAAAATATGGGTATTTTTCAAAAATTCAGTCAACAAATTTATTGGGATTAAAAGATTTACACTGTTACCTTCATTTTAAATTTTCCTTTAAATTTTAAAATATTTTTAAATTATCAATGTTATATCAATAATGTAATGCCCTCAACCCAACCTGATTCACCAAATCTATATCTCAGGTATTACTTAGCAAAATTTCAAAACAGTTGGTGGGTACTCATTACTTAAAACATATTTCTTATTATTTTTTTAAAGGCTCAATATCAAAGAAACAAAGAAAAATACTTAAAAATTAAAATAATATATTAGACTTGTTACAACTTATTAAACACAAAAATTTACTAAAGACAGACCCTCTACGGCATAATCCTACAATATGTCACTTTTCCAAATAGTCCATTGTATGCATAATAATCCGAATCACCGCTTCTTTGGCATATTCCTGGCATCATGCCTCCTAGCATATTCACTTTTACCATAATACCTGAAACATAAACCTAACACTTGTAAGTTACACGAACTTAATGAACTTTAATATAGAACACCTTGGCGAATACTGTTATAATATCTTCTGCGTGCCTGTACGCCATTTTCCATACTTAACCTATCATTCAGGTTTTGATAGACACTTTTAGAACATTTGGACATAATAGTCATTCTTAACATATCAGTTTCCACTTCACTATATGGCCGATTTCAGATCTTACTAGACAATATTCCACTATCATTTTATTCATATAACCCCAAAGATACTTCTCGAAGGCATACTTCTACAGAGTTCATTTCTTTCGATTTTTCTCTTCAAACTAACACTTAACATTTTCCCAGAATAGTTTATCACAGTTACTGTTCGCGGGCAAATACTTACTATATAGATTCACATTTGATGGATTCCCAGGCTGAGTTCAATAATATCAAGCTACTAAACAAATCATAACCTAGTCCAAATAGAACATATGCTTATACTGATAATGAATTGTCTAGATCATTGATAAGAATTCTACACATCTTTGTTACAAAACACAAGAAAGCCCAAGATGAAAAACAACTCAGATTTCTTACGATTCCAGAACGAGACATGATGCTATTCAGATATGACGCTTACCAATTGACACATATTTCAATTCTATTTATTACAGGCGAACCTAAACCAACAAATACTTATCTCTTTCATATCTACGAATACGCCTATATTCTAAAATAACAGATTACTATGGCAGATACTGTCTTTGAACATACAAATATACACTTCTTTTCAAGAAATCCCCTTAAGACTTATTCGATTACATCATAGAACGAATTCAACCAAATTTAACTTCAAATTTATCATAGCCTTATCATAAACTTATCTATCAAAGAATTCTCAGAACTTACCACAAGGGCAGATAACCACATTGTATCACATAGATATCATCGAATACACCAATAAGATGATACATAACTTACCACAAAGGGTTAGTAGATCACGCCACATAGGCAAACATATAGAATCACGTGTTTATTGTCTCGGCGGACTTTCACAGAAGGTGCCATGGGTTTCTCTCTAATGGACTTATACATAACTTCATATCGTGATTTGCTAGTTTGATCTACACATTACCGGAGGTGTAACACCTCTAACCCATGTCCATCGCCGGAATAGGGTTACGAAGCATTATTAAAATATACAAAAAAATACAAACATTTTGTATTATTTAACATTCATGTCAGAAATTATCCATAAAGTCCCTTATTTGAACCCTTGAGGCCCAAAACATACACTAGAGGTACTCGTAGAATTTTTTACGAAATTTCAAAATTCTTCCTAGAAACATTGTACACACGCCCACGTGGTTAGGTCGTGTGGCTCACAAGACTAATAGGCATGCCTATGACACAAGCCATGTAGCCATTTGAAATGGGGCACACGACCAAGTCCCAGCCCGTGCTGTACCCGTGTAACTTTCTAACTTGGGTCACATGGCCAAGTCACACACCCATGTGCTAGGCTGTGTGTAGTTGCTAGGGTCACACGGCTAAGCCACACGCCCATGTGCTAGGCCAAGTGAAAAATCCTTAGCATTCTGTTTTAAATTTTAAAGATGCAGGGGAGACACAGCTAAAACACATGCCCATGTGCTAGGCCATGTGTGACACACGGCTGAGACACACACCCATGTCTCTGCCCGTGTGGACAAAATAAGGTTGTTTCCAAGCCTTATTTCTCACCCAATTTGTCGTCCACCTACATCAACACTTTAATACATTCACCAACCAATTCAAGACATTAAAACCAAGCCAAAACTAAGTCTTATACATGACATATTATCACATAGGTTCAAGTGTTCAAACTTACTAAATACACATATGTGCATATATGCATATTTTACCAATTATGCTATCTCAAACCAATCATCAATAGGTCTATGTACTTTTCACTATTTAACCATTTCAAACACACACATCAAACATGTTTAGGCCATATATTTACATATCAAAATATGCCAAACACAAGCCATACCAATGGCTAGTTTCAAAAAAATATTTATATGTCATCATTTGGCCAATTTAACCTATACATGCCATTATACCTAAAAGAAATTTTGCTATTTATACCAAAACGAGCCGAGGGATAGTGTGATGTTGCTCTGACCCGCTTCCAACCTTTACGAGCTTCCGTATACTATAAAATAGAGGAAATAAAATAGAGTAAGGTTTAAAGCTTAGTAATTCCGTATAACAGGAAATTAACTTACCATTTATTTCACATTAAGGTAAGCTAACTGAACATGCTCAACTCAATTTGACCAATTGCCTAAACACATATCCTCATCAAGCATGTTAGTCATATAGTTCACATAAATAACAAGAAACATGAATGAACTCATCGATATTCAATTTCCACATGTATGTATTTATCACTTCAAGTATACATGAACATGTACATATCATATCTTTATACTTCAAATATTTCTCATAGTAATTCATCTCAAATTCATATAATCTCATGTCAGAACTTTACCTATTGAATCATTTAAAATATCAATGGATACAAGGGCAGTACACATGAAGTGTACGAGTCTAAAATCCGTTAACTCATGTTCAGGAATGCTCATTGAGCATTTAAACTGAAAGTTCTTACAAGCCAAATAATAGAAAGCTCATGTGAGCTTGTAACGGGAAGTTTATCCGGGCTTAATAACAGGAAGCTCAAAAGAGCTTAAATCAGAAAGCTCATGCAAGCTTAACGGGTAACTCCAAAGAGCTATTATCAAGAAGTTCATGAAAAATATTTTAATTGGGAAGCTCCGGATAGCCATATATTGGGATGCTCATAAAAGCTGCGGTGTGTCCACAACACATGCAGGATCACTACCAATCAGAATGCTTATAAGAGCATATAAACTGGAAGCGTGGAAGAACCATGTATCAGAAAGCTCAAGAGAGCTTATATCGAGATGCTCATGTGAGCTATAATGGGACGCTCTTGCGAGCTATAGTGTATTTGCAACATATGCAGAACCACAACCACTCCGGGAACCCTGTATCCATTTAATTTCATTTGTTCAAACGAGATTTATTTCTTGTCGGACATTATAGGATATGTGATTTTTTTTCATACTTAAAAATTATACAAATCACATACATATAAATCAAGCATATAACATAAATATACAATTTAGTTACACAAACTTACCTTGATAATGTTCATGTTTGTAGGGTACTAATCCGATACTTTTTGTTTTCCTTGATCCAATTCCGTACTAGGTCTATCCGGATCTATACAAGTAAATTTAACTCAATTTAATACAATTCATATTCAATTCACATTCTAGGAAAAATTATCATTTTGCCCCTATACTTTTAATTAATGGTGTTTTCATCCCTAGGCTATGAAAATAAAATTCATGCAATTTAATCCTTATTCCAAGCCTAACTGATTTTTACATATAACATTTGTAGCCTTGTAATTCATAAAATTCAGAATTTTTTCATGATTTTTACATCTTTATAATTTAGTCCCTAAATCACAATTTCATGAAAATTCACTTTACAGAAGCTGTTTATCTATCAACAACCTTTCATTTTCTACCACAAATTTCATAATTCATGCATATTCATCCATGGAAAAACCCTATTACTTTAATAAATTTGCAAATTAATCCCAAAGATAGCTAAATTAAGCTATTACGATCTCGGGAATATAAAAATTACTAAAAACGGGACAAGAAAACTTACCTAATTGATCAAAATAAGTTTTTCTATCTTCAAGCTCTCAAACTAGGGTTTCCATGGCTTTTTATTTAGGAAAGATGATAAAAATAGTGATATTTTCATTATTTTATCATTTATCATCTTTTATTATTTTACTTTTCAATTTCATCCTTTTCTTTATTTAATTTTTTATAGATGAATCATCAAATTATCTACTAACTCCTTTTAATGGTCTATTTGTCATATAAAGACCTCCAATTTTGAGTTCCATAGCTATTTGATCCTTTTAGATACTAGAATTCAACTTTTGCAATTTGGTCCTTTACTTAATTGGACATGAAATAGGTAAAATTTTCTTAACAAAATTTCTATACGATATTCCTATAATAATACAGATCATGAAATAATATTAAAATAATTTTTCTTACAGACTCGGATTTGTGGTCCCAAAACCACAGTTCCGATTTCACTGAAAACGGGCTGTTACAGAAGGCATCACCGTAAACATTTATACAGTCATATCTTACCATGGGTCTCAACCACATGGACTTACACATTTTCATGTAGTGATATGCCAATCCAACATTTATCTTATTGGAGGCATCATCATGAGTGTTTTCATATCATAATTTGTCATGGGTCTCAACCACATAGTCTTGCACTTATTTTCTTATCGTGATTTACCAGTCTGGTTAGCAATATACATGATCCTAAAATTTACTTACCCAAATTTGCTCACACACCTAGTTGATTTGTACTTTTTCTTATCAAACTTTACTTGTATAATCACCACTTACTATTATCATTACACATGCAAAACTTTTACCATACATCATTTACACCATTACAAGTCATCTGAATATTATTAGCATATATATACTTTATCAGGAACAATACACATACAGGAGTCAATATAGAGACTCACCTGATTCTCACTTAAACTGTAGCTTGGAGCTCCAGACTCGGACATTAATCTTAACCCAACAACATCAAAAGGTGGATGTTCCACTGATTAAATCAAGATCCTAAAATTCCAGCTTAATGGGGAGAAGATAATATTTAATTTAAGAAAAGCAACAAAGAGCAATATTAAAGGAAAAATAAACTTCCTGACAAGCCCCTCACGCACACATATATATAACTTATTTCTTAATGGCCTATAGATTCCAAGAGAAACATAAATGAAAAATCCTACATAATTGATATTTTTCCACTCAATCTAGTTGGCTCTTAATCAAATCACTATACAAAACCCATTCTGCACAGTACTCACATAACTGGGCGAACCATACTTTTGGCGATAACTCTCACCCGACTTACTCTTCAATTGACATATTCTTTTCTTACATAGCAAAATAACCTGGAACAAAACTCCTTAATAATTTTTGCTGTGGATACTTTATGCCATCCCAAATCCGTTCGAAGACTGCTAATTGGCGGATTACACTACGCCAAACAGATAACTTCATGGCTTTATGCTTTATTCACAGATCCGTCAGACTTGGGGTGTGACAAATAATTTTTTTTTGTTAATAAAATCATTGATTTAACTATTAAATGAATCATTAATTTTTTATGTGACATAATTTAAAATGAAAATTTTAAAGGAAAAAAATCGTAAAAATGGATGTTGTAAAAATCTTAGTTTTGAGGTTTTCGAAGTTTTTACAGTCCTTCACACTTTTTTTTATCTTACTTTATTTTTAGTTTTAATTTTAAAAGTTATGCAACAATATCTTGCTTTTCTCTAAGGCTTTTCTTGGAAAGGTGGAAATAAAATTGAAAGAAGAAAAATTGAAGGGACAAAAAAACAAAAAAGATGAAAAATATAATCTTTCTTTCATAGATGTGCTTGGTAAGAAAGATGGAAAAAATTTTCTTTCCTCCCATTACTTGGTAGAGTTGAAAATAAAATGAAAGAAAATAAAACATTTAAAAATTACATTATTTTGAATTAACATACACACCCCTCTTTTTTTTTTCTCTCATCATTTCAAATTGGAAGGGTTGAATTTTATACATTAGGATGAAAAATGATTATCACTTCTATTTTCCTTTTTACCAAGCACGCTCCAAATTTATTTTCTTTCCTTTTTTTCACTCCCTCCTACAAACCCTACACTTTTCCACCCAACTAAGCTCACCTTAAAATTTTTATTTTAAATTATATCACATAAGATTTTACATGTCATCTAATGGTTGAATTATCAGTTTCAATAATAGAAGGCTCTGGTTAATTTAACCTCAATAGTTTAAGGATGTAATTAGAATGTTTAGAAGTTTGAGGACCAATTTAGAATGAGAGTCATAGGTTGGGGAAGGCTAGTGCAATTAACTTGGATTAAAATGAATTCTTTTAAAATATACTTAAAATTGAGCTTAATGCATATTTTAGTCCCTAAAGTATATTGTATTTCTCACCTCAATCCTTAAAGGTTTTTTGACTTACTTTAGTCCCTAGCATTATTAGAAGTTCTTAATTCAGTCTTTTGAACATTAAAAACTAATGGATATTCAAATATTTCAAGACAATGGGTGCGCATGTTAATAAAATGGCCTGAAAAACAAAATAAGAGATCCCAACAATGTCTAAGGGAAACCCAACAAACAACAGGGTTTAAAAAACATGAAATAATAAAGGCAAATAAAGCAAAACAAAAAATCTAGAAGCTTCAAAACCAGACCCTTGCAGAAAACTCAAACCCTAAACGATGAAAAGTCATTCAAATGATTTTGGTGAACAGAAATACAAACTAGAAGGGGATTGAGGTTACCTCTGCAATATTTCAAAAATAGCCCCAACCCACAAAACAGAGCACAAAGTCCAAGTTATTACGGTGGTTGTTGAAATCGGCAGTCTGCATCTGCCAACTCTTTAGCTTCCATCGATGCATTCTCAACCCAGAAGTAGTCCTCAAGCCTCCTCATGCCTTCCTCTGCTAGTGCATGTGTAACAGAATTACCTTGGCTTGTAGTAAACTTGAATCGACAACCAAAGAAAGAACCTGCCCAGACCTTTGCATCCTAGGTAATCGATCTCATTTTTGAATAGTCCCTGCCTAGAAATGTTATGTAACACCCCTAACCCTTATTGGTCGCAAGAACAGGGTTACAGAGCATTACTGGACCTTTCTGATCAAATACGAATATTTCATATCGTTTAACATACATATCAGAAACTAATCATAATCACTCATATTGTCCCTTATATGAGCCCTCGAGGCCCAAAATACACTTTAGAAATGAATTGAGACTAAACCGTAAACTCAAAGAATTTTTCACAAAATTTCAAAATCTTCCTTAGGTGCAAGGGACACACGCCCATGTGGCCAGGCCGTGTGAGCACGCCCGTGTCTTAGGCCATGTGGGCATTCAATATAGGGCACACGGTCATGTCCCAATCTGTGTCCATACCCGTGTAACTCTCTGACTTAGGTTACACGACCACACCACACGCCCATGTGCTAGGCCGTGTGAGCATATTAATTTGTGAAATTAAGGTGTAGGGGTCACACAACCAAGCCACACGCCTGTGTGCTAGGCCGTGTGAAAATACCTGGGCATTATGTTTCTCAATTTTAAGGATGCAGGGGACACACGGCCAGACCACACCCCCGTGTTTCTGCCCGTGTGGACGAAAATAGCCCATTTTAAGGCCACATTTCTCACCCTTTCTTGATTTCAACCTAAACACATCAAATTTCATGCTCATGGGCCATAACAAGACTTTCAATACAACCAATTCTTAGTTCTAAAAATATCATATTATCACATATATCCTAACATTCTAAACTACCACATTAATCAATTCACACATTTGATTACTTACAAAGACCATATTTTACCAACTCATTCACCAGTATGCCCATAATTTAGCCGTTAATTAACCACACCCAAACATTTATCAAGCATGATACGACTACACATACATATTTAAGTTGTATATGTGAACAAAATATCATTCATAATACACACAAACCTTATACATGCCATATAAACCATAGTGTACATTTCAAAAACTACCGGAATGAGTTGGATAGTGTGGCTTGATGTGTTGATCCGATCTCCCGATCTTACGTTAATCTACAAGGACATTAAACAATACAAGTAAACTTAATGAAGCTTAATAAGTTTGATGGGTTAAATGTAAATCTTACCGAACCTAATATAACAAATCAAATAAGTAAATTATTCATGCAGTCTCCCTGTCAATCACAACTTTAATCGAATATCGCACTTCTTTCAAATCAATGTCAATAATAAATAATAAATCTTTCAATTTCAACTACTTAAGTCACTTACCAAATCTTGTCAAATCGGAGAACAGCTTATGGATAAAAGTACATCGTTTTTAGAAGCCCAAAGGCTGAATGAAAGCACATAAATACTAAACAGGAACCCATATGGGTTGAACGGAAGCTCATAAGAGCTGAATGAAAACTCATAAGAGTTAAACAGAAGCTCAAAAGAGTTAAACAAAAGATCATGAGAGCTAAACAGAAAGTAAACACAAAACTTCACAAAAAATGCTGAATCTCGATTTACTTGGTTAATTTGCCACATTTTCCTCTGATGCCGTCAATTCATCGAATGTCGAATGTACTCAAATCCCGCGTTCCAATCATTTCAAACTTTCAATTTAAATTCATAATTTTAACAATATTTCATTTCCAATAATACATATGAATAAACACATGATATCATTTATTAATTCAATATATAAATATATATTAAAGTTTAACTGTACTAACTTACCTAGTTTAATTTGTGATATTTGTAGAAGTTTTGCGACTATTCTGCTAATTTTCCTTTTTCACGAGTGTCTACGAGCTATTGATATAAAATATAAATTATTCATTGTTTAGCACATATTTCAGTTTTGATTCACTTCACAATTAATACCCCTCAATTTTTTTAAATTTACACAACTACCCCAAATTTTACAACTTTTACAATTTAGTCCTTAACAAATTAGTCTATCAAATGGACTATTTTTTCTCAATTAATAATTTATCTAAATATTCTAGGCTATCATACAGCCCTTGATAAACAGAAATTTAATACCAAAGCCTAATGTTTTAACCTTTTCACAATTTGGTCCTAAAATTAATATCTATCAAAATCACTTTATAAAATCATCATACAAAAAAATTAAAGTCCATTTTATTTTATCAAAAACATCCAGTCTTCATGAATGGTAACTTTCAAAATTTCCAATAAAATAAAAAACTAATGAAATAGTTAGTTGGACCTAATTGTAAAAGTCTTAAAAACAAAAAAATTACAAGAAAAGGGCAAGAATTAGACTCACATGGAGCTAAAATATGACAAACCAGCTTAAGGAGCTCTCCTATGGCTGTTTTTGGATGAATTTTTGAGAAGAAATGTCTAGAAATCTATAATACCCCACATCTGAGCCCTACGTCGGGACAGAATACGACGCGTTACTACACTTAATCACATGCATACGATCATTTCAATGTCATTAAGACTCGGTCAAATTAAAAACTATTTCAAACTTTGTCTAAACTCCTTAATATGGGCCTACGAGGCCCCAAACATCCATTGGAAACTGTTCGGGACCAACCCGGGTCCATTAACTAACCTTAGAAAAATAACCCTTAAAACAGAGCACATGCCCGTGTGGTCATTATAACACGGCCGTGCTAATGGTCCGTGTGACACACACGACCTAGGGATCTACGGACACGCCCATGTCCCATGCTCGTGTGAATTAAATTCTAAATTCGAACCTACAGGGGTTTTCACACTACCTGACACACGCTCTTGCCTGTGGCCCGTGTCCATCACATGGCCATGACAAGCCCGTGTCTAAAAACCTTAACATTTTGTTTCTAACACCAGTATCCAGTTTAGGGCACACGGCCAAGGCACACGCCCATGGCCAGAGGCTGTATCCACCACACGGCTGAGACACACAGTCGTGTCTCTGCCCGCTTGTTTACTACCATGCATACTGACTTGCAAATTTTACGTGCAGGGGACACACGGCCAAGCAACACGCCTATGGGGCTGACCGTGTGTCACACACGGCCTAGACACATACCCGTGTGGACAAAATAAGGCTATTTACCAAGCCTTTTTGCCACCCTTACTTGTACTAACCTACGTAATCTCTAACAAGGCAAATCCACACAACAATACAAGGTCTAATCAGCCACACAAGGCATTAACTCATTCATGCAATTTACTCATCCATGAAAATATTACCATTTGCATATATCAATAATGAACATTAGCCATTATCTAAGGCTTTATACATGCTATATTCAAAATAATAAAACCAACTATACCAAGTGCTTTGGTTGATAGTGTGATCGATGCCTCCGACGTCCGATGATTTTCGAGCTAATTAGGCAGAACTATAAGAAAATGGAAATGAGAGAGAGTAAGCATAAAGCTTAGAAAATTGTATGCAATAAATATAACAACAACTTTACCATTCATCATCATGCTCATAATACAAAAGTAAGCATAAGTACAACTTACTTATCACTATCCAATACAATTCACATAGCATATATTGAGCTCACATCTCATACATTTCAAATAGGTAGCTGTACCACTCACAACATGGTTATACCTTTCTCGTTTAACTTAAATTGTAACTCTCACGGTTGAACCATTTGGAATACTATCGGATATTGACTAAGCCTCAAACATAAGGTATAGTGTCGATGTCATGTCCAGACATGATCTTACAGTGGCTCATCTATCAAGTCCATGCCATGTTCCAGATATGGTCTTACACAGACTATCAAAATCGAGGCCGATGCCATATCCCAGACATGGTCTTACACTAGCTCTCACATATCCGTGCCGATGCCATGTCCTAGATATGGTCTTACACTGGCACCTCTATTCGTGCCGATGCAATGTCCCAGACATGTTTTACATTGGCTCTCGTCTCAATGCCGAAGCCACGTCCCAAACATGGTCTTACACTAGTTCTTATAATGTGGTCGATGCATGTCCCAGACATATCTTCCACTAGCACACAAATAACCCGAATGTCATGGCATGAATATCCAATTTATTTCCTAAGGTTCAAACGGGAGTTTTACTATCTCAATATTCATCATACATAATCATTTCCACAAACAAACAATTTATGCTATATATATTCAAACACATATAATAATAATGTAGTTGTATTATTTACATACAACTTACCACGGATTACAAAATGTAGACGACTAGTTCGGCTTAGTCCACTTGTTTTGCTTTTCCCCGGTCTAGGCCCAGATTTTGTAATTCTTGATCTATAATGATAAAAAAATCACAAATTTAATCATGTTATTGATCTAGGTACTCAAAAATTCATAATTGGGCAAAATAACCATTTTACCCTTAGACTTTCACAAAATGACCATTTTACCCCTAGACCCAAAAATTGATTTTTATCACATTTTCTCATTAATCAAGTCTAGCTGAATACTTTTTGTACTAGTAGCAGCCTACAATTCTCATTAGTTCACACATTCATCAACTATTTTACAACTTATGCAAAATGGTCCCTAGTTACGGTTTCCATGAAAACTACTTTACAAAAGTTGTTTATTTAACAACCATGATTCATTTTCTTCCATAAAATTTTAGAATACAACATGAACACTCTCATGGTAAAACCCTAGACTTTCAACCATTTTGCAAAATAGTCCCCTTGTTAGAAAGCTCATGCTACAAGGATCTCAAAAGTACAAAAATATTCAAGAAAAGCCCTCAAAATCACTTACTTGCAAAGGCTTTAAGTTGCTAATTTTTTTTTCAAGCTTCCATGGCCATTTTATTGGAGGAAAAATCAGTAGAGAAGAAGGAGCAAAACAAAAAAGATGATAGACTTTTTCTTAGGCTTTATTTTAATCAATTTAGGCCACTTAACTTTGACTTTCTCATCCCTTTTTCTCCCTACACCTCTATTTTAAGGGTCTATTTTCCCTTTAAAGACCCCCAATTTTGGTTCTCTAGTGTCGAAACCTTTTTTATTTTGAAAGCAATGGGGGTCGACTTTTGAAAAACAAAAATGTGGAGTCGCCACCAATCTCTTGATTTAGGTGTGATTGGGCCACCTACTAAAATGCTTTATTCATGAAAAATTAAAAAAATGGGTTCGGGAGTCAGTTAAGCATGAGGAAGGGTTAGCACCCTCATTACGCCCAAAAAATTGGTACCAAATTAATCTGATGCTATCCTTATGTCAAAAGACCTTTTAAAGAAAAGATTTTCCAAAGTATGACTCTTTTTTTTAAATTGTTTGAATAGTTTAAATTAGTAGTCAACATTCTCTCGTTTCAAAGATATGCAGTTCATACCCAGTATGATTGGATACGATCCCTTATACCTTTAAAATGCGATTGATTTTTGACTATTGAAAAACTCATATATTAAAATTATAAAAGGTTATCCAAATATTTGGTTCACCGGAAAAGTCATACCCAGTACGATTGAGCACGATTTTCCTAATTCCCCAAATATTAGATATTGCCTTATTTTAGAATTTTTGAATGACAGAAAATTGGAAATTTGCTCAAAAACACGTTTATTTGTTTTAAAATAGATGAAATGCTTGATGTAGTGCAACAAAACATATATATATATATATATATATATATAAAGGGTTCATGAATATGAAATAATATACACAAAGTACAATAGACCTCACTTAATACATCTAACAATTTTATACAATTATTCTAAGTATAATGTAACCAACAATTCTTTAAGCATGGATAGTGAAAAAAAATATACACAATAATTAACATGACACAAAATAAAATGATGCAAAAAAATATGTATGAAACAAAATGGAATTAGAAATCGATATAAGACATTTTCAATTTAATAATGAATTAATGATCACATAATATATATATAAATAAGTTGAAATTTTGCATAAAACTTGGGATACATGTTTATTGAAATAGTTATTATAAAATACAAAGTTCAAATTAAATTATATATGAAATATTTAAAACACAAATTCAGTCAAAAATTGATACTTCACATGATAGCTTAAATAATGTATTAAATATGAAGGAATGACAATAAATGATATAAAATAATATACATAATAAATTTATGAAACATGTATATACAAGTAAAATTAGGTATAATTATTTGTAAAAGATGTATGAAAGAAACAAAATAAATATATAAGTTATATAGGTAAGAAAAATTTCTAAAAAAAAAAGATTATATACAAAAGGCAAAACTATATTTACACATAAATTTAGTGATATATATTTATAAGATTATATTTATAAAGGGAATTTGGAAACAAATAATATATAATTTTACATGTAACGAATTGATTTAGAGTGATGGAACATATAGATAACACATACATAAGGATAATAAAATAATGTATACAATATATAAATCGTATGATTAAAAATATGGTCCTTAGAAGGAATATATTATACATATAAATAACTTGAAAAGAAGATCTATTCATAAAAATATTTACATAAAAACCCTATAAAACTAATAATATGGCTTATAAAAAATTATTTAATATGAGTAATGTACATGGGATGACATTTTAGAAATAATAGTATACCCAAAATAATATTGAATTAAAATATGACTTATAAAATCAATTTAATTTTATCACAATTATATGCGTAATAAATTTAAAAACACAATTATATACAAATTTATTAAAAAAATTATATATATAAAAATAACATGATTTTAATAATGTATGTAAATTAAATATAAATACTAAATATACGTTTAATCATATTTTAAATAATACGTAAATTATGTGGGATTTTCATTTAAATAATAAAAATATATAATAAAATATAGGAGTAAATTTAAAAGAAATTATGTGTATAAAATAATATAGGATTAATAATATACATGGAATAATTATACATATATAATAATGCACCAAAACACCCATATAAAATATTATGCACAACGTAAAAGTGATATGATAAAAAAAATATAGTACTGATTTTAAAACCAAAACACAATCGTCAAAGGAATTCTTAAAAAATAATTAATTAAACAAGAACTTAAAAGGAAATAGGCATATGAAACGAATTGAGGAAAAAAAAAAAAAAAAAAACTGAAATAAAATTATAAAATAACTACTACTATTAAAATAAGGATCCTCATACAACGCGTGTATACATATAAGGGTTAATGCTGAAAATATTCTAGATCTCCTAAACATTCTGATTAAGCATGGATCCAATTGCAAATACACTCAAATTACCAGGTCAAATAACAAAAAATAAGCACATAACTTATAATTGAATAGTAGCGTGAAAGAAGAAGGATCAATTGCGAAATTATCCCTCTCCATGAAAATGAGCGGATCCTAGGGAGAAAGGAATCGGATCGGGTCGAGCAGGCTTAAATGGCGTTGTTTCAAGGCTACAAATCCATGCCTTGAACGTCGTCGTTCCACGGTGCTGATTAAAAGCAAAAAAAAAATAGCTTCTAGAGCTTATTTCAGCAGAGCAAATCGAAAGGGAGGAGAAAACCCTAAGGGTTTGCTCACATTCGGCCGCCGCTTTCAACATCAAAATTGGTGAATGGTGCCATTTGATTCCCCTCGTCACCAACGCCGATCTTCCCTCAAAAACGACAACCAATAGATGTGACCTTTTAATGATGATTTTCAGCCTCAAGACCTCCTATTCCACTTCAAATTTGACGAAGCAAAGAGAGATCAATGACCGATCCATAAGGTGAGATTTCTTCTCCCTTTCTTCCTATTATTTTCTAACTCAATAATGAAAAAAATAAGAATGAAGTCATTCAGTTGAAATTTAAAAGCAAATATTAAGCAGAAAATCACCTTTTCTAAAAAAAACTTGTGAAACGCTCTATTTTTTATATCTAGTGTGCGTAGTATCTTCCTAATCCCCTTTGCAGGTACATTCGATGGCATTTTATAGCCAGATTTACAGAGTAAATAAAAAATAAAATTACATTTTCTTGCTGTCAATCACTGTAAATTCTGTTAGCTTCTTTCTCGTGCATTCCTTTGCTGTTTATTTTCCTTCTCGCATGTTCCATTGACGTGGAGGAACGGAGGTGCACTTGCGATGTAGCGAGGCCACTCGTGAAGGCTGCGGCACGAGGCTACTGACTTAGGGTTTCATTTTCTGAAACTGAAGCTTGTATTATTTGGGCCATTGGCTGTGTACTTTGTTGGGTTTAGGTTTTTTAATTTGGGCCCGTTATTTTTGGTTGTTGGGCTATGTAAGAAATCGACATTGGACTTTATTATTATTATTATTTTATATTTTGATTTGTTTTTTAGTTTGTGTAAGCCCGGGCACAAATTGGGTCTTACAGCTAGTATTTAACACCTTTAGCTATCAAAATAGGACTTTTACACTGTATGTGATTTAGTCCTTTCTCACAATTGGGCTCACAATAGCTAAAATTAATTCACCAAAATTTTCATGCTCCCATATAAGCATGCCACAACACATAAAATAATATTAAAAATAATTTCTCTATCCTCAGATTAGTGGTCCTGAAAATACTGTTCCGACTGGGTCCAAAATCGGGCTGTTACAATTCTCTCCCTTAGGGGTTTTCGTCCCCGAAAATCTTACCGGTGAATAGATTCGGGTATTGGCCTCCAATGGTCTCCTCGGGTTCCCATGTGGCTTCTTTGACTCCATGTCTATGCCAAAATATATTTTAAGAAGTGCAATACTCGTATTCCTCCATTGGTTTATTTCTCGAGCCAAAATCTTAACCGACTCTTCGCCATAAGTCATGTCCGAGCTAATCTCAACCTCTGTCGGCGAGATCACATGCGTGGGGTCCGAACGGTAGCGACGTAACATAAACACATGGAGTACATTGTGTATCTTTTCCAACTCTGATGGCAACACTAATCAGTATGCTACCGATCCAATTCTCTCAGTCGCCTCATAAGGTCTAATAAACTGTGGACTTAATTTGCCTTTTCTTCCAAATCAGAGAACCTTCTTCCACGAAGATACTTTTAAAAACACTTTATTCCCGAATTGAAACTCGATCTCTTTCCATTTCAAATACGCGTAGGATTTCTATCTATCCGAAGTGGCCTTTAAACAGTCACGAACCACCTTAACTTTCTCTTCGGTCTCTTTATCTAAGTCAACCCCGTGTATCTGATCCTCTCTCAGCTTGGTCCAATACAAGGGTGATCGACACTTACGCCCATACAAAGCTTCATAAGGCGCCATTTTTAGACTTGATTGATAACTGTTGTTGTAGGCGAATTCGACTAGCGGTAAATACTTTTCCCAACTGCCTTGGAATTCAAAAACACAACACTGTAACTTGTCTTCTAAGGTCTGAATCACCCTTTCTGACTGATCGTCAATTTTTGGGGTGAAAAGCCTTTCTAAAATTCAGTTTCCTCCCCAATGCCTCTGACAACTTCCTTCAAAACCGCGAGGTAAACCTCGGATCTCTATCCGAAATAATCGACAAGGGCACTTCATGAAGTCTCACCATCTCAGAAACATATAGATAAGCCAATTTCTCAATGGACTAGTCAGTACACACTGGTATAAAATGTACCGACTTAGTAAGTCTATCAACAACTACCCAAGCTAAATCATTTTTCCTTGGTGTCAAAGGCAATCCTGACACAAAATCCATGGTTACTTGGTCCCACTTCCACTCGAGAACCATCACAGGCTGAAGTAAACCTGAGGTTACTTGGTGTTCGGCCTTCACTTGTTGACAAACTAGACACTTAGAAACAAACTCAGAAATGTCTCTTTTCATCCCGACCACCAGTACATTTTCTTCAAGTCGTTATACATTTTTACACTACCCGGATGAATAGACAAGCAACTACTATGTGCCTCTCATAAAATCCTCTGAATAAGCTCATTATCCTTGGGTACACAAACTCTGTCTTGGTACATCAAGCATCCATCAGTACTAATCTGAAAATCTAATTCAATACCTGACTCACACTAAGTTCTCTTAGCTTGCAATTCACCGTCGTTATTCTGAGCTTCACAAATTTCTTGGAGAAATGTTGGTCTAGCCTTTAATTCTACTAGAATCAAACCATCCTCTGACAAGGCCAATCGGGCGTTCATTACTCTCAAAGAAAATAAGGATTTTCTACTCAATGCATCGGCGACCATGTTCGGCTTTCCCGGATGGTAGTCGATAATCAACTCATAATCCTTTATCAACTTTAACCATCACTGTTGCCGTAAATTCAACTCCCTTTAAGTCATCTAATACTTTAGACTCTTATGGTCAATAAATACTCGGCATCTTTCGCCATACAAATGGTGCCTCCAAATTTTCAATGCATACACAATGGCGGCCAACTTTAAATCGTGCATCGAGTAGTTTCTCTCGTGTGGCTTTAGCTGTCTCGAGACATATGTTATTACCTTGCCTTCTTGCATAAGCACGCACCCCAATCCATTCAAGGAGGCGTCGCTATACACCACGGATTCTTTTCCTGATTATGATTGTATAAAACTAGAGCTTCGATCAACAAAGCCTTTAATTTCTCAAAACCCTGTTGCCATTTCTCTGACCTTTCAAACTTGATATCCTTTTGTAACAACCTTGTCATCGAAGTGGCTATCATAGAGAATCCATCCACAAATCTTCTGTAGTATCCAACCAAACCCAGAAAGCTTCTCTGTCACATTCCTCAGCGATTTCCACTCAACGATAGCCGAGATCTTACTAGGGACAACTCTGATGCTGTCACCTAACACAATGTGTCCCAATAATCGGACCTCTCGTAGCCAAAATTTTCTCTTAGTGAACTTGGTGTATAACTGCTTATCTCTCAAGGTTTGTAGAACCATTCTCAAATGCTCCGCGTGTTCACTCTCATCACGTGAGTAAATCAGTATGTCGTCTATAAAGATGACTACGAACTTATCTAAGTACGGTCAGAAAATACGATTCATTAAGTCCATGAAAACCGCCAGGGCGTTTGTTAAGCCAAAGGGCATGACGAGGAACTTATAATGGCCATACCTCGTCCGAAAAGCAGTTTTTGGTATATCTTGCTCCTTAACCCTTAACTGGTAGTAGCCTGACCTTAAGTCTATCTTAGAAAACACGATGGCTCCCTTCAATTGATCAAACATATCATCGATTCTTTGCAAGGGGTACTTGTTCTTCACAGTCACCTTGTTGAGCTATCTGTAATCTATACACAATCTCATCGACCCATCTTTCTTTTTCACAAAAAGTACCAGAGCACCCCACGGGGAAAAACTCGGTCTCACAAAACCCTTTTTAGTTAACTCTTGTAGTTGAACTTTCAACTCCATAGGAGCCATCCTATACGGAGCAATCGAAATGGGTGCCGTACCTGGGACTAACTCAATTCCAAACTCAACTTCCCTAACTGGACGCAATCCGGGTAATTCCTCCAGAAACAAGCCCGTAAACTCACATACCACTGGTACCGATTCAATCTTAATCTCAGACATTTGATTATTCAGTACAAAAGCTAGATAAGCTTCACACCCTTTTCTCAAATATTTCTCCGCAATCATAGACGATATCGCTACAGGTGAGTCATCTGATTCATCTGGTTTAACCGGAAAAATGTTTTCGTCTTCACATTTCAACTCAATATATTTCCTTCGACGATCCACTAGAACACTATTAAAAGTTAACCAATCCATTCCAAGGATTACATCGAATTCATCAAACAGAAACAACATGAGGTTAGCCAAAAAACTATGACCCTTAATTGTCAATGGACAATTTCTACACACTTGGTCAACTAACATATGCTTGCCTAACGGGTTAGACACTTTTACTACAAATTCAATAGGTTCAACTAACATATTCATACTGGGTACCAATTTCATGCAAACATAAGAATAGGTAGACCCTGGATTAATTAAATCAACAACAGAAATATCATGAAGAGAAAAAGTACCCGTAATCACATCTAGTGAAGATGCTTCTTCGCGAGCACGAATGGCATAAGTCCTTGCAGACCTCGGCCCTCAGACCTCACTATTGTATCTCTAGAAGCACCTCTGCTTCTAGCCCCACTGCTTGGGTTCTTTGGTGGTCTACCCCTCGAAGGAGCATTACTCGCTCTCTCATCCTGTTTTTTCTTTGTCATCTAATTTGAGGCAGATTCAAATGAAGTGGTCTAGAGATATACATTTAAAACAACCTCTTTCATTCCCTCGGCACTTACCGAAATGACGCCTACCATATTGCAAACACTCCGGCCTATTTGGCCGAATACTACCAACATTTGCGATGGAAGTCAATTGGGCTTTAGACGCCATGTACTGCTTGTTCTTGTTTTTACCCAAGAATCCCCCTGAAGAATTCGATCGGGTAGTGAATTCCCTCGATCTCTTAGATGATGACTGATATGGCTTCCCTATCTGTCTCTTCTTTGAATCACGTGACTCAATAGCCGCCTTTCTCTTCTCTTTAACCAACTCTTCTGCTCTACAAGCTCTTTCAACCAGTACTACAAATTCACTTAGCTCTAGGATGCCGACAAATACTAAGATGTCTTCATTCAATCCATCCTCAAATCTCTTGCACATGATGGCTTCGGTAGATACGCACTTCCTAGCGTATTTGCTGAGCCTCACAAACTCACACTCACACTCTATTATTGTCATTCGACCTTACTTTAGTTTGAGAAATTTTTTCCTCTTTTGGTCAATGAACCTCTGACTAGTGTACTTCTTTCAGAATTCTACCTGAAAGAATTCCCAAGTTATCCTCTCTCTCAGTACAATAGACACAAGAGTATTCCACCATTGGTAGGCCGAGTCTCGTAGGAGTGACACTACACACTTTATGCACTCTTCGGGTGTGCATGGCAGCTCATCAAATACTCTAATGGTATTTCTAGCCAAAACTCTCCTCTCTCCAGGTCGTTATCAATATTCACCCAGAATTTCTCAGCCCCTTGTTTACGGATTTTGTCCACTAGAGGTTTCTCTCTCCTAGCCATCTCTGCTCATTGAGGAGCTATATGAACGGGTTGAGGAATTAGGAGAGGTGGGGGAGGTGGAGGTTCGGATTCACACGAATGAACTCCGAATACCATACGTCCATCATGTGGGAGCTTCTCTAGCTCCTCCGCCCTAACTCATTGTCACGGGCCCACTATCTACTGATGCTGTCCCTTCAACGGGAGCCGGTGCATTACTCTCTACATCATCCGCCGTAGTTACGTCAGGATCCATTTACTGTATAAATAAAAACATAATTTATCTCGTCAGGGGTCGTCACACGATCAATATACAATTGTGGTATGTATAGCTAGACAAGTACTCACGCTAGGTTAGTCCTAGAAGCGACTAAGCCATAGCTCTGATTCCACTAAATGTAACACCCCACACCCGAGCCCTACGCCGGGACAAAATACAAGACGTTACCATACTTAATCACATGCATACAATCATTTCGATGTCATTAAAACTCAGTCAAATTAAAAAAAAATTCGAACTTTATCTAAACTCCTTAATATGAGCCTATAAGACCCTAAACATCCATTGGAAACTATTCGGGACCAACTCGGGTCCTTTAACTAACTTTAGAAAAATAACTCTTAAAACAAGGTACACGCTCGTGTGGAAGGGCAACACGCCCGTTTGGTCATTATAACACAATCGTGCTGATGGCCTGTGTGACACACACGGCCTAAGCATCTAGGGACACACTCATGTCTCATGCCCGTGTGAATTAAATTCTAAATTCGAACCTACAGGGGTTTTCACATGGCCTGATACACGCCCATGTCTGTGGCCTGTGAACCTCACACGGCCATGACACGCCTGTGTCCAAGCTTGTGTCTAAAAACCTTGACATTCTGTTTCTGACGTCAACATCCAATTTAGGGCATATGGCCATGGCACGCGCCCGTGGCCAAAGGTCGTGTCCTCCAGATGGCTGAGTCACACGGCAGTGTCTCTGCCTGTGTGTTTACTACCATGCATACTGACTTGCAAATGCTACATGCAAGGGACACACGACTAAGCAACAAGCCCATGAGGCTGACCGTGTGTCACACATGGCCTAGACACACGCCCGTGTGTCTACCTGTGTGGACCAAATAAGGCTATTTACCAAACCTTTTTGCCACCTTTACTTGCACTAACCTACGTAATCTCTAACATGGCAAATCCACACAACAATACAAGGTCTAATTAGCCACACAAGGTATTATCTCATTCATGCAATTTACTCATCCATGAAAATATCATCATTTGCCTATATCAATAATGAACATTAGCCATTATCCAAGGCTTTATACAAAATGAAGGGATTCATCCCAAGCCAACACATTTGGGAAAATTAACATTGACACAAAACTCAAAAGTCTAAGCCTTATACATGCCATTTTCAAAATAATAAAACCAACTATACTAAGTGCTTTGGTTGATAGTGTGATCGATGCCTCCGACGTCCGATGATCTTCGAGCTAATTAGGCGGCACTATAAGAAAATGGAAAGGAGAGGGAGTAAACATAAAGCTTAGTAAGTTGCATGCAATAAATATAACAACAACTTTACCATTTATTATCATGCTTATAATATAAAAGTCGGCATAAGCACAACTTACTCATCACTATCCAATACAATTCACATAGCATATATTGAGCTCACATCTCATACATTTCAAATAGGTACTTGTACCACTCACAGCATGGTTATACCTTTCTCATTTAACTTAAACTGTAACTCTCATAGTTGAACCATTTGGAATACTATCGGATATTAACTAAGCCTCAAACATATGGTATAGTGCCAATGCCATGTCTCAGACATGATCTTACACTGGATCATCCATCAAGTCGATGCCATGTTCCGGACATGGTCTTACACTGACTATCGAAATCGAGGTCGACGCCATGTCCCAGACATGGTCTTACACTAGCTTTCACATATCCGTGCTGATGCCATGCCCAGGCATGGTCTTACACTGGCACCTCTATACGTGCCGATGCCATGTCCCATACATGGTCTTACATTGACTATCGAAATCGAGGCTGACGCCATATACCAGACATGCTCTTACACTAGCTCTCACATATCTGTGCCGATGCCATCTCCCAGTCATGGTCTTACACTGGCACCTCTATACGTGTCGATGCTATGTCCCAAACATGGTCTTACACTGACACATCTCGTAGCCAATGCATGTCCCAGACATGTCTTACATTGGTTTACATCTCAAGGCCGATGCATGTCCCAGACATGTCTTACACTGGCTCTCATCTTAATGCCAATGCCATGTCCCAAACATGGTCTTACACTGGCTCTCATAATGTGGCCGATGCATGTCCTAGGCATGTCTTACACTAGCATACAAAGAACCCGAATGTCATGGCATGATTATCCAATTTATTTTCTAAGGTTCAAACGAGGGCTCTACTATCTCAATATTCATCATACATAATCATTTCCACAAACAAGCAATTTATGTTATATCAATTCAAACACATATAATAACAATGTAGTTGTATTATTTACATATAACTTACCTCAGATTACAGAATGTAGACGACTAGTTCGGGTTAGTCCACTTGTTTTGCTTTTCCCCAATCTAGGCCCAAATTTTGTAATTCTTGACCTATAATGATATAAATTCACAAATTTAATCATTTTATTGATCTCGGTACCCAAAAATTCATAATTGGGCAAATTGACCATTTTGCCCTTAGACTTTCACAAAATGACCATTTTACCCCTAGACTCGAAAATCAATTTTTATCATATTTTCTCATTAATCAAGTCTAGCCGAATACTTTTTATACTAGTAACAGCCCACAATTCTCATTATTTCACATATTCATCAACTATTTTACAACTTATGCAAAATGGTCCCTATTTAAGGTTTCTATGAAAACTACTTTACAAAAGTTGTTTATTTAACAACCACGATTCATTTTATTTCATAAAATTTCAAAAAAAACATGAACACTCTCACGCTAAAACCCTATACTTTCAACCATTTTTCAAAATAGTCCTCTTGTTAGAAAGCTCATGGTACAATGATCTCAAAAGTACAAAAATATTCAAGAAAAGCCCTCAAAATCACTTACTTGCAAAGGCTTTAAGTTGCTGAAATTTTTCAAGCTTCCATGACCATTTTCTTGGAGGAAAAATCGGTGGAGAAGAAGGAGCAAAACAAAAAAGATGATAGTCTTTTTCTTAGGTTTTATTTTAATCAATTTAGGCCACCTAACTTTGACTTTCTCATCTCTTTTTGTCTCTATGGCTGGCCACCTCTATTTTAAGGGTCTATTTGCCGTTTAAAGACCCCCAATTTTGGTTCTCTAGCTATTTAACATCCTTAGCTATCAAAATAGGACTTTAGCTATCAAAATAGGACTTTGCACTTTATGCGATTTAGTCCTTTTTCACAATTGGGCTCACAATCACTAAAATTAATTTGCCAAAATTTTCATGCTCTCATATAATCATGCCACAACACATAAAATAATATTCAAAATAATTTCTCCGTCCTCGGATCAGTGGTCTCGAAATCACTGTTCCAACTAGGCCTAAAATCGGGCTGTTACAAAATGAATTAGCCATTTGTTTTATATATATTTTTTCAACTAAATTACCATTTTGCCTTTATTTCATTTTATTTTTTTCCTTCCCTGCTTATGTTGCCTCATGCCTATATTTTAGGCTTAATTGCTCCTTAAGTCCTCCCTTATTTATTTATCAAGCCATTTAATCACTATTTCTTTTAATTAGCAAGTTTTGTACCTTTTTTAACTTAGTCCTTTTTAATTAATTAACTATCAAAATGTTAAAAATTTTCTAACGAAATTTCAATACTACCTTAATGACACTCCATAAATATTTATAAAAATATTTATGGCTCAGTTTATAAAATCGAGGTCTTGATACCTCATTTTCTAAACTACTTGACCTAATAAATCCTTGAAAAACATAATTTACTAATGCAAAAAACTTTCTAAAATCACATTTAACTCGCAAATACTAACTATTAAAATTTACGAGCTTACTCGTCGAATTTGGTGGTCTCGAACCATTATTATCTGACACCACTGAAAATCAGGCTGTTACATGTTAGGTTCTTAATTGTGAGTTTTGAGTCACTCTCCAAAATAACCTGCGTAAAACCCATATCGTATGCAAATTGTAATCTATGGAGCACTTCTATTGCCTCTGCCACTATAGCTATGGTGACCAGGTTATGAGCTTGGAACCCAGAGCCCAAAATGAGCCCCTCTTCTTTTTTTATAACAAATCCTAATGTGGCCAACAATTGTGCAACCAAGAAACCAGTGTCAACATTCACTTTTACCCAGTTCGATGGAGGAGGGTTCCAATGGATCATCTCACGCGGTCCTGGATGTTGCAGATTATCTGTTAAGTCTCAATATTCATGGCCATACCTTCTAATGAAGGTAATAACCTCACCCATAGTCTGTTTTTTCTTATCATGAAGCAATTTGTTTCGGGCAAACCAAAGAGCCTAGATAGTAATAACAGTTTCCTCTTTTTACCACTAGTAATATTATTGAAAACCCAATATAACCACTCAATAAAACTGGACTTTGCAATTAAAACTGCCACTGATAATTGAGCTTCGACCATACTTCTTTTCCAAAGAAACAATCACAAGCAACATGAATGTTTGATTCACTAACATCGCGACACCAGAGACAACAATTCTCCAAACAGATTAGTCAAAATTGTAAATTTTGGAATGTTGGGATATAATTTCACACAAACTTCCAAACCAAAATTTTTATCTTCGTTGGACAATTGAGACTCCAAATTTTCTTGTATAAATATCTTTCCGTGTTGGAAGAGTTTGAATGCTCCAACAGTAATTTGTAACCACTACGAACCAAGTAAATACCAGATTTCTCCCCAAACCAAACTAACTTACCAGGTTGATAAGAAAGTGGAATAGGAATACAACCAACTTTCTTCACTTCATCATCAGAGAAAATTTTGGTTATAAAAGCAAGATTCCAACTGTTTGAGCCAGGCAATCTCAAGTCACTAACCCAAGTCAACCCCCCCAACTGGATTAGTAACAATCCTCTCTTGATGAAGTCCTAGAAGCCAATAATCATTCTAAATTGAGACAAATTGACCAGAACCAATTCTCTATTGAAGACCCGATTCAAGCAGAGCTTTAGAACTCCAAATGCTCTACCAAATGAGAGATGGATTGTAGCCCAACGATGCCGCCAGAAAATTTGAATCATGGTAATACTTAGCTCGAAAAAGTGTTACCATTAGAGGAGTAGGATTTTCCATTAACCTCCACCCTTGCTTAGCCAAAATTGCGATATTGAACTTTGATAAATCCTGAAAGCCTATTCCCCCATCAATTTTGAAGCACACAGGGATTTCCATGAGCACCAATGCATTCTATTCTTATTGGCTTTTTTTGCCACCAAAACCTCACGATCACTTCTTCCAAATCTTTACAAAAGAAACATGGTAAAATGAAACAAGATGTAACACCCCTTACCCGAGACTGTCGCCGGAGTTAAGCATGAGGCGTTACCTGACTTAGCTTACTAATTTGGGCATAAAAATTAGCTTTTAAAATTAATTTAGTTTCATTCATTCAATATGTCGTTAAAAAGGGTCCTCGAGACCCTAAAACATGAAATTTAAATAGTTCGGGAACCAACCGGAATCAATAAAAATTTTCCGATCACTTAAACAAATCAAAACAATTTCTTTCATCTTTCATAAATAAACTATCCATCTGCGTCATAGTCACTAAATAAATCATAAATCGAGTTACAAAACTCAAAATCCAAATCCATAAATTTTCTCTGAAACTAGACTCATATATACTTTTCCTAAATTTTTTTTAGAATTTTTTGTCTAGCCAATTAGTACAGTTTATTAGTTAAAGTTTCCCCTATTTCAGTGTTCGGCTGCTATGACCTCTGTTCACTACGAACTAATTTTCTCCCTATAACGAATTCAAATAACCATGTAATTTTTTTAAAAAAAAAGTAGACTCAATAAGGAATCAATAAATATAAATTATAACTCCTAATTATTTTTTTACAATTTTTAGTGAATTTCTAAAGTCAGAATAGGGGATTCAGAAATTAATCTGACCCTATCTCACTAAAATTTAAATATCTCGTAAAATAAAACTCCTTTATTTACTTTGTTTCTTTCATATGAATATAGATTCAATAATATTTAATTCTATATCTCATTCACTATCTAAATCCATTTCTACAATTTTTAGTGATTTTCCAAATTCACGTCATTACTGCTGTCTGATACTGTTTTAAAGCTAATTTCACCTTTTTCATGATTTTCATGGAATAACTAGCATTTAGGCATACATAACACTAAACATGTCCTTGATTAGCCATTCCAACAGCTAATCATTATCAAGTATTTAAATACCATTCATCATTCATATCATAAGATCATACACACAAAATGGCTACGATGCTATACATGCCATACTCAAAATGAAACGTCTAGCTATACCAAAATAATCCTTGTGATAGTGTGCCTGGACCTCCGACGTACTTTACGATCTTCGAGTTAGCTTGAAAAGACTATAAAAAGAAGGAAAATAAAGGGGGTAAGCATTAAGCTTAGTAAGTTTGCATGCAAATAAATAACAACATTCATAAGAATTATCTTACTACTTGGCATGATACTACTTAATGCAACTTCATTAATTGTCATAGTCATATTTTAAACTTCTTCACTTACTCACTTACTTAAGTACTTACTTAATCAAATTTATTAATACATTTTACTTACCTTTTTCTTTATCAAGCATACATGAACATTATATACTTACCTTTGCTCTTCTAGCATGAACTTGTCTTACCCTTTTTAGGATAACTCGTCTTACCTTACCTTACCTTGATATTCTCTTTAAATTTTCCCATTGAACCACTTGGAATACTAAGGATACACGAGTACCTTACCATTACCATGAATTGTCATGGTCTTATGTGGTATCTTACGTGGTATCCTTTTGAAACTTACCATTGCCATGTCTCGACATGGTCTTACATGGTATCCTTGCCTTATGAACTCACCAATGTCATTCCTTGGCATGGTCTTACATGGGACCTTTGCATTATAGAAACTTATCAATGCCATGTCTTGACATGGTCTTACATGATATCCTTGCCTTAGAAACCTTACCAATTTCCATGCCTTGGCATGGTCTTACATGATATCCTTAAACCCTAATGTCATGACATTTGTATCCTACACATTCCTAAGATTTAACCGAAACTTTCTAAAATTACTTCTCCGTCAATTCATGCTTGAGTATTCTTTGAATAATTTCATAAAATAAATATACACATGCTGGAAATTAACAACATTAACATAAAATAATAGAATATTACATTTATTTACCGCAAAATTACCTCGAAACAAAATACGATCAACTTATATCGATTTAGTCCACTATCTTTTTCTTTCCCCGGTCTAACTCCGGATTTCGTTCTTCTTGATCTACAATAAAAAAATTTAGCTTATTTAATAATCACATTTATTAAAACAGTCCTTCACTCAAACTTTGGAAAAATTACATTTTTGCCCCTAAACTTTTACATATTTACACTTTTTCCCCAAGGCTCAGAAATTAAACTTCATCCTATTTTCTTATGTTTTATGAAATGCTGATCATTTTTCCCTTCTATGACAACATCAAATTCTCACTCTAACATGTACTTAGGAACATTAGATATTTTTACCGATTATGTCGTTTTACTCGTTTTCACATAAAATCACTTAGCAAAAGTTGTTTAACACAATTTCAAGCTTCATATTCTACCATAAAACATCAAAATAAACACATTTCACCTATGGGTATTTTTCCAAATATAAACCCTAGGTTAAATTATTGCTAGAATAAGCTTAATCAAGTTACTGGGACTCCAAAAACGTAAAAAAAATTAAAAACGGGGCTAAAACGGACTTACAATCGAGCTTGGAAGCTTGAAAAACCCTAAATATGTCTTCCTCATGTGAAATTCGGCCAAGGGGTTGAAGATGGAAAAAAATTGGCTTTTAATTTTGTTTTTAATTCATTTTAATAACTAAATGACCAAAATACCCTTAATTAAAAACTATGGTGTTTTATTTTTCTTTAGGTATTTTTGTCCAGACTAGTATAATGGTCTAATTGCTATCCAAGGACCTTCACTTTAAAAACCCATTACTCACAAGTACTTAGTACCTTTGTGAACTAGAACACACATTTTACAACTTTTGCAATTTAGTCCTAAATATCAAATTGGACCCTCTATCGATAAAATTTCTAAACGAAATTTTCACACAATCATGAAATCATGCCATAGACCTTAAAATGATAATAAAATAAATTTTTCTACCTCAAATTTGTGGTTTCACAACCACTATTCCGTTTAGGCCCTATTTCGGGATGTTACATTTCTCCCCCTTTAGGGATTTTCGTCCCCGAAAATCATACCTGTAAAGAGATTTGGGTATTGTTTTCGCATAGCCTCTTCGGGCTCCCATGTAGCCTCGTCTACCCCATGTCTATTCCATAGTACTTTCACAAGTGCAATACTTTTGTTCCTTAATTGCTTTACCTCTCGAGCTAGAATCTTTACCGGTTCTTCACCGTATGTCATGTCTGGCTGAATCTCAACCTCTGTCTGAGAAATCACATGTGACAGATTTGAACGATAATAACGTGGCATAGACACATGAAATACATCATGAATCTTATATAACTCAATCGGCAAAGCTAACCGATATGCTAATGGTTTGACTCTCTCAATCACTTCAAACGGTCCAATAAAACGTAGACTTAGTTTGCCTTTCTTGCCAAATCTGAGAACTTTCTTCCACCGGGATACTTTCAAAAACACTTTGTCACCAACTTGATACTCAATCTCTTTTCTCTTCAAATCTGCATACGACTTTTGTCTGTCTGAAGCTGCTTTCAAGCAATCTCTGATTACTTTTACTTTCTCTTCTGTTTCTTTAACTAGATCAACCCCGTAAATTTGATTTTCCTTATGCCCTATCCAATACAAAGGTGCGCGACAATTACGTCCATACAAATCTTCATAAGGTGCCATCTTCAAACTCGACTGATAACTATTATTGTAGGCAAACTCTACTAATGGTAAGTACTTTTCCCAACTGCCTTGAAATTCCAATACACAGCATCTAAGCATATCTTCAAGGACCTAAATAACTCTCTCTGACTGACCATCGGTCTGAGGATGGAAAGTTGTACTAAAACTCAACTTTGTGCCCAAAGCTTCTTGTAATTTCTTCCAAAACCGTGAAGTAAATCTCGGATCTCTGTCTTAAATGATCGATAATGGTACCCCGTGTAATCTGACAATCTCTGAAATATACAACTCGTCCAACTTGTCAAGTGAATAATTCATACGAACTGGGATAAAATGAGCCGACTTCGTTAACTTATCAATCACAACCCATACTGCATCTTCCTTTCTCGGTGTCAACAGCAATCCTGTCATAAAATCCATAGTAACTCGGTCCCATTTCCACTCAGGAACTAGCACAGGCTGCAATAAACCTGAAGGTACCTGATGTTCGGCCTTTACCTGCGGACAAATCAAGCATCTAGAAACAAACTCTGAAATATCCTTTTTCATTCCTACCCACCAGTACATTTTCTTTAAATCATTATACATCTTTGTACTACCTGGATGAATAGACAAAGAACTACTCTGTGCTTCCTGTAAGATATTTTAAATAAGCTCATCATTCTTCGGTACACATACCCTGTCTCTAAACATCAAACAACCGTCAGAACTGATCTGAAAATCTGACTCTATATCCGACTCATACTGAGCTCTTTTGGCTAACAACTCACTGTCATTTTTCTGAGCTTCACAAATTTCTTCAAGAAACATCAATTTAGCTCTCAACTCAGCTAAGATAAAACCATCATCTGATAAGGCTAGACTAGTGTTCAAAGCTCTTAATGCAAACAAAGATTTCCTACTCAAAGCATCAGCAACAACGTTTGCCTTACCTGGGTGATAATCGATCACTAGCTCATAATCTTTAATCAACTCTAACCATCTTCTTTGCCTTAAATTCAAATCTTTTTGAGTCGTCAAATATTTCAAACTTTTGTGATCAGTGAATATGTGGTACTTCTCACCGTACAAATGGTGTCTCCAAATCTTCAGCTCAAAAACAATGGCAGCTAGGTCTAAATCACGTGTCGGATAGTTCTTCTCATGTGGCTTTAGCTGTCTAGAGGCATAAGCAATTACCTTTCCTTCCTGCATAAGTACACAACCAAGTCCATTCATGGACGCATCACTGTAAATCACAAACTCCTTACCTGGTTCTGGTTGTACTAAAACAGGAGCTTTAGTCAACAATGCCTTTAACTTGTCAAAACTCTGTTGACACTTCTCAGTCCGTTCAAACTTGACATCCTTTCGCAACAATCTTGTCAGCGGGGTAGCTATCATGGAAAATCCCTCTACAAATCGTCTATAATATTTGGCAAGACCAAGAAAACTTCTAACTTTTGATACATTTCTAGGAGGCTTCCAATCAACAATGGCTGAAATCTTGCTTGGATCAACCTTGATACCTTCACCTGAGACAATATGTCCAAGAAAACCAACTTCTTGTAACCAGAACTCACTTTTGCTGAACTTGGCATACAACTGATTACCTCTCAGAATCTGTAAAACTATTCTCAAATGCTCTGCATGCTCAGTCTCATCATGAGAATAAATCAAGATATCATCAATGAACACAATTACAAACTTAACTAAGTATGGTTTGAAAATTCGATTTATTAAATCCATGAAAATGGCAGGAGCATTAGTTAAGTCAAATGGCATCACAAGGAACTCATAATGACCATACCTAGTCCGGAAAGCAGTCTTCAGGACGTCTGACTCTTTAACTCGCAATTAATAGTATCCGGATCTCAAATCTATCTTGGAGAACACAGTGGCTCCCTTCAATTGATCAAACAGATCATCAATTCTAGGAAATGGATACTTGTCTTTACTGTTACCTTGTTAAGCTACCGATAATCTATGCACAATCTCATCGATCCGTCTTTCTTTTTCACAAATAGCACTGATGCACCCCATGGTGAACTACTGGGTCTTGCAAAGCCTTTGTCTGTTAATTCCTGCAACTGAGCTTTCAGTTCTTTCAATTCCAACAGGTCCATTCTATAAGGAGCAATAGAAGTGGGTGTGGTACTTGGAATCAACTCAATACCAAACTCAACTTCTCTAACAAGAGGCAAACCTGGTAGTTCTTCCGGAAACATATCAGGAAACTCACATACCACAGGCACTAATTCAATTTTCAATTCTAGATCTTTAGTGTTCAACACAAAAGCAAGATAAGCTTCATACCCTTTTCTCAAACATTTCTGAGCTGACATAATAGAAATCATGGCAAATGAACTATCTGACTTTTCTGAATTAACCCGAAGAATTTCACCATTTTCACATTTTAACTCAATGAATTTCTTTCCACAATTCACTATCACATCATGTGTAGTCAACCAATCCATACCAAGTATCACATCAAACTCATCAAATGGCAATAGCATGAGATCGGCTAGAAAACAGTAGCCTCTAATCATCAAAGGGCAATTTCTACATACTTTATCTACTAATACATATTTGCCTAATAGATTCGATACTTTAAATCAAAATTCTGTAGATTTTATAGGCATATTCATACGAGGCATCAATTTCATGCAAACATATGAATGGGTTGAACCCGGATCAATCAAAGCAATAACTCTAGTATCATGGAGAGAAAATGTACCCGTAATCACATCGGGGGAGGATGCCTCTTCGCGAGCACGGATAGCATAAGTCCTCGCAGGTGCTCTAACATCTGGCCTCATGCTGAATCTCTAGATGCACCTCTATTACTTGCCCCAGCTTTCAGATTTCTCAGTGGTCTGCCTCTGGCAGGAGCTTTGCCTGATCTTACACTCGGTATTGCTTCCTTTTTAATCATCTCGGGACACTCCCGAATAAAATGGTCTAGTGCACCACATCGAAAACAACCTGTCTAAGTTGCTCGACACTGACCTGGGTGACATCGACCACATCAGGTACACTCTGGTCTATCAGGCTGAACACTGCCAACACTTGCAATTGAAGTGGTTTGAGCTTTCAAACTCATAAATAGTCTGCCTCTGTTTCGGCTAGAATATCCAGCTGAAAAATTAGATCAAGTGGAGAACTCTCTAGGCCTCTTGGATGTAGACTGAAATGACTTACTCATTAGTCTTTTCTTCGTGTCCTGCGTCTCAATTTCAACTTTGCCCTTTCTTTTTAATAGCTTCTCTGCCTTACAAGCTCTCTCAACTAAGATAACAAACTCTTTTATTTCTAGGACACCAACAGACAATCGGATATCATCATTAAGCCCATCCTCAAATCTTTTACACATAATAGCATCTGTAGACACACACTCTCAAGCATAATTGTTGAGTCTAACAAACTCGCGCTCATATTCAGTCACTGTCATATTGCCCTGTTTCAACTCTAGAAACTCTTTTCTTTTCTGGTCAACAAACCTCTGACTAATGTACTTTTTATGGAATTCCTCCTGAAAGAAATCCCAAGTAACTCTCTCTTTCTGTACAACTAATATAAGTGTCTTCCACCAATGTTAGGCCGAATCTCTAAGAAGTGATACAACACATTTCATACATTCCTCAGGTGTGCAGGATAACTTATCAAAGACTCTGATAGTAATCTTGAGCCAAAATTCTGCCTTTTCTGCATCATCATCTTTTGTAGCTCGAAACTCTTCGGCTCCTTATTTTCTGATTTTATCAATTGGTGGTTTTTCTCTTATAACCGTACCTGTGATTGGGGGAGCTACATGGGTGGTCTGATGATCATAAGGGGGTGGAGGTCTAACAGTCGGATTCGTACGAATGAACTCAGCAAACCATTCATTCATAGCTTGGAAGAAGGCTTCTCGAGCCACTCATCCCTGACTAACTATAACAGGCCTTTCACTACTATTTGGTGGCACCGTCCCTTTTGCGGGAGCGGGCGCGTTACTCTCTATATCATCTGCACCAGCTTGTTCGAGATCCATAACTATAAAAAAACATTTTAAAATCATCAGGATTCGTCACACTATCAACACATAAGTATGGCATGTATAGCTAGACTCTTACTCATACTAAATATTCCGAGAACTGACTAAACCTTTGCTCTGATACCAATAAATATAACACCCCTTACCCGAGACCTTCGCCGGAGTCGAGCATGAGGCGTTACCTGACTTAGCTTACTAATTTGGGCATAAAAATTTGCTTTTAAAATTAATTTAGTTTCATTCATTCAATAAGTCATTAAAAAGGGTCCTCGAGAACCTAAAACATGAAATTGAAATAGTTCGGGAACAAACCGGAATCAATAAAAATTTTCCGATCACTTAAACAAATCAAAACAATTTATTTCATCTTTCATAAATAAATTGTCTATTTGCGTCATAGTCACTAAATAAATCATAAATCGAGTTACAAAACTCAAAATCCAAATCCATAAATTTTCTCTGAAACTAGACTCATATATCCTTTTACTAAATTTTTTTCAGAATTTTTTGTCTAGACAATTAGTACAGTTTAATAGTTAAAGTTTCCTCTGTTTCATTGTTCAGCTGCTATGACCTCTGTTCACTACGAATTAATTTTCTCCCTATAAAGAATTCAAACAACCATGTCATTTATTTTTTTAAAAAAGTAGACTTAATAAGGAATCTATACATATAAAGTATAACTCCTAATTATTTTTGTACAATTTTTAGTGAATTTATAAAGTCAGAATAGGGGATTCAGAAATCACTCTGACCCTATCTCACTAAAATTTAAATATCTCGTAAAATAAAACTCCTTTATTTACTCTATTTCTTTCATATGAATATCGACTCAATAAGATTTAATTCTATATCTCATTCACTATCTAAATCCATTTCTACAATTTTTAGTGATTTTCCAAATTCACATCATTACTACTGTCTGATACTATTTTAAAGCTAATTTCACCTTTTTCAGGATTTCCATGGAATAACTAGCATTTAGGCATACATAACACCAAACATGACATTGATTAGTCATTCCAACAGCTAATCATTATCAAGCATTTACATACCATTCATCAGCCATATCATAAGATCATACACACAAAATGGCTACGATGCTATACATGTCATACTCAAAATGAATTACGTCTAGCTATACCAAAATAATCCTTGTGATAGTGTGCCCGGACCTCCGACGTACTTTACGATCCCCGAGTTAGCTTGACAAAACTATAAAAAGAAGGAAAATAAAGGGGGAAAGCATTAAGCTTAGTAAGTTTGCATGCAAATAAACAACAACATTCATAAGAATTATCTTACTACTTGGCATGATACTACTTAATGCAACTTCATTAATTGTCATAGACATATTTTAAACTTCTTCACTTACTCACTTACTTAAATACTTACTTACTTAATCAAATTTATTAATACATTTTACTTACCTTTTTCTTTATCAAGCATACATGAACGTTATATACTTACCTTTGCTCTTCTAGCATGAACTTGTCTTACCCTTTTTAATATAACTCGTCTTACCTTACCTTACCTTGATATTCTCTTTAAATTTTCCCGTTGAACCACTTGGAATACTAAGGATACACGGGTACCTTACCATTGCCATGACTTGTCATGGTCTTACGTGGTATCCTTTTGAAACTTACCATTGTCATCTCTCGACATGGTCTTACATGGTATCTTTGCCTTATGAACTCACCAATGCCATGCCTTAGCATGGTCTTACATGGGACCTTTGCCTTCTAGAAACTTATCAATGCCATGTCTTGACATGGTCTTACAAGATATCCTTGCCTTAGAAACCTTACCAATTTCCATGCCTTGGCATGGTCTTACATGGTATCCTTAAACCCTAATGTCATGACATTTGTATCCTACATATTCCTAGGGTTCAACCGAGACTTTTTGAAATTACTTCTCCGTCAATTCATGCTTGATTCTTCTTTGAATAATTTCATAAAATAAATATACACATGCTGGAGATTAACAACATTAACAAAAAATAATATAATATTACATTTATTTACCGTAAACTTACCTCGAAACAAAATACGATCAACTATATCGATTTAGTCCACTATCTTTTTCTTTCCCCGATCTAACTCCAGATTTCGTTTTTCTTGATCTATACTAAAAAAATTTAGCTTATTTAATACTCACATTTATTAAAACAGTCCTTGACTCAAACTTTGGCAAAATTACATTTTTGCCCCTAAATTTTTACCAATTTACACTTTTTCCCCAAGGCTCGGAAATTATACTTCATCCTATTTTCTTATGCTTTATGACATGCTGATCATTTTTCCCTTCTATGACAACATCAAATTCTCACTCTAACATGTACTTATGAACATTAGGTATTTTTACCGATTTTGTCGTTTTACTCGTTTTCACATAAAATCGCTTAGCAAAAGTTGTTTAACACAATTTGAAGCTTCATATTCTACCATAAAACATCAAAATAAACACATTTCACCTATGGGTAGTTTTCCAAATATAAACCCTAGGTTAAATTATTGCTAGAATAAGCTTAATCAAGTTACCGAGACTCCAAAAACGTAAAAAAACATTAAAAACAGGGCTAAAACGGACTTACAATCTAGCTTGGAAGCTTGAAAAACCCTAGATATGTATTCCTCATGTGAAATTCGGCCAAGGGGTTGAAGATGGATAAAAATTGGCTTTTAATTTTGTTTTTAATTCATTTTAATAACTAAATGACCAAAATGCCCTTAATTAAAAACTATGGTGTTTTATCTTCCTTTAGGTATTTTTGTCTAAAATAGTATAATGGTCTAATTACTATCCAAGGACCTGCACTTTAAAAACCCATTACTCACAAGTACTTAGTACCTTTGTGAACTAGAACACACATTTTACAACTTTTACAATTTAGTCCTAAATATCAAATTGGACCCTCTATCGATAAAATTTCTAAACGAAATTTTCACACAATCATGCAATCATGCCATAGACCTTAAAATGATAATAAAATAATTTTTTTACCTCGAATTTGTGGTTTTGCAACCACTATTCGGTTTAGGCCCTATTTCGGGATGTTACACAAGACATTGCATATAATAGGATTGCTTGTAGCAATGCTTTGATTAGAACTTCTCTACCCCTAATAGAAAGCATCCTCACACTCCAACTAATCACCTTTTACTTAATTTCTCCTTTATCTCCTTGAACGCTAATTTTTTGTTTCTGCCTACAATCGACAATAACCCAAGGTATCTCTTGAGGTTGTTGCTCGAATGAACTCCCAAAATTCGACAAACATTCTCCCTTTTTTCTTGACTTCACATTTGCACTGAAAAACGATCCCAATTTATGAAAATTTATTAGTTTTCCCAAAAAATCAGCATAGATTCTCAACTTTAAGAGCCATAGCCACCTTAGTTGTAGCCTCTCCGAAAATCAGATTTATATCCGTAAAAAGTAAATGAGTGATGAGTAGGGCATGTCGATTCACATGAACTCCCTTAAGTGTACCCCACAAAGAGGCCAAATGGAGCAAAGCCGATGACCCCTTGTTGCATATGAGAAATAATTAGGGGCTAGTGGATTGCTTTATCTAAGCCTTTGAGATGGAAAAAACCTTTCGCCGATCTACCCATTCAAAACCACTAAACAAGAAACTGATTCAACGCATCTCATTACCTTTTGAACCCAACCTTTAGAAAAACCCATTCTTTGAAGTATGATCATAAGAAAAGGTCATTCCACTCTATCATATGCCTTGCTCATGTCAAGTTTCAAAGCAAAGGAGCCCAATTTCCCCCTCTTCTCTTTGACATCGAATGAATAATTTCATAAGCAGCTAGCATATTATCAGAATTGAGTCTAAATGCGCTTTGTGCTTCATCGATACAAAAGTGTAAAACTGACTGAAATCTATTAGCTAGAATTTTTGCAACAATTTTGTATAGGATATTACAGAGGCTAGTAGGCCAAAAGTGAGTCATTGAGCTAGGATTACTGACCTAACGAATTAAAACAATATGTGTTTGATTTAACTCAAAACTATTGCAATCACCATTAAACACTTCAATAAAATAGCTTGCCCACAATGTTCCAAAATCTTTGATGAAATGCAACACCCCCTAACCCTTATCCGTCGCTGAAACAGGGGTAAGCATTACCGGACTTAATAGAACAAATACGAACAATCACATAATAATTCATCATACATATCAAATTTAATCACGATGTCCCTTTACTGAGCCCTCGAGGCCCAAATCATGTGTTGGAAACAAATTGGGACTTAATCGGAAGTCTAGAAAATTTTTTTATGAAATTTCAAAATTTTTCTTAAATACAAGGCTCACACACCTGTGTGGCTCAAGGACACACCCATGTGACCCTAAACACGCCCGTGCTTCAGGCCGTGTCTGACCCCGTGCAACTCTCTTACTTAAACAAAAATTAAGTGCAATTTCCACACGACTGGAACCCATGCTCGTGTGCTAGGCTGTGTACCTCACACAGTTGAGACACATGCCCGTGTCCCTGCCCGTGTGGAGATTCCTGGGCATTCTGTTTTGAAAATTTTAAAATTCCAAGGGACAAACGACCTATCCACACGCTTATGTGTAAGCTGTGTGTCTCACACAGTCGTGTCACACGCCCGTGTGCCAAGCCCTATGGACTCGAAATGAGCCTTATTAATCAAGTCTACTAACCTTGCAAGCCTTGAACAACAAGCAATTCAAAATTCAATTGTTTAACCAATCCAAAACACATTCAAATACCCTAAACTTGTCAAAATAGATATCCTAAGTGCCTAATCAATGAATTATCATAAATACTTTACACATAATATCAAACCAATCCAACATATCACCATTTAAGCTAATCCAAATTTTTCATACCATTTCAACCTTAATTTGCTTATTTAAGTTCATTTATACTTTAACCAGAATATACCATTTTATAATTTCAACATAACATATAACTTGTATTTATGTATATAAAGTATTTAATAACATCTTAAACATTATATACAACCATTTCTCAAAGTGACATACATATAACAACCTAGGTACATGCCATTACCAAAGGAAATTTACTTCAACACAATGAGTTCGGGATTGGCTTTGGATGCTGATTTAACGATCTGACTTTAACCTAACCTACACACAGAAACAAACCGTACACTGAGTATAAACTCAGTGGTATTTCTATAATTCGAATACTTTTAAAACAAAATAATAAAACATGCACATTTAATTCATACAATTTCCAAATCCATTCAATTAATCAATTCATATATAAATCATTATCACACATTCAATTGTCATCAATAACTATCTCAATAGCTTTTTTCAACTATGATTCATATTCATTTTTTTTTCAATATCAATTTCCATTTCATGAACTCCATGATTCATGTTTCTCACTTGTACAATTCAATTCATTATCCATTCCATTTCACATACAATGTCATTCGATACCAAACTTATTATCAATTCATTCATTTACCCCTATCAACACGACTCGGGCTTTGATGGATACACGGATCCAACCAAAACACACCAGTATGGCACCCAGTGCCTCATCGAATAATTCAAAGTAATAGATTGACACTCGGTATCGGCTATGTCGAAGTAAGTTGGTACCTAGTACCTCATCGAATTTATCCGAAGTAATAGTTTGACACCCAATGTCTCGTTGAGTTGTGGTCAAAGTGTCCCTGAACACTTCCAATCCTATGGCATGCCAACTATATCCGACTCAGTCCGATACAGTTAATAGGGTTTTCAAATCACTTTTCAATTTCTAATCAATACACATTCAATAATCACACATATACTCATAATTCAATTCAATACCAATTCTCACCTCAATTACACTTACCATAAATATAATAATAAATCCGACAATTAATAATTAGCTTCGGATTATAGAAATACAAATCGTTATTCTCGAGTTACTCTTTGATAATCTTGTCTTTTCCTTTCTTAGCTGAGGTCCCCGGCTCAATGTTAGCTACGGGAATCAAACAATTAAAATTTATCAATACACTACAATTTAACATTAAATATTTCAATTTATACATAACTTTTGCCTAAATTCCAAATTAGTCCTTAAATCAAAACTAACTCTTTTTTCTTCCAAACTAATTCCATATTTTCATTTAATTCCCATTTAAAACTAAATTTAACTCCCTAATTTCAACATAAATTCCTAATTTCGAAATTCTCTCAACCTAGTCCCTATTACTTAAATTTTATGATTTATTTTACAATTCAATCCCTTTTTCACTAGTAACTTGAAATTCTATCAATTTAACCCCTAATTATTCAATTCTTCAATGTTAGCTACGGGAATCAAACAATTAAAATTTATCAATACACTACAATTTAACATTGAATATTTCAATTTATACATAACTTTTGCCTAAATTCCAAATTAGTCCTTAAATCAAAACTAACTCTCTTTTCTTCCAAACTAATTCCATATTTTCATTTAATTCCCATTTAAAACTAAATTTAACTCCCTAATTTCATCATAAATTCCTAATTTCGAAATTCTCTCAACCTAGTCCCTATTACTTAAATTTTATGATTTATTTTACAATTCAATCCCTTTTTCACTAGTAACTTGAAATTCTATCAATTTAACGCCTAATTATTCAATTCTTCAATGTTAGCTACGGGAATCAAACAATTAAAATTTATCAATACACTACAATTTAACATTGAATATTTCAATTTATACATAACTTTTGCCTAAATTCCAAATTAGTCCTTAAATCAAAACTAACTCTTTTTTCTTCCAAACTAATTCCATATTTTCATTTAATTCCCATTTAAAACTAAATTTAACTCCCTAATTTCATCATAAATTCCTAATTTCGAAATTCTCTCAACCTAGTCCCTATTACTTAAATTTTATGATTTATTTTACAATTCAATCCCTTTTTCACTAGTAACTTGAAATTCTATCAATTTAACGCCTAATTATTCAATTCTTCAATGTTAGCTACGGGAATCAAACAATTAAAATTTATCAATACACTACAATTTAACATTGAATATTTCAATTTATACATAACTTTTGCCTAAATTCCAAATTAGTCCTTAAATCAAAACTAACTCTTTTTTCTTCCAAACTAATTCCATATTTTCATTTAATTCCCATTTAAAACTAAATTTAACTCCCTAATTTCAAAATAAATTCCTAATTTCGAAATTCTCTCAACCTAGTCCCTATTACTTAAATTTTATGATTTATTTTACAATTCAATCCCTTTTTCACTAGTAACTTGAAATTCTATCAATTTAACGCCTAATTATTCAATTCTTCAATGTTAGCTACGGGAATCAAACAATTAAAATTTATCAATACACTACAATTTAACATTGAATATTTCAATTTATACATAACTTTTGCCTAAATTCCAAATTAGTCCTTAAATCAAAACTAACTCTTTTTTCTTCCAAACTAATTCCATATTTTCATTTAATTCCCATTTAAAACTAAATTTAACTCCCTAATTTCATCATAAATTCCTAATTTCGAAATTCTCTCAACCTAGTCCCTATTACTTAAATTTTATGATTTATTTTACAATTCAATCCCTTTTTCACTAGTAACTTGAAATTCTATCAATTTAACGCCTAATTATTCAATTCTTCAATGTTAGCTACGGGAATCAAACAATTAAAATTTATCAATACACTACAATTTAACATTGAATATTTCAATTTATACATAACTTTTGCCTAAATTCCAAATTAGTCCTTAAATCAAAACTAACTCTTTTTTCTTCCAAACTAATTCCATATTTTCATTTAATTCCCATTTAAAACTAAATTTAACTCCCTAATTTCAACATAAATTCCTAATTTCGAAATTCTCTCAACCTAGTCCCTATTACTTAAATTTTATGATTTATTTTACAATTCAATCCCTTTTTCACTAGTAACTTGAAATTCTATCAATTTAACGCCTAATTATTCAATTCTTCAATGTTAGCTACGGGAATCAAACAATTAAAATTTATCAATACACTACAATTTAACATTGAATATTTCAATTTATACATAACTTTTGCCTAAATTCCAAATTAGTCCTTAAATCAAAACTAACTCTTTTTTCTTCCAAACTAATTCCATATTTTCATTTAATTCCCATTTAAAACTAAATTTAACTCCCTAATTTCATCATAAATTCCTAATTTCGAAATTCTTTCAACCTAGTCCCTATTACTTAAATTTTATGATTTATTTTACAATTCAATCCCTTTTTCACTAGTAACTTGAAATTCTATCAATTTAACGCCTAATTATTCAATTCTTCAATGTTAGCTACGGGAATCAAACAATTAAAATTTATCAATACACTACAATTTAACATTGAATATTTCAATTTATACATAACTTTTGCCTAAATTCCAAATTAGTCCTTAAATCAAAACTAACTCTTTTTTCTTCCAAACTAATTCCATATTTTCATTTAATTCCCATTTAAAACTAAATTTAACTCCCTAATTTCATCATAAATTCCTAATTTCGAAATTCTCTCAACCTAGTCCCTATTACTTAAATTTTATGATTTATTTTACAATTCAATCCCTTTTTCACTAGTAACTTGAAATTCTATCAATTTAACGCCTAATTCTTCAATTTATTCAACATAAACAACATCTAAAAATTAACTAACTTTCAAATTTTCAACTTAAATCAAGTAGTATTTTGTTCTAGGATTCTAAAAACATAAAAAATTTGAAGAAAATAGATTAAATTGATTTACGAATCAAGCTTTGAACCTTAAAACCCTAATTTTTCCTTTTTCTTTTCTTTCTCCTTTCTCCTTCTTTATTTCATTTTCTATTCTGTTGTTTTAATTCTTTTTGTTTCTTTTATTTATTTGTTTTAATTATAATAATATAATATAATATTATTTTTTAAATAATAAGTAAATATATATGTATTACAAATGTATGTATGTATGTATTTATTACACATGTATATTACTATTACCATACAATTGTTAAAATTTGGTTTATTTATTTATTTAGTCCCTTGAATTTTCTCTATTCTATATTTAAGCTTTCACACTTTATTCAATTTTCTTAATTCACGGAAATTTACAATTTGGTTTATTTATTTATTTAGTCCCTTGAATTTTCTCTATTCTATATTTAAGCTTTCACACTTTATTCAATTTTCTTAATTCACGGAAATAGTGACCCGAAATGCACTTTCCGATTACCTAATTATCGAGTCATTACATGAAACACCGCACCCAAATTGTCTTCTCCCGACGCGTTAAGTGGGCTCATATTTTAAAGGCTAAGCACACTTCTACATAAGAAAATTTCCTTGCAAGATCAGCATTCATAGATTCTGTAATACAAGGATCAACTCCCTCAAGAATAGCATCAGCATTTGTAACTCCTATTGACGAAAAAAGGGTATCAAAATAACTAGCGACGTGTGACAGAAAGCCTTCAGTATAATCGTAAACATTACCATTATAATCAACTAACTTATCCACATTATTCATTCTTCTCCTCGCAGATGCTGCTTTATGAAAAAAGTTTGTGTTTCGATCACCATTTTTCAACTATTTTGCTCTAGCCCTTTGTTCCTAATACAACTCCTTTTTATCAGCCTCCAAACTTAAAGCTAACTTTGTATCAACAATGTCCCCAAAAACTTCAACAGAAGGAGTCAACGCATTTAATCTTTGGAGCTGTCTCTCAAGATCCTTTCTAGACATGGATCTTTCACGTTTAACTTGAGCAAACCACCTATCCAACCCCTTCCCAACCTTACAAGTCTCGTAGGAATGGTGCCCAAACTAGCTTCCCCCAACTTCTTCACCTCTATTTCATAAGAATCCTCCAAAAGCCATGTCGCCTCAAAGCGAGAGTGATTCACTTTTGTGTTTAGACTTCCCACCTTCAAATTTAGAAGTAAAGGACAGTGATCCGAAAAGAAGTGTGGTAGGTGAGACACTTTGTAATTCAGAAATAATGACCACCATTCGTCATTAGCAACAGCCTAATCAAGCCGTTCATGGATATTATTAGAAGTGCTGCGCCCCTTCTCCCAAGTGAACCATTATCTCGTGTACCCAAGATCAGAAAGAACACAATCAGATAACATTCCTGAAACTTTCTCATTTGACTTTCACATCTAAGTAAGCCACCCGTTTATCTGACATGTAAGCTATTTCACTAAAATCCCTGATGACTACCTAAGGGATTTGTGGACAATCATTGAGAGACCGTAAAAGATTCCAAGAAGCCTCTCTTTGATTTTCTTTCGGAGCTCTGTAGAAGCCAGTGCACCGCCAACTCAACCCCTCTGAATCTTCGTCAATCATAATATCAATATGTCGTCTAGAGTACGATCTAAGAAAACAAAACTGTAGGCAAAATAAAATTAAACGTGCTACCAGAAGCAGAACAAAACATGTCAAAAGACAGAGAAATAGCGTGTCAAAAGACAGAGATATATCCACTACACTTTTAAAAACTTTTATTTGTGAAATTAAATATTGGTCTAGAGACAAATAATGTCTTAAGATAGTAAAATATATTTGGAATAATTAAAATATTTTCTAAATAATTATTTAATTGAAATATTATTATTTTTCATTATTTAAATGATTTACAAAAGAACTTATCCAAATTTATCACCTAAAAAGATCTACCAATTATATATTCTGATTGATTGAATTAGAAAGCAATTATCATATATGGCATCCTTACAAGATACAATGATCTGATGTTCATGTTCTAGTTTATGTGATTTATAAAATTTTAAAGGCTTAAATAAAAAATTGGCCCCTAAACTATAGTGTTTTTTTTCCACTTAGGTACCTAAACTTTTTTTTTTTGTTAGAAGTGGTATCTAAACTTTGATTTCGTTAACACTTTTGGTCTAATCATTACTCTTTGTTAAAAAAAACTATTAATCAATCATATTGTGCCATGTGACATTTTAAAACAATAATAGGGAAAAAAATTAGTAAATAAATTAGGTAAAATATCATATAAGAAATAAGAAACTCGGAGGGATTTATGTTACAAATAACCCTTTTACTTATTTTCTAAATTAAAAACTCAACAAAGTCTTGTTTATATCTATATATATAAAGGTTACGTTTTCTTTCAATATAGAAAAATCTTACTTTACAATATATATATCTTGTAACATAAAATTGTAAGCATTAATAATTGTCGATTTTTAATACCAAAAGCAAAAATTTTAATCCATTTTAATTATCCTACATGTAATTTTTTTTAATTTTTATTTGTTAAAATATAATTTAAGGATATATGTTGAATTCTTAACCCTACTTTTGTAATTCTTTTTTCCTAACAATAATGCAAAAGGAGAAAATCAAATGAATTTCAATACCATTATTATTTATTTCTAATTAAATATGTGGATGAATTATTTCATTTATGGTCGATCATGAGTTGTATGAGTTTATAGTAAGGTATCATCATATGTACTCTTCATATAGTTAATATAAATTTATTGATTTGAATGAGCAAAGAAATAAAGATTATCTTATCACCAATTAATATAATTAATTAAGAGATAAATAATAAATAAGAGTTAACCTTTGTAATTCATTCACTTAGAGAAATTGTATCCTATGAGAACCCTTTCATTAGTACTATAAAAATAGATCACCTCTAAGTCACTCAACCTATGTTTACAACTTTATAAATCTATTTAAAATAAATCACTATAACTCAACAAGAATTCTACCTTCTCTTCCTATAAATAGATGGCACCAGTAGAGCTATTAACAAAACTTTTGAGAGGTTGTTATTCTATCGAAAAATAGAGAGAATTTATTCTCAACTTATAAACATATTTTTCAGAATAATAATTTTACCGGTTTCTATTAAAGAAGAGAGAATTTCCGTTTTCACCATAAAAGGAAAACTTGTTCTTGTTCTAGTTCTATGTTTTGATTCAATTGGTTTGAACCCATATTCGAAGCAATTCGTAGTATGAGAATAGCAGGGAAGATCATTTGGTTGAAAGGCAAAAAACATCAAGGATCCACATATCCAAAAACACAAGTACGAATTCAGTTAAGGTTTATTGCTATAAATATCACAAACAGGGGCGATTTTTAAATTTTTAATTTTTCGCTGTGTAAGAAAACTATTTTTAAATTGAGTTTTTTCCAACAATATTTAGGAATTGTTTGCATGTCTATAGATTATTTCTATTTCGTACAGTTTTATTTGTTTTTTTATGATTAAATATGTAACACCTCTTACCCGTGTTCGACACCGGGACAGGATACGAGACATTACTAACTTATTCATAAGCGTACAAACTTTCTCAAGTCATAGAAATGCGAACAAATTAAAAACATTTCAAATTTCACCTTTACAACTCTAATGTGGGTCTACAAGGCCAAAAATATACTTAGAAACCAATTTGGGATCAATCCAGATCTCTTAAAGAGTTTTGGAAATTTTCACTAAAGACAAGGGTACACGCCCGTGTGGGAGGTGACACGCTCGTGTGATCGGCTTGACATGGCCGTGTTGGTGACCCGAGTGGCTCACACGGCCTGGTGTCTATTGAGACACGCCCGTGTCCCTAGCCAGTGTAGAATTTAATTTTTAGTTCAAGGTGCAGTGGTTTTCACACGGCTTGGCACACGCCCGTGTGCCTGGCCCATGTCTTCCCACACGGCCTCGACACGCCCGTGTCTTGGCCCGTGTCTGAAATTGGGGCATTCTATTTCTGACAACATCATAACCAAAAAGTCATACAGTCGAAGCACACGCCCGTGTGCCAGGCCGTGTCCTCCACACGGCTTTGTTTCTGCCCGTGTGATTATTGCCATGCATACTGACTTGAGATTTTTACGTGCAAGGGACACACAGTCAGAACACATGCCCTTGGGGCTGGTCGTGTGTCACACACGGCCTAGACACACGCCCGTGTGTCTACCCGTTGACAATATAAGACTATTTTCCACACCTCATTGCCACCCTTGTTCACCTATCTTCATGCTATAACCAACCAATACCAAACCAAGCAAAATTTCCATAATCAATTCGACCACAATAGACATTCATGCAACCATGATGATGCATCTTCTATAAACTCAAAAAGGAATGTTAGCCATCAAAGTGTGAGATTTACCCCGAGCCAATTCATTTGGTAAATGCTCAAGACATAAAATGATAAAGTCTAGACCTACACATGCCATAATTCAAAAATATAAATCCGACTATACCGAGTGTTTCGAATGATAGTGTGATCGATATCTCTGACGTCCGATGATCCTTAGGCTAAATAGGCGGTACTGTAAGAAAAATGGAAAGGAAGAGGGAGTAAGCATAAAAGCTTAGTAAGTTGCATATAAATGAATATACAACAACAATTTAATCAATGATCGTCATATTCATGACCCAGATGTAGGCATATATGTAACTTACTCATTATCATCCATACAAGTCACATAATATAATATGTATATTGAGCTCATATCTCATACGTACCAATTAGGTACCTGTACCATTCACAATACGGTTATACTTTCCTCATTAAAAAAAACATAACATCCACCGTTGAACCATTCGAAGTATCATCGGATATTCATTAAACCTCGAATATGGGTAAGGTGTCGATGCCATGTTCCAGACATGGTCTTACACTGGCTCATATCTCAAGTCGATGCCATGTCCCAAGCATAGTCTTATACTAACTATCATCTCGTAGCCGATGCATGTCACAGACATGTCTTACACTGGCTTACATCTTCAGGCCGATGCATGTCCTAGATGTAACAATTCGGTTTTGACCCTAGTCGGAATAATGGTTTCGGGACCACAAATTTGAGTTTGAAAAATATTTTAATATTATTTTCTGTGTCTATGATATGAGAATTTTCATCTATGAAATTTCTGTGATTTAATTTGTCTGTTTCTGTGCTTAATTATGAAAAAGGATTAAATCGCGTAAAGTGTAAAAGTTGAGTGCAAGATGTTAAAGCACCTATTTGGCTTGGCTTTTAAAATATGGGTTCTTACATGTAAAATTTACCATTTATGTTAATGGTGAACAATTATGGACATGTTAGGTAAGTTTTAATGATTTATTAATGAAGGGTAAAATGGTAAATGGTGTATTAAATGAATTAAAGTAAATTAAGTGCATGAAATAAGCCATTTCTTCATGCATTCTTGCCAAAAATCAAAAGAAAATAGGAAGGAATAGAGCTTTAGGGTTTCGACACTTGCAAGCATCGATTAGGTATTTATTTTTGCTTGGTTTTCGATAATTTCTACGTTTCTGTAATCGTTGCTTTGTGTTCTTTAAAACCCATGTCTAAATTTCTATTTTTGTTGAAGATTATAAAATGTGTCATTGATGATTATATGAGCTTTGTAGTTCTCTTATATGAATTATGAAATATATATGTTAAATTATCATGTTTTGTTATTGAATTTTTGATGAAATGAGCTATTTGGGCTAATTTGTGAAAATGAGGTTTTGAAGGACTAATTTTTGAATTTAACATGTTGTATGGGCTTATATAGAAGCCATGAAAATTAAGCTATCCCTTGTTGCAAATAAATTTTACATATTGGTGATTTTGTGAAAAACGGACTAAATTGTCAAAGTGTGAAAATGTAAGGGCTAAAATGTAAAGTGCCCTGAATATGTGTATATCGATTAAATTGAATGAAATGAATGATTAAATGGTTGAATTTGTATTGTATTAGGTCAAGAAAAAAGAAAATCAGACTTAGATCGAGGGAAGTCCAAGGTAGTCGAATAGTCGACTCATTTTCGTCCGAAATCCGTACGGTGTAAGTCAAATTACACTTATGTGTTAAGTTGATTAAATTCTGTGTTTATAAACTGTTATCTGTATTGGACGGCCTTAAGAGCCTGATAAAAGAACGTTGGTATTGATCGAGATTATCATATAAGACTGTGTCTGGGACACCGGCATCGATTTGAAATTTACGTGTAAGACCATGTTTGGGACATTAGCATCATATCTTTTTTTGTATAAGACTCTGTCTAGGATAGAGGCATCGATACTGAATTACATGTAAGACCACGTCTGGGACGTTGGCATTGTACTTTTATGTGAATGTTTATTCTGTTTCTGGATAGTCCAATGATAAAGTATGAGATATGAAATCTATAATTCCTACAGGTACGTTCGTATCGTACTTAATTTCTAAATATGAAAGACTATTTCTGCGAAGTAGGTTCGGAAATCATGAAAATGAATATGATATGCTTACAAGCAAATGAGCATGGTTAAGTTTATGAACAACTCTGAGAAATGGCTATGAATTTTTATTATTGTTTTGAACTACATATATATGCTTTATGTACTCAAACCAATTGTGTTTAGCTTATTAAGCTCTTTGTAGCTTACTCTGTGGGCTTACTATCTATTTTACAGTTATCGTAGCTACTGAAGGCTCGGGAATAGTCGAGGATTGTCATCACACCATCAAACTCTTTTTGGTACTTTCAAAATGTATATAATTATGTATGGCATGTATAAGCTAGAATGGATTAGTTGATATGTATGTACAAGTTATGCCATTTGAATTGGCTAGCAAATGATATATTTGTGTATTGTTTTGGTGTATGTCTTAATGTGCTATGTTCTAATGTGTTTTGGTCATATTTGAGCAATGAATTTTTTGGAAATGTTGGTATACTTGTTGCATATTAATGTTTGTAGGATTGGAACCGTATAAGGTGGCAAATTGGCTTAAACCAAGCCTGCATTGTGCCACATGGCTAAGGAACACAGGCGTGCCTCGTGGCCATGTAAGAAAGTCAGTAGCTAGCTAAATTTTACACGGTCATGGCATACGGCTGTGTCTGTTAGCCGTGTTAAAAAGTCAGTATAGGACCTCTTTTTGGCATAGTTGGACCACATGGGCGTGTCTTGTGCCCGTGTGAGTCACACGGCCTAGTCACACGGACGTGTGACTTGGTCAGTTTTGAAAATATTGATTAAGTTTTAAAATTTTTGAATGGGTTCGGTTTAGTTCTGACCTTCCCTAAATGTACATTTTAGGTCTCGTAGACCATCTTAATGGATGAATTGTGGATGAATATTTATGTATTGATATTATATGATATCTGTGAATCTGTGTTACTCTAAAATACTCTGTCTATCTGGAGACTCCCCTTTCTTATTCCGGTGATGGTTACGGGATAGGGGTGTTACATTTTATTAGTATCATAGCTATGGTTTAGTCGGTTCTAGGACTACCATAGTGTATATGAGTCTAGCTATACATGCGATATATTTGAATTTGTGATAGTGTGATGACTCCTGACTTTGAAATGTGCTTTTATATAGCAAATGGATCTCGATAGAGCTATAGCTGACGATGTTGAAAGTAATGCGCCTGCTCCTGCGTAAGTGGTAGTGCAAGATGATTCACGACCAGCTATGAGTAGCCGTGATAGTGAGGCTAAGCAAGTCTTCTATCAAATGATGAATGAATGGTTCACCTAATACATTAGAACCAATTCGACTGTACAACAACCTCCACCCCCAGTTAATCCTTCTCAGATTCCTGTCGTGACTTCTATGAATCCGGTTCAGCTAAATAGACCACCGGTTGATAAGATTAGAAAGTATGGGGCTGAAGAATTCTAAGCTACAATAAATAATGATGCTAAAAGAGCCGAATTCTGGTTAGAAAATACAATACAGGTATTTGATGAAATGTCTCTGAATCCAGAATAATGTGTTAAATGCACCGTTTCACTTCTAAGAGATACGGCGTATCATTAGTAAAAAACTTTAATATCTGTGGTTCCGAGCGAACGGGTTACCTGGGATTTCTTCCAAGCTGAATTTCGGAAGAAATACATTAGTCAAAGATTTATTGATCAGAAACGTAAAGAGTTTCTCGAGCTTAAATAGGTCCGTATGTCCGTTACTAAATACGAACGGGAATTTGTGAGATTGCGCCAATATACTCGGGAATGTGTATCAAATGAAGCAATAATGTGCAAAAGATTTGAAGATGGACTAAACGAAGATATCCGTCTGCTAGTGGGGATTTTAAAGATTAAAGAAATGGTAGTGCTCGTTGAGCGAGCATGTAAAGCTGAAGAATTAAGCAAAAAGAAAAGAAAAGCTGATTCTGAAGCTAGAGATGCTAGAAAGAGATCTTCGAGTAAATTATTTCAGTCTGGACCAAAGAAATTTTGAGATGATCAGAACTGTTCAAATACTAATGTAGGACATTCAAACCAAGATCGAGCTAGATCGTATTCGAACACCAGAGCCCCTGTTACTTCTGTTGCAAGTGTTGGAAATGTCCGATCTGAGAAACCTGAGTGTAAAAATTATGGTAAAAGACATCCGAGAAATTGTAGATTGAATGACCGAGCCTGTTTTCGATGTGGATCCTTGGATCATTTTATAAGAGATTGTTCTTGAACCCACTGAGCAAGAGAATGTACAGAATTCGAGACAGAGTAACACCTCAGCTAGAGGTAGATCTTCCAGAAACACAAGAAATACAAGTGGTGATCAAAGATCTACTAGGGATACTGCTGTTAGATCTGAGGCCAGAGCACCTGCTAGGGCCTATGCTATCCGAGCTCGTGAGGAAACCTCATCTCCAGACGTGATTACTGGTACTTTTACTCTTTATGATACTTCTGTGATTGCATTGATAGACCCTGGATCAACGCATTCTTATATTTGTATGAATTTAGTGCATAGTAAGACTTTGCCTGTAGAGTCTACTGAATTCGTAATTAGAGTATCGAACCCCTTAAGCAAAAGTGTCTTAGTTGATAAAGTCTGCAAGAACTGCCGTTAATGATTCGAGATACCTATTTTCTTGCTGATCTATTGCTATTGCCTTTCAACGAAATTGATATAATTCTAGGGATGGACTGGTTATCATTGCATGATGTTGTTGTGAATTGTAAAACAAAAGTCATTGATTTAAGGTGTAAGAATGATGAGATAATTCGAATTGAGTCCAGTGATCTGAATGGACTACCAGCTGTGATATCTGCAATGAAAGCACGGAAATATGTAAAGAAAGGTTGTGAAGCCTACTTAGCTTATGTGTTAGACTCGAAAGTGAATGATAAGAAAGTTGAATCAGTACCTGTTGTTTGTGAATTCTCTGATGTGTTTCCTGAGGAACTACCTAGTTTGCCTCCGAATCGAGAAGTCAAGTTTGGCATTGAATTGGTACCTGGTACTACTCCAATATCGATAGCTCCGTACAGAATGGCTCTGACTGAAATAAAAGAATTAAAATCTTACTTGTAAGAATTGACCGACCGAGGATTTGCTAGACCGAGTTTCTCACCTTAGGGTGCTCCTGTTCTGTTTGTGAAAAAGAAAGATGGCACAATGAGAATGTGTATTGATTACTGTCAACTTAATAAAGTGACTGTAAAGAACAAATACCCTCTGCCTAGAATTGATGATTTATTCGATCAGTTGAAATGTGCTACTGTGTTTTCAAAAATAGATCTGAGATCGGGTTATTATCAGTTGCGAGTAAAAGACTCTGACATTCTGAAAACTACTTTCAGAACGAGGTACGGGCATTATGAATTTTTAGTTATGCCTTTTGGTTTAACGAATGCACCTGCTGTATTTATGGATTGGATGAATAGAATTTGCAGGCCGTATTTAGATCAATAGTTGTAGTATTCATTGATGACATATTGATTTATTCATGTAATGAATCTGAGCATACTGAACATTTGAAAATAGTATTACAGATTTTGAGAAATAAACAATTATATACAAAGTTCAGTAAATGTGAATTCTAGTTGAGAAAAGTTGGTTTTCTGGGTCATATTGTATCAGCTTTCGGTATTCGAGTTGATCCGAGTAAGATTTCAGCTATTCTAGATTGGAAGCCTTCGAGGAATGTATCTGAAGTCTGCAGTTTTCTGGGACTTGCCGGTTACTACAGACGATTTGTAAAAGATTTCTCGATGATTGCAACTCCGTTGACAAAATTGCTTCAGAAATATGTGAGGTTTGAATGGTCTGAACAATGTCAGAAAAGTTTCGATCGGTTAAAAGCTCTGTTAACTGAAGCTCTGATATTGGTACAACCTGAGTCAGGTAAAGAATTCGTTGTCTACAGTGATGCTTCGTTGAATGGACTCGGTTGTATTTTAATGCAAGAAGGAAAAGTTGTTGTTTATGCTTCGAGACAATTAAAGCCGCGTGAGAAGAACTATCCAAAACACAACCTCGAGTTAGCTGCCATTGTATTTTCTTTGAAGATCTGGCGCACTATCTGTTTGGTGAGAAATGTCATGTGTTTTCTGATCATAAAAGTCTGAAGTATTTAATAACGCAAAAAGATTTGAATTTGCGATAGAGAAGATGGTTAGAATTGCTAAACGATTACGAACTTGTGATTGATTATCATCCAGGCAAAGCTAATGTTGCTGCTGATGCTTTGAGTAGGAAATCATTGTCTACATTGTGTACTATGGACGCTAATCTAGCACTGTCTGATGATACTTTGGTTTATGCCAAACTGAAAGCAAAACCTTTGTTTATACAACAGATCTGTGAAGCTCAGAAATCTGACAATGAATTGATAGCTAAACGAACTCTGTGTGATTCTGAATTCTGGGTTGATGTTAATAATTGTTTGAGATTTAGAAATAGACTTTGTGTTCCGAGAAATCCGGAGTTGATTCGGATGATTTTGAGTGAAGCTCACAGCAGTAGATTTTCTGTACATCCGGGAAGTACGAAAATGTATAACAATTTGAAACAACTATATTGGTGGCCGAGAATGAAAAGAGATGTTTCTGACTTTGTTTCGAGATGTTTAATCTGTCAGCAAGTTAAAGCTGAACATCAGGTGCCATCTGGGTTATTACAACCGATTATGATTCCAGAGTGGAAATGGGATCGAGTGACCATGGATTTTGTTTCGGGTTTGCCTTTGTCTCCGAAAAAGAAAGATGCAATTTCAGTTGCAGTTGATCGTTTGACGAAATCAGCTCATTTTATTCCGATTCGGTTTGATTATTCGCTCGATAAGCTAGCTGAGTTGTATATTTCTGATATTGTGAAATTGCATGGTGTACCATTGTCAATATTATCTGATAGAGACCCAAGATTTACATCACGATTCTGGAAGAAATTGCAAGATGCTCTGGGTACTAAATTGCATTTCAGTACTGCTTTTCATCCGCAAACAGATGGCCAATCTGAGCAGACTATTCAAATACTCGAGGATATGTTGAGATGTTGCATTCTCGAGTTCGAAGGTACGTGGGAATAGTATCTATCTTTGATTGAATTTGCCTATAATAATAGCTTTCAATCGAGTATTAAAATGGCATCGTACGAGGCTTTATATAGTAGAAAGTGTAGAACTCCGTTATATTGGTCTGAGCTTAGTGAGAATAAGATTTATGGTATTAATCTGATAAAAGAAACAGATCAGAAAGTCCGAGATAGTCCGAAAGCTGCCTCTGATCGTCAGAAATCATATGCAGATTTAAAACGAAAGGATATCGAATATGAGATCGGTGATAAAGTGTTTCTGAAGGTATCTCCGTGGAAGAAACTGTTCCGATTTGGAAAAAGGGGCAAGTTGAGTCCGAGGTTCATCGGACCATATGAAATCATTGAGCGAGTTAGGCCGGTTGCTTATAGATTGAAGCTACCATCTGAGTTAGAAAAGATTCACAATGTATTTCACGTATCGATGCTTCGACGATACAGATCTGATCCTTCGCATCGAATTTCTCCGTCTGATATTGAAATCCATTCAGAAATGACTTATGAAGTAAAGCCAATCTGTATTTTGTCCCGTGAGATTAAAGAATTGCGTAATAAGAGAATTATGTTAGTCAAAGTACTGTGGCATAGACACGGAGTAGAAGAGGCTACATGGGAGCCTGAAAATGCAATGAAACAGCAATATCCGAATCTGTTTAACGGTAAGATTTTCGAGGACGAAAATCCCTAAGAGGGGAGAATTATAATAGTCCAGTTTTGACCTTAGTCAGAATAATGGTTTCAGGACCACAAATCCGAGTTTAAAAAATATTTTAATATTATTTTTTGTGTCTATGATATGAGAATTTGCATCTGTGAAATTTCTGTGATTTAATTTGTCTGTTTATGTGCTTAATTATGAAAAAGGATTAAATCGCGTAAAGTGTAAAAGTTGAGTGCTAGATGTTAAAGCACCTATTTGGCTTGGCTTTTAAAATATGGGTTCTTGCATGTCAAATTTACCATTTATGTTAATGGTGGACAATTATGGACATGTTAGGTAAGTTTTAATGATTTATTAATGAAGGGCAAAATGGTAAATGGTGTATTAAATGAATTAAAGCAAATTAAGTGCATGAAATAAGCCATTTCTTCATGCATTCTTACCAAAAATCAAAAGAAAATAGGAAGGAATAGAGCTTTAGGGTTTCAACACTTGCAAGCATCAATTAGGTATGTGTTTTTGCTCGATTTTTGATAATTTCTACGTTTCTGTAATCGTTGCTTTGTGTTCTTCAAAACCCATGTCTAAATTTCTGTTTTTGTTGAAGATTATAAAATGTGCCATTGATGATTATCTGAGCTTTGTAGTGCTCTTATATGAATTATGAAATATATATGTTAAATTATCATGTTTTGTTATTGAATTTTTGATGAAATGAGCTATTTGGGCTAATTTGTGAAAATGAGGTTTTGAAGGACTAATTTGTGAATTTAACATGTTGTATGGGCTTATATAGAAGCCATGAAAATTTGGCAAGCCCTTGTTGCAAAGAAATTTTACATGTTCTAAATTGTCAAAGTGTGAAAATTTAAGGGCTAAAATGTAAAGTGCCCTGAATATGTGTATATGGATTAAATTGAATGAAATAAATGATTAAATGGTTGAATTTGTATTGTATTAGATCAAGAACAAAGAAAATCGAACTTAGATCGAGGGAAGTCCAAGGTAGTCGAATAGTCGACTCATTTTCGTCCAAAATCCATACGATGTAAGTCAAACTACACTTATGTGTTAAGTTGATTAAATTCTGTGTTTATAAACTGTTATCTGTATTGGACGACCTTGAGAGCCTGATAAAAGAACATTGGTATTGATCTAGATTATCATATAAGACCGTGTCTGAGACACTGGCATCGATTTGAAATTTACGTGTAAGACCATGTCTGGGACATCGGCATCGTATCTGTTTTTGTATAAGACCCTGTCTGGGACAGAAGGATCGATACTGAATTACATGTAAGACCACGTCTGGGGCGTTGGCATTGTACTTGTCTGTGAATATTTATTCCATTTATGGATTGTCCAATGATAAAGTATGAGATATGAAATGTATAATTCCTGTACGTTCGTATCGTACTTAATTTCTAAATATGAAAGACTATTTCTGCGAAGTAGGTTCGGAAATCATGAAAATGAATATGATATGCTTACAAGCAAATGAGCATGGTTAAGTTTATGAACAACTCTGAGAAATGGCTATGAATTTTTATTATTGTTTTGAACTACATATATATGCTTTATGTACTTAAACCAATTGTGTTTAGCTTACTAAGCTCTTTGTAGCTTACTCTGTGGGCTTACTATCTATTTTACAGTTATCGTAGCTACTGAAGGCTCGGGAATAGTCGAGGATTGTCATCACACCATCAAACTCTTTTTGGTACTTTCAAAAATGTATATAATTATGTATGGCATGTATAAGCTAGAATGGATTAGTTGATATGTATGTACAAGTTATGCCATTTGAATTGGCTAGCAAATGATATATTTGTGTATTGTTTTGGTGTATGTCTTAATGTGCTATGTTCTAATGTGTTTTGGTCATATTTGAGCAATGAATTTTTTGGAAATGTTGGTATACTTGTGCCATGACCTTGTTGGTATACTTGGCTTAAACCAAGCCTGCATTGTGCCACACGGCTAGGGAACACGGGCGTGCCTTATGGCCGTGTGAAAAAGTCAGTAGCTAACTAAATTTTACAAGGTCATGGCACACGGCCGTGTCTGTTGGCCGTGTTAAAAAGTCAGTATAGGACCTCTTTTTGGCACGGTTGGACCACATAGGCGTGTCTTGTGCCTGTGTGAGTCACACGGCCTAGTCACACGGACGTGTGACTTGGTCAGTTTTGAAAATATTGATTAAGTTCTGAAAGTTCTGAATGGGTTCGGTTTAGTTCTGACCTTCCCTAAATGTATGTTTTAGGTCTCGTAGACCATCTTAATGGATGAATTGTGGATGAATATATATGTATTGATATTATATGATATCTGTGAATCTGTGTTACTCTAAAATACTCTGTCTATCCGGTGACTCCCCTTTCCTATTTCGGTGACGGTTACGGGATAGGGGTGTTACACCGGACATGTCTTACACTAGCACTCGTCTCAGTGCCAATGCCATGTCCTAGACATGGTCTTACACTAGCTTCCATAATGTTGCTGATGCATGTCCCAGAGATGTCTTACACTAGCACACACAAGACACCCAATTATTACGGCATGAATGTTCGGTCTACTTCCTAAGGCTCCAATAGAAATTCTATTATCTCAATTATCATTATACATTATCAAATTTCATAATCAATCAATTCATGCTATATCAATTCAATGACAATTCAAACACATATATCAACAACATAGTTGTATTATTTACATACAACTTACCTCGAATTACAAAATGCACACGACTAGTCAGTTTGCTTGACTTTCCCCCGATCAAGGTTCGGATTTGACAACTCTTGATCTATAATAGTAAAATGCACTCATTTAGTCACTAATCACAATTAGGCAATCAAAAATTTACATCCTTAGTAAAATGATCATTTTGGCCCTAGACCTTAGCAAAATGACCATTTTTACCCTAGGCTCGAAAATCGATTTTTATCGAATTTATTCGTATCTTAAGCCTAGCCAAACCCTTTTTACTCTTATAGCAACTTCAAAATCTCACTATTTCACATATTTATCCCTTAGTTCACAACTTATGCAAAATAGTCCCTTTGGGTGTTTTTATGCTATCACCTCTCACAAAAGTTGTTTAGGACTCTTCTAAGACTCATATTCTTCCATAAAATTTTAGAAAATAACATGAATATTCACATAGTGAAACCCTAGACTTATTACCGTTTTGCAAAATAGTCCTCTCATTTGAAAGTCCATAACACAAGCATGCCAAAAATGTAAAAATCATCAAGAAAATCATCAAGATCACTTACATTATGAGAGAAATAAGTTGCTGCAAATTTTTAGTTTTAAAACCTCCATATTTTTTGATATTTTCGGTGAAGAGAAGAGATGAAGAAGAAGAAAAATGCTAGATAGGCCTTAGGCATTATTTCATTACCAAATCATGACATCACCTACCTAAACTTTGACTATTTGTTTAAAATTCATCTCATGGCCGGCCAAGCTACTCTATAAGGGTCTATTTTCCCTTTAAATACCCCTAATTTAATTCCTCTAGATAATTGACACATTTTGGCAATAGTTTGCAACTTTTTCTTTTTATGCGATTTAGTCCTTTTTCGCAATTGGGCAAGCCATCGCTAGAATTAATTCACCAAATTTTCCATACACTAATATTAACATGCTATGACCCCAAAATAATAATAAAATAATTTATTCAACTATGGATTTATGGTCCCGAGACCACTATTCTAACTAGGCCCTAAGTCGGGCTATTACAAAATAAATTGTTTTATTTTCTTTTAGCCAAAGAAATGAGAGAAGGTCTCAGTACCAAAGAGAAGGAACCCGTAGAGTAAATAAAGCTCTAAGTAAAGAAATCTGGTGAGTTCCTTCATACCTTGAGTCTAATATTTGTGTTATTTCGTTTAACATTTATCATTGTACATCCAGATAAGTGGCTTTGTCCTTTGGCTCTGATGCTCTGTATAAGGAAATGCATTTAAAAAGTCAGTGCATGCAAAGGTATAAACGATTAAATAGACTCAAAAACCTAGTATATACATGATGTGAATACTCTTTCCTTGGTTCACAAGCTCTGTATCCAGACTGGTGTAATGAGGCATCAGAGGGATGTTATGTATGATGAGTAAAAAAAAAAGAACATAGGATAATATGTTTTGCCTCTGTTATGACACTCTGGTGCAAACCATGGCTGGTGAAAACCCAACCTTACGATGGAACACAAGTGTGTGTTTGAAAACAAGGAGGAATGTTAGGAGGTACAGAGGTGATGAATGGTAAATAACTCTGATGAGCGATATAAAGATATAGGAAAATGGTTCTTCAAAAACTAGGATCAAAAGCTAGCACAAGGAAGGGAGTATGTGGGAAAATGGGTGTATGTGTGTAAAATAAGCAATGTACATTGCATGGAATGTAAACAGTAAGCCTGGCAATTAAAAAGGGGCAGTCCGCATAAGTGGCGAATACACGGAGCAATTGTGTCCATGATTGTCACATGTGAGATTCTAAAAACAGTTAGTGTCTGCCAGTAGGCTGAGTCTGATCGCAGTAGTATCCACCAGAAGATACATCAGATTAGAAAGAGTTTTGTATCCGCCAAAAATAGCATGTTAGTCCATTAGTTAGAGTCTAACCCCCTTGTTGTCTGATGGTGTTTTTAAGGGATCCATTTTTCGGGAACTCACTAAACTCTTTCAAACTTACCTAGTTTCTTCTTCTTACTTTCAGGTTTTTAATTGAATGTGGTGACAGCAAGGGAACAACCAGACTAGTGACCCATTTGTGAGCCTTCTTGATTTTCTTTTTGTGACATGTAATTGTTAGGGGTATCAGGACAATTGTTAGATGTTGCTATTTAAAAATCATTGAACTGCATTTTGAAAACGATATTTTGTACTTGTGAATGTTTATTGGTAGCCTTGTTGGCGTATTATTAATTATGGTTTATGGCATTATCAAATTAAATTGAGTTGAATTTTAAACTTTAGCTTAAGTGGTAACTCGAAAGGAAATTTCGTACAAACTATTGGATATGTTTCTAAGTTGTCGTCAAGTGGTGTGGTACCATTTTAATTTCGTTTTCAATTATATATATTCAAATTTACGGAACACCACTCTAGTAAATTGGTACCCCACCAATTCCAAAAGTTGGTCTTAAAAAGAAAAGTTTAGTGATTTCAACAGTTTACTCATGGCGTTCCATACCTAGTTCCGATGATCGGATCAAGTGTGGGGTGTTATAAAAAAGTTCTACAAGTTTAAGCTGCTAGCATGAAATGAATAAGGGATTTAACAACCTTGAATTTACGAAGGAAAGTTAGTGAGCAAATAGTTGAGATAAGGCACCTCCCGAGCAATCTTCGATAAGGAACATGAGGCTTATAAATTCCTGTCACATGTCAGAAACAAAGGCACATATACCTTTTGACTCCAAAACTTTGTCTCACATTAATTTTTCTTATAATATTATCGACTTAAGTACTGAATGGTGTTCTAAAGGTCGAAGTCTAGCACCTTCTAACTGATTTCTCCATTTATAAATCGCTTATAATTGACTAATAAAATTGAGATCAACATACCATTTCTTACATCACCTTGAAAATCAATCAAATAATGATTTCTTTGCACTTTTGATGTGATCAAATTTCCTTAAATAAAGAGATCATGTTTCTAAAAGAACTCTACTCCTAAAAAATGCATATTTGTTACTTTATTGAAGACCTGCTCAAGTGCAATTCAAGGAAAAAAAATAAGTTCAAGATTAATTTTGTAAGCGTTAGAGAAACTTATTTTAAAATAATCTGTGTTCAATTGGCAACTAATCTTTAAAAAGAAAATTTAATAGAGAGGAAAGGGGGAGACGATTAAGTTAATATATAGAAATAGTATTGCAACTTGATTAGTGAATTAAACGTGAATCGTTAAATCAAATATCAGAGTAACACCTTATAAACTTAAAAATATTTCGAATTATATAACCATAATTTTATATTATCTCCATTTTTACTATGCTAGTTTTCGTTGCAATTAATTTTCATAAAATTTAAATGGATATTATTCTATAAGAAAGTTAACAAACTTATAGTAATTGGATACAGTTTTATCAATAATGAATTTCTATTTTACAAGAATATAAGTATACAAAAAAATTAAATATAAAAACAATAATCGACTCTCAAGCATCAAGACTAGAAAGAATAATTAATCTTCCGCTTCTTTTCGATTTTCCAATCTGTGCATTTTATCTTTAGTTTCTAATCAAAATGAGTGGCACCGAGTCATCAGTTCTTCCATCGAGTCAACCCAGATCCACCGAGTTCACGATTCCAAAACTCGCCCAAAAAAGTCTTAGCCGCATCCAAACTAGGAAAATAAGCAGGCTCTAAGAATACCTGGCTCAACGAATCGACCGAGCCGGAGCCGGCCACGACTCGGTTCCCTTTCGCTTCTAAACTCCCCATAACCACCACCAACACCTGCTTATATCCGTAAAAGAACCGTTTTAAAGCTCCTTCGATGGCTTGCAAAGCTTGTACGAGGAAGACCTTATTGCCCTCCTGCTTCTCTGAGTACAATCTCATCGCAGCTTCTTGGATCCTGGGTCCGCCCTTAGGATCCACCTCCACACCCAATATAAACGGAACCTTGTGTTTCAATTCCTTGGAGATTTTCGTAATTTCAACCAAGCCTTTCGACCTGAAACAAAACGCTTCCGTTTCATTGACCGGTTTTATCAGTAGCTGACTTTTGAGGTGAAGGAAATCGTCGGGGTCCATTAAGAGGTGGAGATCTTCGATTTCCGCTAGAAGCTTCCAGATCCTTTCCATCAAATAACAATCGCTCGCGGCGGTTTCGAAGATTTCAGCGTCAATCCTCGAAGCGATGCGTTTCAGTACTTGTTTCGCCGTTTGGATCCACGATTCCAGGATCTGATGCGTCGTGAAAAGCGTTGCGTTCTCGTGGTTCTCGATGCAGTGGTCATACGGGCTCCTTTTAAGCGCGTGGATGTCGTTTGGCTTGCAAACGGCGTCGTAATCGAGGCTCGGTTTGCCGGACAAGTTCGGCTCTCCTAAACCTAGAGTGTACGGACAACGCCTCATCTCGCACTCAATGGTGTAAAGGATTTTCTGCGCGGCGTCTTCAGATTTCTGCCACGTGGCAAGTCGAGGCAACAAGCTGTCTTTGCTGGTTCGGCTGACCACCGTTGTTTCTCCATGAAGCTTCCAGACCTCGGCAGAGCTGCTCTCACGAGCTAGTACTCCGTTCGAAGAAGTTAGATCGACGATTGGCGCCGTGCCAGCTGCCGTTTTGTCCTCGTTTTCCTCCTCGCAAAGCATGGCGATGAGTTCGATCTGACTCGTGGTGAGTGACTCGAGTCGACGCTTCCATTCGCGACGGTTCGAATACGATCTAGGATCAGACAAAACAATCGAAATAAACCTGAATGTGATCTCGAGAGCATGCAAAGCGGGCTTCAAAACGCGCTCGTTTTGCCAAGCTGGAAACTCCTTTGTCTCCCATAACTTCCTCAACTCCGGTAGCCGGAGATAATAATCGTAAGTGGAGGAAGCCGAAGCTGAAGTCGAAAGTGGAGATGAAATATTGGAGAAGCGAAACGGCGTAGGAATCGAAACCTGAAGCTTATTAGAAAGTTTTGGGGATTTGTTTGGGATATCGGAAGAGACCATCTTCGCTTTCCAATCTAAATCAACCATTTTCTGGAAACGAATGAGAAAAGAAAATGGTTGGTAATTTTATTTTTCCTTCAGATTTGGGATTTTAGGTTCACTAGACTGATTTGGAAACGAAGGGAGATCGGGTGTGCGTGTGTATAAATAGGGTGGGGTGTTTGGGTAATAGGAAATGGCGTGTGGAAATGTCGAGGTGTTTGAATTTTTTTTTTGCGGGAAAAATTAAAAATTAAAAATTAAAAATGAACCTTATCCAAAAATTCAGACCGAAGTTAGGTCGTGTTGGAATGGGTTGTGGTAAAAGTGGGAGAGAACTGTTTCAAGACTGACTTGGGTCGTTTCTAATGTCCCGCTTAGACCGTTGATCAACTACATTTATCCTTAGCTGATCCACTCACCTCATAGCGCCACTAATTCACCAAATTCATTTTATAATCTTAAAATACGCATTTTGGACGTCAACTAACCAAATAGGCTGATTCATTTTACATAAAACCCTTAAATCATTACGATGTAAATTGTATTGGATAGGGCATTATTTGATCCTTTTTAAATATAAACATTGAAATATTCCTTCATACATTTGTACATCTCATACATTAAATAGTCCAAAGGATGCCAAATTAACATTCAAACATCGAGAAGAGTCAAAGCAATCACAACAAATTTGAATATATTTTAGACGATTTTGGTAAATGAAGATATGAATTGGCAGGATCGTTGCTGATGTTTGACTATTATTTGTCATAAAGAAACACAGAGACAGACAAGCCCTCCAGTCGGGTCAAATCTCAAACGCTACCTTATTTTTCCAAATTTATGCCTGTCCTTATCAACTACTCACCATCGTGCCATTGTCGCTCTCCGTCTTCTCTGCCGAAAATTATAATTAATTAAAAACTTCAAATTTACCGCTGCTTTTTTTTTGTTGTTGTTGGGTTAAAGTGAAAACGACGGCCGCCCACCTTCTTTATTCACTTGAAAGCTGCTCCAAATTTCAGTTTATTTCTCTCTTAACCAACGCCAAAATTTAATTGCACTATTAATATATACATTTAGTAAAATAGTAAATTATGCATATTAAAATATATATAAATACTATCAAAATAAAATTTTTATTGATTGGTTAATTTAATATTGTAATTAATTTAATTAGTGCAAGTTTACATCTTTCTATATATATATTTTTTATTAAAAAATATTTAATTAATTTATATCGTGAATTCAATAAATTTTTTTATTTTTTAAAATATTTATTAAAACAAACCTAATAATTAACTCTCTATATTTTATAGTCTCATTAAAAAATAGACACTAATTATATATTTTAAAAATTTCTCCATAACCAAGGTGACGAGGTCCTTGTAAATAATATAGGTATTAAATTTAAATCACTTTTTTCTCCGAGCCGATAGGACCGAAATGCTATCCAACACGGTGGCGCATTGTTTCGCCTAATAATCACGCGTCCCCAAACACGTGGCTCTTATTTATTGGTTAACATCCATCATGCTTGTCACGTGCATTACCCACTACACCCCTCTTCCTCCTGTCGGCTCCTATCAGGTTCATTTGGCGGTGCAGAACAGAGAATTTGGGTCTTGGCACGTGGCATTTAATTGCCTTGTACGATTAGCTTTAACCCGTTGATTTATGGAGCATAATTATTAATTGTAGTCCTAAAATCCTTACATTTGGCGAAAGATGAAGTTTATAATTATCTTAAAAGCAAAACAGAAATTATATGAAAAGAATAATGTGGTATGTTATGTATGGAGCAATGTAATGTGGTGGTGTTGGTTTGACTTGGAAGATAGGAATGGTTTTCTTGAAAAGGGAGCATATTTCAAGGCTGATTTCATGGGGGTAACATGCACCATCATGAATCTCATTTCCCTACTTTATCCACTTCTTGTTCTTAATTAATCTTTTTAGTATCCAATTTTAGATAAGGAAGAATAATAATAAAAAAATTGATTTTAAATTATTTGTTAAAAGAATATGAAATTCAACGTGTTTAAAAGATTGAAAAAAAAATTATTAACAAATTCTATATATTTATATAAAAAAGAGTTGATGAAATTTACATAACATAATTGAATGAGATTTGAAAAACAGGGATGAATATAAATTAAATATAAGAAGACCTTAAAATACTATCAATAGCATTTTCTGTTGGGCTAAGGAAACGATTGGTTGGGGTTAACTCTGTCATGCGTAATTGATCAACTTAGCGAGTCCAGGGAGGGGGGCTTACAACTTGCATATTAAAACTACCCCGCTCAGCTTTATTTTTCTTTTAATTTGACTAAAAAAAAAATAGAAAATCGCCATGGTTTTGTTAGAAAATTTATTTCATAAATTAAAGCCACCAACTCGTATATATATATATAAAGTAGATACTTGGGACGTTTAATCTAACTTTAACATATGATATGAAAAAAGAAAAGCGAGTAGGTGGCTGTTATTGGTAAATAACATAAATGATTTCATATACTATATGAATTTTATTTTGAAAATAATTCGACTGTACTTTTATAAATTTTGAAAACGAAATAAAACAAATTGTAGCAGCAATACTGGATTTAAATCCAGAAATGAAAGCCTATTAAAACGAAATTAAAAGACGAGCTCCAGTCCACACAGAATTGGCCCATAAACTTAAGCTGAAATAAAACAAATAAAAAGGAAATCTAATCTTATCTTATACCAGTCAAAATCAACAATTGGATACCATTAGTCAGTGTCTATTCACATCATCGCTCCAGCTTTTAATGATAGCAGTTTTCAAAAAATCTTTTAATCTTTTACTACCTATTTCCAAAAGAGGCCTTCTTTCCTTTTCTTTCAATCTGGTAGCCTTGGCCAGAATTTCTCTAGTGCACGGCGAACATACTCTGGAACTCCACCCAAGAAGTAATGGCTTTCTCCCTTCTTTAGAGCCTTTTTCGCAAGAACATGGGCATATGTATTCTCTGTTTTAGGGATAAAATGAAACTCTATCTCTTGAAAATTAGCCTTTTTGCTATGGATATCTCTGATGAGTGCTCCAATGGTCGATCTGTCGAAATCTGTACTTTGGCATTTCTTTATTACAGTTTTTGAATCACCCACTATATCCAGAATATTAAAACCTAAAGAAATTCCTAATCTCATGGCTTGTAATCCTGCATGTGCCTCCGCCGCAAACAGAGATGATATATCGGAGTGGATGACCATCTTTGATGCCAAGACCCCGCCCCCCACATCTCGTACTATCATACCTAAAACAGATTTGAAAGATTGTTGGTCAAAGGCTGCATCAAAATAGATTGTTACCCTTGTTCTCCGATTGACTATTTTATAGCCTCTGTCAACTTGCAAGGTGAGTTTCTTCTCTTCTATACCATCTAACTCAAAGATATAACTGCAAATTTGTTTCGAGATGTCCCTTCCAGTCGTACTTTTTCTTTCATAAAGAAACTGATTTCTGTTTGTCCAGATTAACCAAAGCCCGCAACAGAAAAGTCGACACTGTTCACTAGTCCCCCAACTAAAAACCCAGGTAAGCCATTCTCATATACTTTGAATGTCATTATTAAGTATCCAAGGAAGATTTAAGTATATCCATACATCCACTGTTGTAGGACACTGTCGAAATATATGATTAGTATCTTCCTCATAGTGACGACATTGAGGGCAATGAGCGTCTACAGCCACTTTCTTATGCATGAGTTAACAAGAGTAGGAATATAATTCCAGGAGATTCTCCATACTGTTATTGTAACTTTCGAAGGAATGTATAAATTCCATTGTTTCCTATGGAAATTTTTTGTTTCGGCCTGTATAATATTATTACTAGGATCCGAATTAGTCTCCTGTAATAGTTTCTAGGCACTTCTAACTAAGAAATCGTCGGACTGTTCTCCTCTCCACACTTGAAAGTCATCATATGCTATCTCTGGCAAAGGGATCTACATGATTTTATTTGCAATATCCGTATTAAAGGTATTGATAATGACATTTGTTTTCCAAGTTCTATTAGTGACCTCAATCAAATCCAATACTAACTCGATGTTTTCATTGTTGTCTTGATTCTATAATCTGTCTGCTTCATCCCTCAAAATCCATAGATCATCCCAAATAGAAATTTGGTCCCCTATTCCAACCCTCCACCAAAGACCTTTCTCTAGAAGTCCTTTTGCTGCCCAGACACTTTTCCAGATAAGCAAAGGTAAATTTCCTAACCAAGCATTATAAAAATTTAAGTTCGGATAATATTTTTCTTTCAAGACACGGGCTAATAAAGAATTGAGGAGATTAATAAGATGTCAACCCTACTTTGCTAATAATACAATGTTAAATCTTTCAAGATTTCAAAAACCAAGACCACTATATTCTTTTAATGAGCATATATCCTTCCAAGCACATCAATGAATACCTTTTTATCTCGACCTTTTTGTCACCAAAATTTAGCTATAATTGTAACACCTCTAACCCGTATCCGATGTAGGAATAGGGTTACGAGGTATTACTGAACAAATCACCTCATTCACATACATATATGCATTCATAATTAAAAATCTATTCAATCATTCACATTGTCCCTTATAAGGTTCTACGAGACCTTAAAACATGCTTAAAAGAGGTTCAGGACTAAACCGATAACATTTGAAAATTTTGGGAAACATAGAAAATTTTCATGCATTTAAGGGCTACACGCTTGTGTGAACAGGCCGTGTGCCTCACACAGCCACCAGACATGCCCGTGTGACAAGTCGTGTGAAAATAGCGCATACATTCTGACTTGCACCACACGGCCGAGGACACGCACGTGTGCCATAGTCGTGGGAAAACTGGAGGGGTTATTGACTTGGGTCACACAGCCGACCACACGCCCATGTGCAAGCCCATGTGCCACACACGGCCAGTAGACATGCTTGTGTGTCTAGGCCGTGTCAAACCTGTAGGGTATACTGACTTAATTCGAAGGGCACCCTAGAGGACACACGGCCGTGTACCAAGGTCATATGTCACACACGATCGAGTCATACGCCTGTGTGCTCAGCCATGTGGAGTGAAAATAGGCTTGGTTGAAGCCACATTTTTCACCCTCCTTGAGCATACCTAAAGCATCACTTTTCATGCCATTTCAATACATTAATAAGCAGCCAAACAATGCTATTTCATAATCAAGCATTCATATACTCAATTCGATACCATTTTTACATTCAAACACATACTAAATTAGCATGATTCATTCCTCATTACTCACCTATTCAAACAAATACCAAAATACATATCATACTCATCAATACAATCTATTTCAATATGTATTTTTACTACCATCAATCACACACAAAGCTTAACTCATAAATCATCTATTAGCCATTCCTTTATCATGTCCAAAATCATGTTTTTCATAAATAAATACTCATCATATACCAAATGACCAATTGATCATCTTAAACCATCACCAACCATACCAAATTATGCCATTACACATTGCAAATTACACATCAAACATAAGTCATTAATAATCTATATAAAATGACCAAATACATCACCAAAACCTTTATCAAAAAGACTCCAGCCTATACATGCCATATAACCAATATCACAAAGCTCATAAGTACCAAACCATAGCTGGATAGTGTGATGAGATCTCCGACGACTTTCAACTCGAGCAAGCCTCCGAATCACTATAAACATAGGAAGAAAAACACAAAGTAAGCTATAAATCTTAGTAAGCTCGTATGATAATAAACTCATATTATTTTAAACAATTACTCAAAACATGATAAAAATTCATATGATTCCACCATTCTATCTCGAATTCATACATGTAGTTAATCAATATTTGCATGAGTTTATTCATTCAAAACACTTATGATTTGAATATTTCTTATCAATTCATTCACATTTTCATATGCATAAGCAATTATATATATAAACTTTATTCAATTCAATATTTATCACCTTTTCTTTAGCCAAGTGAATTATGTGAAATAACATCAAATAACGATGTTCCGCACACTATGTGCCATATGTATATTTAGTTAAAACAACTATAACTCATATTTCGCATATCATTCCATTCATACCTCATTATAGCCAAATAAACACATTTTGGCATGAAACATACTTATACATAATCTTTCTCATTTTATATACATGATACACTAAGAGCTTACCAAATTACCTTCATTTGATTCTCATATAGGTTCTGTATGTACTTGTATCACTTAATTCGATTGTACTTTCATTCTCGCCTTGACTATGCCCATTGAACCCTTCAGAATTTCTAAGGATACTCGGATATCACATAAGCTCATACAATGCCATATCCCGGATATGGTCTTACATGTTATCACATATCGATGCCACTGTCCTAAACAGGGTCTTACACGAAATCATATAACGATGCCAATGTCCTAAACATGGTCTTACACATAATAGCATAATGATGCCAATGCCCCAGACATGGTCTTACACATAATCGCAATACAATGCCAATGTCCCAGACATGGTCTTACATGTAATCTCATCTTGGTAATCCTAATGTCATGACATTTGTATCTTATACTATTCCTAAAGTTCAAACGGGACTTTCGGACGTCGTAACCCTGTCGATTTTAGCTCGTAATTATAAACATTCAGCATTCAATTCAATTCAAGAGTAAATAAGCATTTATAACACAATTTAAATATGTTTATTAGCATACGAACTTACCTCGATTGATGTAACGACGAATTAGGTCGACTAATCCGATACTTTGTTTTCCCATGTTCTAGATCTGAATCTCAATTTTTCTCAATCTATATAATAACAAAATTTACTTATTTAATCATTAATTCATTCAATTTAACAAAATTTACACATTTTGGAAAAATAACACTTTTGCCCCTATTATTTCTCATTTTTGTAATTTAGTCATTGACACATAAAATATAAAATCCATGAAATTTAAACAATTCCATGCTTAGCCGAATATTACCCAATTATATATCAGCCCATATTTTCACTTTATTCGTACTTTTAACCATATAATTTCATAATTTCACAAATTAGTCCATAATTTACATTTTTACTCAAAATCACTTTGTAAAATATGTAAAACTATCATCTAACTTTCATATTGCATCATCAATCATCAAAAAGCATGAATATTCATCAATGGCATCTCACAAAATCTTTAACAGTTTCGAAAACGGATATACAGGCTAGCTAGATTAAGCTACAACTAGTTCAAAAACGTAAAAATCATTAAAAACCGAGTAAAAATCGTACCTTGATTAAGCTTCCAAGTGACCGAATGTTTAGCCCTAAAAATGGCTGATTTTTATTTCTTAAATTCGGCTAAGATGATGAATGAATAGGAAAAATGTGTTTGTTTTATTTTAATTATAACATAATAACTAAATTACAAAATTAACCTTTAATAACATCATAAATTTCAACAATACCAAGCCATAGAATTCCACTATCAACATTTATGGGATAATTACCACTTAAGGATTCCCACTATTTAATATCATAACCATTTAATACCTTTAACTTATAGAATTCAATTTTTACACTTTACGCGATTTAGTCCTTTTTACCGAATCAACCACTCAAACGGTAAAATTTTTTACGAAATTTTCACACGAACATTCTATCGTACTGCAAACCTTATTAAAATAATAAAATAAATATTTTGACTCTAGATTGTGGTCTCGAATTCACTATTCTGATTTGACCCAAAAACAGATTGTTACAATAATACCCTCCAAATCAGCACATAAAGACTTAGGGAGTAAAAAAACAAGCCATAGTGTAGGTTGGGATGGATTGAAGAATAACCTTTATGAAAACCTCTTTCCCTCCTTGAGAAAGATACCTTATACTCCAGTTATATATACCTTGCTTAAATCTATCCTTCAAAACTTGAAAAGACGATTTCTTTTTTCTTCCTACCATATTAGGAAGACCAAGGTACTGTTCTGAATCATTTGATCTATGCACCCCAAGTACACTGGAAATTGTTGTTTTTTCCCCATCCTGCGTAGTAGTACTAAAAAATATTGTTGACTTATCATAGTTAACACATTGACAATAACAAATCTCATATTCGTGCAAAATCTGCTTTAAAGAATGAGCTCCTCTTTCAGTAGCTTCTCCAAACAAAATACAATCATCTGCAAATAATAGATGTGAAACATGCGGACCACTTCTACTTGCCTTTACTCCTCTAATTATTCTTTCTTTCATTGCAAGCCTCATAAGACTAGAGAGGCCTTCCCCACAAAATAAAAATAGAGTGGCTCAAGGGATCCCCCTGTTTTAGTCCTCTAGAAGGTTGAAAAGTTTCCCCAATATGGCCATTAAAAACCACTAAATACAATACTATAGCTACGCATTTTATTAAAGAATCAACTTATCTTGGATCAAAACCTATTCTCCTCATTATTTCTTCCACAAAATTCCATTCAACCTTGTCGTACGCTTTGCTCATGTCTAATTTCATTGCTATAAACCCTTTTTTCCCATGTTCTTGTGCTTTAGTGTGTGTAAAATTTAATAAGCTAGTAGAACATTATCAAAAATCAATCTCTCAGGCACAAAAGCACTTTGTGCTAAATCAATACATTTGTCAACCACTACCTAAAGTTGATTAGTAGTGACCTTAGCTATCAATTTATAAAGCACATTACATAAGCTAATTGGTCTAAATTGAGTAATATTTGAAGGGTTTGGAATTTTCAGTATTAGCACAATATTGGTTTTATTGATCGAACTTATATCCATACCTCCGTTTAGTTGTTGAAGACAAAAGGCTGAAACATCTTCCCCGATAATCGACCAGCACTTCTGATAAAATAAGGCCTAAAAATTGTCCTCTCCTAGCGCTTTTGTGGAACCTAATTCTGATAATGCTTATTGGATCTCCTCCCTAGTGTAACTCGCTTTTAGCCTAGAATTGTCTTTATCAGAAATACAGCAATCAATTCTTAACAAAATATGTTTGTAATTTCCTTTCCTTCCAGCTGAAAATAAATTCTAAAAATACGATTTAGTAATTACTTCCATTTCCTGAACCTCTTCTATCTCTCTACCATCATCAAATTGCATTTTGCGAATAAAATTTCTTCTTCACCGCTATGTAGCTTGCTTATGAAAAAATGCGGTATTTTTATCCCCAAATTTTAGCCAATTTACTCGCGCCCTCTGTTTCCAGTAGTACTTATCCTTTTTTATCTCAAAATTTAGTTGTATCTTTGTGTCAATGAGTTTTGCCAAATTTTCATCATTTCTATCGGATTCCAGCAATTTTTCCAATTTAGAAGTTAATACCTCCTTTTTTACTTTTCAATTGCGCCGAATTTGATTTGCCCATCTCTCTAAGCCTTTCTTTACACTTTCTAACTTGATCAATAGATCTGTGGAATTCTCCCAAATGTGTCGAACCTCTTAGCAAAATGATTCCTCCAAAACCCACCAAGCTTCAAACTTGAAACTTTTATTAGGCCGCCCTTCATCTTCTCGTTCTGTAGTAATGAACAATGGAAAATGATCTGAAAAAGAATAAGGAAAATGTTGAATTAAGGATTCAGGAAATAAAGATATCCATTCTTCAAGAGCCACTCCCCTAAATAATTTTTCTTGAATGTTTGTTTTTGGCAAATTTTCTCTCTCTCAAGTGAACCAATTATAGATTACAATCTTCCAACGCCTTACGAAATGCTTCCATTCATCTTTCCTCTCGAGGTAAGCCTCCTTTATTTTCGAATCCATAGATAATTTCATTAAAGTCCCCACAAACCAGTCATGGAAGCTCCCCATCATTACGTAAATGCCTTAAAAGATTCCATGATTCACCCCTATCCTGCGTATAAGGTGATCCATAGAAACCAGTAAATCTCTACTTGTTTCTTTCATCTGTATCTTTAATTACCACATCAATATGCCATTTTGAAAAGCTTTGAAGCGTAATATTAACATTCCCACACCATGCAAAACATAACCCTCTTCTAGAACCAATCGATTCAACATCAATACCATTAGGAAAACCACAACTCCTTCTAACTGTTTCCATCTTATTCCTATTAATTTTTGTCTCCATGATGAAGACTATATGGAGATTATATAACTTTAGCGAATACTGAAGTTTTCGAACTATCCGTGGATTCCCCAAACCACAGACATTCCAACTTAAAATTTTCATTGCGCTTGGTCGGCTTGCCTTTTGGCAGTCGCCGATGATAAATGGTTAATTTCCAACATTTTTCTATTTCTAACCACCAAAGTGTTGCTTTCTTAAATCTCTCCCTAACTCTTTTTTTCCCCTCCTCTCCTATTAACACATCATCTTCCAAATCATGATCTACTACATTTTGAGCTTGACCTGTCAATGAATTTCACCCATTGACATTAAGAGGACGTTCTCCCTTCTAGATTAAATCCCAAAACAGGATCAATAACCTTGCTACACCCTTGTTTTTTGCCTACTTCCCACAAACTGTTCCCTTGTGCTCGGCTACTCTTACGATTTCCACCCAGTACTCCTTCTCTTTTCTTGCATAACTAGACATTATTCATTGCTTGGGCTCTCCAAGATTGTGCTCGCAGCGATAAATCCCAACCCATTTCGGCAATTTCTACCTCTAATGCCATTTTTGTTTCACAAAAATCATCATTATGGCCTAAACGACCACAATAGAAACAAAAAAGTGATAATCTTTCATACTTAAATCTGGCATATGAGCATTTTCCACAAAACATAACTTGTTTCTTCCTTTTCAAAGGACGTCGAATATCAATTTGAACTTTTATTCTCATAAAGTTTTGATTTTCTTTCCCCCAGATTTGAATCGTCATACTCTGCAAAATTCCCTATGAAATTACCCAATTGCATAGCCAAATTATCAGAGAAAAAACCAATAGGAACATCATGAATTTGTACCCAGAAAGGTATTAAAATTAAAAGAACTTTTAATGGGTCCTCCCCCCATTGTAGCTTGTATAACACCAATAAGTGATTATTAAAAGTCCATGGAGACCCCTTCAAAACCCTTTCCATATCCATAACATTAAAAAATTGAAATAAATACATTTTCTCCCCCAGATCTCGGATTTGAGCACCTCGAACAAGATGCCATAAGTTTTCCAAGTGAATAATACTGGCTATTAAAAAGCACCCCACCAACTAAAAAGCCCCCACTTCCCTTTCCATGTTCAGATTTGCTTGTATTTGTAAAACTGCTTCTTCTTCTTCTTCATTGAGCGTTAATCCAGCGAAATCAGTTTCCATGCATGCAGGTAAGATCTCTAACATGGATATCCCTTTTCTAAAGACTTAAAGAGCACTTTAAAGATGGCTTCCATCAAAAAAACAGAAGACTCAAAAAAGCCTAAAAACTTGCCAGAGAGAGTAGACAGTTGCGTGCAAGTGTAGCAGACCTTCAATTTATATGGAATTTTGATATAAAATTATATATCGAAATATTTTTTGTTTAAATTTTATACTTTTTTAGCAAATTGCAGAAAAATATATTCATAATTAAAATAAGTTATATTATTTAAGAATAGTTTAGTCTTTTTATTTTAATAAAAACAAGTAAAGCTGTACATATAGTGAGATTTTAACTCAAGTCAATTGAATTAGTAAAACATTAAATTTATCACTCAACCAAAATTTTATTTTATATATATATATTAATCTATGCTATTATAAAACCCCTGACCGAATTGGTGTCACAAGTCAACTCGACACCAACTCACAATTGATGATAAATCCATGATAAATAATTATAGTGCATTTAGTATTATTTATATGATACATTTTTGTGTTTAAATGTCGTTTTAAATAATTTAATCTAATTTTTTTTTATTTTAATATTGCACTTATTTCATATGTTATTATGATTAATTAGTTTCAAACCATATGTTTCTTTATATGTTATTTTTAAACACACATTTGTGTTCTAAATTTGTAATTTCCACACATACACGTGTGATAGGATTTCTAATTCTTGTTATGTGTATGTATTTTCTAGATTTATCAAAATATAGAAAAAATTAAATGCCATAAAATTTATAGGCATAGTGATAAATTTAGCCTATAAAGTTTACCTCTTTTGTCACATCGACCCTAATTCTATTTTTGGATCACTTTGACCCCTAACCTTCAAAATTTAGTCAAGTTGCCTTTTTTAGATGGAAAAGTTGCCTTCACTATTAAAATCTTAATGGTACTAACGTGATAACTCATGTGACAATTAACATATACTTCATAAAAATTCAGAAATACTTCATAAAAATATTTTAAAAATTCAGAAGTTCATAAAAATTAAAAATATATATATCCATGTAAGCAAAACTAATGAGGTACACAGATTATTGCGTAAGCTACCACATCAATGTAGGTAAAATTTTAACAATTTAATAAGTTTCTTTTTTGCAAAAAAAAATATTGATTAAAATTATAATGTTTAGAGTTAAATTTATCCAAAAATAAAATTAGGGTCAAAGTGACAAAATAAACATTAAAAGCTAAATTTATCATTATGTCAAAATAATATTAATTGCATTGTAAAAAAAATAACTTTTAAATAATTTCACATTAAGTTGAGACCATGATACCAATTTACTTAAAGCCCTAATATATAGTATAGATTGTGAGATAAATTCATAAAATTAATTTCTCATTTGTTAATAAGTCCATAAGGTAGATTAACCAACCATTAATACAAAAATAAAATAACTAAAAATAGAAAAATGTATAATTGAAAGAAAATGAGATGGAAACTGCACCTATCTATTCTTATTACAAAACTTCTCCATGAATTAGGTTAATCGGATATCAACTCAGTTGAAAAAATATATATATACATTTCATTTTAAATTATAACAAATATTATTAAGATGATGATTTCATCTTTTTATTATCTTTTCATAACTTTTTCAATATATAGTATGTGGAGTTTTTCCTCGCATTTTGGACTAAACAGTGTGTGACATCGCAACGAGGAAGGGTTCTTTGTCCCGATGAGCAAACGACGTCATGACGAGAAGAAAGCCTTCGTCCCGATGACATGATGCCACGTCATGACGTGAAGACATGCAACTGAAGTTTTTTGATTTTCTTTTCACAATTAAAATTTGTTTTTAGTTTTTCACTTAAACTCTAATTATCCTAGGGTTGTTGTAGTCATATAATCTATGAATTTCAGCCTATAAATAAGCCTTAGTTACTCTAGGTTTACACACAACAAAAATATTCAGATTGAGAGAATTCTATTATTTATTTTGAAAGGTTTTGTTTTTGGGACTTCGGGTTTTTCTTTAATTCTCTCCATCTTTTGTACTCTCCTTTATTATAGTAAAATCTCCTTTTTCCTGTGGTTTTTTTATCCTTATTTGAGGAGTTTTTCCATGTAAAATTTGTGTGTTCGATCTTTTCGATTTTATTTTATTTACTTTTTTGTTGCATACATGGATTAATTCCCTACAAAATGGTATCGAGCTAGTTCAATTTTCGCATTCATCCTGTTCAGAGATGGCAGCATCAAGGTTTGATATCGACAAGTTCGACGACATTGCAAATTTTAGTCTATGGCAAGTTTGCATGTCAGCAATTTTGATTCAAAGTGATCTTGAGAGGATCCTTGCAGCGAGGAAACCTGACGACTTGAAACTATAACATCCCAAACCCAGCCTAGACATTACGATCGAATTATGAAAACCATATTGGACACCTTAGTGTCGAACCTAGTCTAACGACAGTTTAAAACCTTCAAGTAATCTCTTTTATAAAATTGTGATTTCTATTGTTAACTTTGGTAAACGTTCCTTTACTTAGTCTAACTATGCATTAGTCAAATTAGTGAATTCGGTGAATTTTTATAAAACCTAATTGTCGGCATTACTTTAGAAAATTCATTTTGAATGCCTTCTTTAGTAGTGGAAAAATATCATTACTAGTCAAATTATTAACTTAGCCACGTATCATGCATAGTCTAATTTCAATATGCAAGATTCATAAAACTAATCCAAGTATGAATGTCATACATACATGGTAATGCCCAAAACACAAATAGTCCCAAACCACAGTTTTAAATAACTTACAATCCAAAACCCGAATAATAAAAATAATGAGAAAATAAACCAAAAATAAAATTAAAGTAAAATAATATGACAAAATTGAGTTTGAAGTCTGTCATACGTTCGCTTGCCAATTTCGATCTTAAGTTCATTCATTACCTAAGAAGTTAAGGTAATGAGGTGAGCTTAACAAGCTCAATATGAGACTAAACAAACATGCATTAAGCATTCATTCAAGCAATTTATAGAGATATCCATAGCACATTCAAACATTATCAATAACAATTTAAATGCACATGTGAGATCCTAGCCATACCATCCGCTACACACCACGAGTTCCCCAGAACTCGTCTGCCAAAATTCAACAAACGCGAGCATAGCTCGATGTGGTAAAACCACCAATAATCAATAATGCATAAAATTTGCTGAATATCAAATAATGTGATACAATCGCCAATGACATATAATATGCGATAAAATCGCCAATCCCCCCGGTATTACAAATGCAGTGCACTGACTACGAATATATGCGAACTTAATATGCCGCCGGTACTCCACGGAACTCCTCCGTCAACCACAAAATATCCCAACCCAATGCATATGCAATATGTCACACAAACTCATACATATTCATATTTCAATATTTTTCATATTTATTTGACATGTTCAACATGTCCTCAATAATCACATACTTTCGGTAAAAGGAAACAGTGTTCTAATTTTTAAATTACCATTAAGATGGTATCTATTAATAACATTCAATTTCATTTACTTTACGAATTTCATCGTGCATAAATAGCAACCTCATGAATATACATCATAGCAAATATTTCATTCATTTAAATCATACATAAACCTAATATCTCAATAATTCATACTATTTAATCAAATATTCTCATATCACATGATACAATTATGGATAACAATCTCAATCACACGTTTATACTGTCAAACTAGCAATTTTGCTAACGCATCAATCTTTTAAGGCTCAAAACATGCTGGTTTGGCCACTCACAAAACTAATATTTTGGCTATTAAGCCAATCCAATCAGCAAGCTAATTTATCAAATATAACATGTCATTTATCATTATCAAATAAATTTGCAAGTTTAGGAGCATACCTTATTTCTCGCTTCCTTGTAGCACACTAGCGAATCTTCTAATTTTTCTTAATAAATTCTTATACAAACCTAAACCAAAATTCAGTATAAATTCAATCAATTTACCTTTAAACCAGCCCCCAAATACCCACTTATGGTTTCAAACCAATGTAACAGCCGATTTAAACCCTAATCGGAGCGGTGATTTCGGGACCACGAATCTGAGTCAGAAAAATATTTAAAAATTATTTTCTGTGTTTATTTTGTGTGAATTTATATCTATAAAATTTTCGTGCTTTAATTTTATTGTTTGAGTGTCCGATTGAACAAAGGACTTAATCGCGTAAAATGAAAATTTAGTGGTTATTTTTAAAGGGGCTGAATTGCATTTGGCTCTATAAGTGGAAGCCTTTATGTTGCAAAAAAGAAAAGGTGGACACTAATAGGCATATATTATATGGTTTTGTTATAATTTTATTAATGTTAAAAATGTAATTAGGTAAAAATGATAATATATGTTATAATAACATAAAAAAGCCATGTTTTATTCATTCTCTCTTGACCGAAACTAAACAAAAATAAAAAGAAATAACAAAAGCTAGGGTTCGGCCATCTTTACAACTCAATCAAGGTATGTGTTTAGCTCGGTTTTTGATAATTTCTACATTTTTTAAATCGTTGCTAAGTTATCTTCAAGACCCAAGCTTGAATTTTTTTATTTTGATGAATATTTGAAGTTATGCCATTGTTGAGAGTTTGTGATTTTTGTTATTTGATGATGAAATATGAAAGATATGTTTTAGATTAACATGTTTTGTATTGAAGTTTTTGATGATTTTGAGTAATTAGGATTAAATTGTAAAAATAATAATTTGAGGGACTAAAATATGAAATAAATGAAATATATGGACTTGTATGGATATGGCTAAGATTCGGCCAAACATGGGTATAGGGAAATTTTGCATATTTTGTGTTTTGTGTAATAGGGACTAAATTGTAAAAAGTGTAAATGTCAGGGATAAAATGGTAATTTGAACATTTATGTGTTTTTGGACTAAATTTAATGAAAATATGTTTGAATGATCTTAATTTGAATATGTTTAGATCAAGAACCAAAGAAATCGGATTTAGATTGGGGGAAAGCGAAAGTTGTCGACTAACTGTCCCGTTCTGTTTTACATAGTCCGAGGTAAGTTTATAAGAAAATAGACGTACCTAATTATAATTATATGCAAATTATACATGCTGAAATGAAATATGTGATTTTATATATGCACTAGCCGAATGTGAATAAGCTTGATAACTAAGTTTTCGAATTCGTTTCAACCGAGTTACGACATCCGAAAGCCCCGTATGAACCTTAGGAATAGGATACATATGTCATGACATAGGATTTCAATATATGTGTGCGAGTAAGACCATGGCATCGATATGTGACTCCGATATATGTGTACAAGTAAGACCCTGTCTGGGATAGCGGCATCGATATGTGATTACATGTAAGACCACGTCTGGGACTTTGGTATTGTATGATATATGTGTGATTATCTGAGTGTCCTAGCCAATTCCGAATGGTTCATCAGGCAAAGGTAAATCGTGATCAGATGTGTAAAACGAGGTAAAAGGCCAAGTATGAGTTTGCTTGTCAGCTACCAGTAATAAGGTAAGTATGTGACTTGAAAGTTGTTACAAGTTATATGTGATGCAAAGGATAAATATACATGAATTTAATAAGTGCATTCATTTTTTGAACAAATGATATGAATATTATGGAATTTATTCTTGGATATGCGTATATATGTGACCATGTATATTCGGCCATATTAGTAGTATATGTACATGACTATAATCGGATTCTTGAGCTTATATATATGTGTGTGTGTGTGTGTGTGTGTGTGTGTGTGTTTGATTATATAATGACATTTTAGCTTAGAAAGTTGATTGACATTTGGTTAATATGATTAGGTGAGCATTCGGCCAAGGTAGAATTGTGCATGAAAATGTATTATTTCTCTCACTTGTAGGTTTGAGATTAAGCTTAGTAATGATAATGTAATTCAATTTAGCTTAAAATGAGTTGATTATATCATGGAGTTGTTTATTTGCTTATGACTTACTAAGCTATAATAGCTTACTCTGTGTGTTCATGTTTACTCTGTTTTATAGATTTTGGATTCAAGTTACAAGCTCGGGGATCATCAGCAAAGTCTATCACACTATCGACCGCCTTCGGTATTTTATAAGTTGCATTTTGGAACTATGGCATGTATAGGCTGGATTACATTTTGAAATAATGAACTTTGGTTATGTATAAAGGCCATGCGAAAATGGCTTAATTTACATGTTGAATTCGATTATACTTGGTTGTGGTTTGAACTCATTTTGTTTATAGTATTAAGTGCTATGATGAAATGATGTTTGTGATAGGTGTATTATGATTTGGAAATTGTTATTGATTATGGATGAATATATAACTGAAAAAGTATATGTGAATGGGGTGGTTGTATTAGGACAATGAATTATTTGTGATTCGACATTACAGGTTAGTTAATTATGTTCGAACATGTTATAACATTGTCTTGATATGTTCGTTATCTGGCACGGTTAAATTCATGTTACACACACACACATATATATATTAGTTAAATGACCATAATTGAAATAATGACATTCGGTCATGAGATGGGAGATATGAATATATATTTTTTTGAGCTACCTATGGTTAGGCATTGGTGAATATACATGTAAAGAAATGGTTTGATGTATTATTTGAATTATATGTTTATAAGACAAAATAATTTAGAATATGGGAATTGGGAATTTGGTTGTGATTTATGTTCATTGAAAGCATGAAATATATATATAGTTATATGTGTTCGGTCACCATGACAAAACATTCATTAAAGTCATAAAGATTAGTTTCTTTAATGAACTATTATAGGATAATAGCATGCATAAATGTTCAGCATAATTATGTGACTTATGTGGTTGTTTATCAATTAGACATTTGGTACTAATTGGGTTAGTCACTCTGTAAAAATTTATAAAGATAATTGTTTGTATAATGTATTGACATGTGATTTTAAGTATAAATTTAATTGATATTAGATATTTAAATGATGCTTAAGTTTTGAGTTGAGTAATGATATCATTAGTTAATATGGAAAGTCAGTGTATACTTATGCTCGTGTATTATAATAGCTGAATAATCATTTAGGTTTATATCCTATCTTTGTTAAAGTTCATAAATGCTTTAATATTTGAATGTTATAATTCATATTATTTCCTGTGAATGATATGACTGTATGTATATGTATGATATGAAATCTTTCAAATTTAAGTGTTGTATTAGTTCATGAAATAAATTTTGACTGATTTTCTAGACTCGTTCATGTGTATATATTAATGATTGGAATTGTGTTTTTGATTGGTAATGCCTCATAACATTAATCCGGCGACGGATAAGGGTTAGGGGTGTTACAACCAATCTTCAAAATTATAACTATTTTACGAATCCAAACTAGTTAGATTTTTTACAGTGTTTTGATGCGAATCGTATGTGCGATTGTTCTTCAGCTTTGCGGTTGATTTGGGATGTTCGGGTCAACACCTAATTCAATAATGTACTAGAAAATCAATAGATAATAATGATTAAATTCCTTCATCTAATCAATTCATAACTTTTACCAAACAATTATGCCGAAACAACAAACTAGTTTACACTTAATTACTCTTACGCTTCCCAATTTGTGAGTTCCGAATGACCAATTGATCAAGAATGTTTTTTACCTAACTGATATGGGTTTAAAGGCTAATTATAAGGGTTCAAGCACTCAAATTAATTCTGAATTTAAATGGGCAAGATTCAAGAAACAAAATAGCCCACTTTTCTACACATATGCTCACGCACCACCACCCATGGTGGCTAGAATTGGGGATTAATTTTAAAACGATTTGAGATCTAATTAAAAGCTGGAAAAATACCTTTAAAAACATTAAAAATTTCCCAAATTATAGATCTAGTAATTTAGGTTTTTAACTTACAAGATTACTCAAGAAATTAAAAGAAAAAAAAATGTCTTACACAAGTTATTGAAGATGGGAGGCAATGGCACTTTCTTAGCAAGGTTGGAGTTGATCTTGGAGATTAAAGATTTTAGTTTTGGGGCTTGTTCTAATTGAATAAAAATCGTAGAAAGGTAGGGATGAAAATGATGCTCAATCTTGAAGACAAAAGAAAGAAAAATTAAGAGTGAATGGTGGCGATAGGTGCGTCGACAATAATGGTCGGAGAAAGAGAAACGGAAGAAAAAAATAAAGATCAAGAGAGGGAGACGAGGTTAGGGATGGCTAAGGTAGGAGAAAGAGAGTTAGAGGCTGATAATTTTGAGTAAAAATTATATTTATACTTAGGTTTACTGGGCTTGGACGACAACACATTAAAAGTAAGATAATTTTGCAAAATTTAATTTATTTTGCAAGAGATGAGACTTGAACTTGGGACCTCCAACTAAGTTTCATGCTTCTACATTTAATAACCTTATTTTTTTGTTGAGCTAAATTTTGGGATGTTATAGGAACAGTCAGAATAAGATAGATTAGAGAAAAAAAACTCTATCCAAAATTCAATTATGTCTAACAAATAATGTGTTATCGAATGTTTTGAAGGAGAAAACAATATAAACGTTATGGAAGAAACTGAAAGCCTTGTACATGACAAAATCCTTGGCCAACAGGTTAATATTATAACATTTCTATACATTCAAAATGGTCGAAGGTGAGTCTATTAAAGCTCATATTAGTGAGTTTGTTACCCTTCTTAACGACTTAAAGAATCTCAAAGTAAATATTAATGATAAGGATCAAACTATATTATTGTTATGCTCTTTTCCTTCTTCTTATAAAACTTTTAAGGAAACTTTGATTTATGGGAGAGATCATCTCCCATTTGAGGATGTGAAGGGAATCTACTGAGTAAAGATAAACTCAACAACGTGTTAGGCCCAAATAGAAAGTTAGATGGGCAAGCCCCAGTTCTACTTGTAAGAGGCATATAACAATTCAGAAAGCCAGATCGAAACATGTCTAAAGCGATATTTAAATCCAGGAACCGGAATAAATATTATGGCTATTGCAAAAAGGTGGGCCACGTTAAGGTAGAATGCTAGAAACTTCAAAATAAAATTAAGAAGGATGTAAAAAATGACGAGAAAGATAAGTAAAAAGCCGAAGTTGCTGATGCTAGTGTAGCCAAAGATAGATGTGCTAATTTCTTATTAGTGTTGACAAGCAAAAGCTCTAAGTTTACTTCTGAATTGATCCTAAATTCAGGGTGCTTCTATCACATGTGTCCCAACAAGGAGTAGTTCTCCACATACAATTCAGTTGAAGGTGGAGTTGCGTTAATGGGGAATAATTCTTCATGTAAGATAAACAACACAGGAACCATGCAAATCAGGATGCATGACGGAATAATTCAGACACTGTTAAATGTTAAGTATGTGCCCGAATTAAAGAAAAATCTTATCTCATTGGGAATTTTGGATTCTAACAGTTGTAGGATTGTTATTGAGTCAAACGGCTTACTGTGAGGTTTTCATTATGATGAGAGGACAGAAAAAAGCAGTCTATACGTTCTGCAAGGTTCAACGGTAACTGGTGCGGCTGCAATTACCACTGAAATCTTCGCAACGTCGAGACAAGAAAGACCCCAACATCATAATGACGTGATGTGTCGACAATGATATTCTCTACATTGTGATGCCACGACATGATTCTTTCACTAGTGATTCTAATTCAACCAAATTTTGGCACATCTGACTGGGTCATATGAGTGAGAAAGGTAAGAGAGTATTGTGCAACAGATGTCTTCTCAAAGATACTGGAGTTGGTAAGATAGGTTTCTATGAGCACTGCGTTTTCAGAAGAGTTAGCTTCAATTCAGCAGTGCACAGAACAAAAGGGAATCTTGATTACATTCATTCCAATTTATGGGGCTTGTCTCCTAAAATCTCAAAAAGAGGTAATAAATATTTCCTAACTCTTATTGATGATCACTTTAGAAAAGTTTTGGTTTATTTCTTGAAACAAAAAAATAAAGTCTTTAGAATCTTCAAACAGTGGAAGTCAGTATTAGAAAAACAAACTGGAAAATCCATGAAGCGGTTGAAAATGGATAATGACCTTTAATTCAGTTCATCAGGGTTTAACAATTTCTACAAATGAGAATGAATTGAAAGACATCGAACCATTGTTGGAACTCCGTAGCAAAATGGAGTTGTAAAAATAATGAACAGAACTTTGCTAGAAAAGGTCCGATGGATGCTTTCTAATGCAGTCTAAGGGAAGAAATTTTGGGCTAAACTCGTAAACCAGTCAAGTTATGTGGTGAATTGATCTCCTCATCGAGCATTGAAAAATAAAGTTCTAGAGGAGATATGGTTAGGTAATCCTCCCAATTATCTTGATCTTAGAATTTTTGGTTCTTCTGCTTATGCTAAAATTAGTTAGGGAAAGCTCGATCCAAGAGCTATTAAATGCATCTTTCTGGGATACTCTATCAGTACAAAAGGTTTTAAGTTGTAGTGTTTGAAATCTGACAAAATAATTGTTAGTAGAGATGTTACATTTGATGAATTTGCCATGTTTCGATCAGAAAATGAGACATTTCCTTCTAAAGACACGACAAATTAGAGTGTCTCGAGAAAGGTGGAGTTGAAAGCCAAAATAAAGGGTGATGTCGTGACAATGCGAATAGCCTCGTTGCAATGTCATGATGAACATGATCATTGTCCTGATGAGAAAGAAAGTGACGACAAGACAAAATCTTGATTCTTGTGAAATTGAAGTTGTTTCTAACCAATTTGGGACTTCATCTAACCCTTAGGTACCTTCACCATCTCAGTTAACTAATCAAAAGTTGGCTCATAATAGGAAAATGCGAGAAATTCGACCACCACAGAAATATTTTGAAGGAAACCTAGTGTCTTATACTCTAAGTGTTGCTGAGAGCATTGATTCAATCGATCCTTTTGTTGGGAAATTTGCCCATATTGTAGCAAACATGTAACTATTTTCTATTTATTTGAATGATGAATAAGTAAATAAAGTTAATGTCACATTTCATATTATGTTTTTTTTTTATTTCTATCTTTTTTATTTTGCATGCATAGCAAAATTGTGACAAGCAAATATTAGTTCATTGATTGTCTAAGTTCAAATTGAAGATAAGTGGCATTGTAAGAACATTTACATTACGAGAAAATCAACTTACTTATTAGATAATCTAAATAAGTCCGTAATCTCGTAAAAGAATCGAAGTGAGCATTTGATTCAAATACTGAAAAAGATAATTATGTCGTCTACAATTCCAATTGAGGAGATGGCTAGTCTTAGCTATTGGAGTAGTTGATTCCACAAGTAAAGACATAGATGTATTCATTGGTCAAATGATACATTGGACTGGATCTAGGAAAAATTAATTCACTTGTGACGTTTATGGTATGATTTACCTAAATCCTAAGTTAGTCACTAACCATGCGTATGCAACTCAGGTGGAGGCTTATGCTTTAAAGATTATTGAGCCCATAGCTGGTATGTTGTGTACATGACTTGTGTATGGCATAACTTTACTAGCAATCGTGAAATTCATATCTCAATTAAAGAGTTAATGATATCCTCTCATTGGCATTGTGTAGATTGATAAATATGGAACGTGGCCACGGGTTGCTTGTTCTTGAATGAACAATTTATCACAGTCATTTGTTGACAATAATCATACTAATCATTAAGAAGGCACAATAGTAACAATGAGATAAAATAGGATTATATTAAGTGAACAAATTTAACTCAAATGAGTCAAGGATACTATATAAGGGTAACACACACATGACGAGGTCATTGGATAAAAGAGTTGGATGGATTGTTTTCGTAAAAAGTATACAATAAGGAGTTTTCAATCATGGTACTTATTGTGGACTGACTCCATGATTAAGTAATTGCAAATTATCGGAACGAAGCTTCTAGACATAATTGCAATTACTATAGCCTAATTGTACATGACCGATTGGTCCAACTGCTAGCTCAACAAAAGCTTGATCAGATTGCATTTGAATTAGAAGAAAATTCTAAGACTTTTGAAATAATTTAATTGAGTAAATTTATTCGATGTGAAATTAAATTAGGTGGTCATGAGAATTGTTTAACTAGAGAATTTGATTAAATAATTTTCTTGAAAAAATAATTTGGAAAATCTAAGTGATTTTTGGAAAAATTAATTTTGATTAAGTAAAATTAAATTAATCAAATTAATATGATATTTTTGGGAATTAATTTTCAAGTTAGACAATTAGCCCAATGGGTAATTGGACTTGAAAATTGGACTTAAGATTGTAAATTAGGCTTGGGAGCCCAAAACTGAGACAAAGACCCAAAAACTGGTCGAACTGGGCCCGATATGTAAAATCGGTCCAATTGTCCAACCGATGATTAGACGAGACCGGATGGGTTGTCATTGACCTGAACCAAACCGGTAATAGTCGAACTAGCTCAGGGTGCCATAAGGGTGTTGGACCTGCATCACCGTTCACAACAGTGCCGGCGACTACGATGGCAGTGTCTTAGTGGCCAATGGCGGTTGGTCTTCGTTTGTTGAGTAGTGGAAGAGTTACACTCCTACTGGGACTCTACCGGAAAATTTGATTTCAGATTAACTATTCTAAAAATATTATTATTTTAATAGTTTAATATTAAATTAAATTAAATACTTATCTTAATATTATTTTATTAATTTAATATTAAAGTGATTATATTAATTTTAACTTTAATTTAATGTTTATCTAATTTTATTATTTTAATAAGATTTAATATTAAAGTGATTAAGTTTAATCATAGTTGAGCTCTTTAAATTCTCTCTATATAAAGAGAGCCTTGGGTCACTATTTTACATCCACTTGAATTTAAGAGAAAGTTGTAAAGAAAAAATCCTCTGAAGAGATTATTTCAGAAAATTTCTAAAGATATTTTTCTAATTTTACATCCACTTGAATTTAAGAGAAAGTTGTAAAGAAAAAATCCTCTGAAGAGATTATTTCAGAAAATTTCTAAAAATATTTTTCTAATTTACAACTTGACTTAAAAGTTTAGAGAAATTGCGCAATTACCTCACTGGTATTTTTTGGGAAAAATTTTCTGATTCGAAACGAGCCAACACTCGACAGACATGAGCTTGAGGATAGCAGAGAAGACTATTCGGTCGAAGCGCTCATCCTAGACGAATCGAAAATGTACAATTTTGATTATGTGTTTATTACTTTAGATATCACAACCAAGATATTTTGTTCTGAAAAAAAAATTAAAACTCTATTTTTCCTAAATTTATTTCTGCTATGTTTTTCAAACCTATTTTTTCCTACACCTTCATGTTATTATGAGGCAGTTCAAACCTCCGACTTTAGCAAATGGCTCGTTGTAATGGAAGAAGAGATGAAATCACTTCAAAAGAATGAGACTTGGCTGCTAGTTAAACTAAACAGGGATAAAAGAATCGTTGGTTGCAAATTGGTGTATAAAAAGAATAAAGGTTTGAGTTTTAACGATACTAGGTACAAGGAAAGATTGGTTGCAAAGGGCTATAGTCAAGTTGAGGGAGTTGTTTTTCATTATGTTTTCTCTCTCATTGTGAAACATACGTCTATTTGGGTGCTTTTGGCTCTTAGAGCATCAAACAATATTGAATTACAAAAGTTAGATATGAATACTACTTTCTTTCACCGTGACCTTGAGGAGGACATCTATATGCAACAACTGGAAGACTTCAATTTTGATGGTATAGAAGATGTAACACCCCATACCCAGATTAAGTGTTACAGTCGAATATGGAGATCACATTGCAAAACAAAAAAACAAAGAAAACAAATTTGTTTAGTAGAAGAAAAACAGTTTTTATGTGAGTTGAAAGTTACACCGTCTTATTATTTATAAATAATTTCGATCATGTCAAAATCCCAAGTTAAATTATCTCATAACCAAGTCATACCAATTCATTTTATTGAAAACCTCAAACTTAACTTGTGACGGTTATTACTTGAAAACTTATCGTTTAATTTTAGTTACATTAGATAGGATTATTAACCATTTGAGCTTTGACAAAACGAGTCATCTGAGTCCTAATGAACTAAATGATCCACAAGTTGTCCAAAGCTAACAACCAAAATAAAGTCCATAATGTCCAATTAAGACGAACATAATAAAACCATAAAATACTATGTTGAGGATGTGAAACCTGAGCCTCCCGAGACACCGTCCGCTGCTAGACCATAGGATTCCCTGAATCAAAACATATAGAATCGTGAGCTAATAACCCAGTGAGCGATTTTGCCCATTGCCCCAATTTATGCATTTAATATACATTAATTTTATAGTAAAATATCAAATAATGCATTTGTTCCAAATGTTTCATATCATATCAAATCCATACAGTTATAGCTTATCATACAGTGGTGTAACATGTTAGATCACAACTTATCAAACCATAACACACATATCATAAACCTACCCCGCATCCGCTACACACCATCTCCATCCAACCAATCACACCACATTGGACTACAAAAGTCCATCCATCTAATCACACCAACATATGGTGAGATGCCACATAACAATCTGCAACTGAGCTACCACACATATAGTGTTGCAGTCTAGCGCCATATTTGCAGTATAAATTACTATAAACACTACCTCCGTCATACATATCCCAACCCGACACATACATACCATACACATTCCTTATACATATCGTAATATCAAATAGATGGCATATTCACATATATCATATATTACATGTCATACTCATGTACATAACTTACCGAATACATATTTAAACCATTAGTTTTAATCCAAGTTTAACATATTTACCATGCTTTTCAAGCTATTCGAATGTACTTAAAGACAACTTACAGTTTTCCGACCTACGTGATGTCCTCGGATCCAAATATCTTTCCCCCTAAACGACCCTTAATTGGGCCTTAAAATTTGCTAAAAAGCCCACACGACCCAAAACCCTAGCCCGTGTGGCCCATACAGTCTGTAAAGATCCACATGACCGTGTGTCTCACACGGCCTAGCCATATGAGCTATACAATCTCACATGGATGTGTACTATATAGACCACTGTGCATGGTTTACAAAATCCCACACAGTCGTGTGCTACATACGGCTGCCACACACGGTTGTGTGCAAACTGGGCAGTTTCGTAGCAGCCTCTGTTTTATGATTTTTATCGAATTTAAAACAGATTTTTAGGTTGTTTTCACCTACCTAACTGCGTAAACAATCAACCACGCTATCGGAATCCCACGAAACCTACAGTAAATCATTAAAACGAACTAATTGCTCATCAATCATCCCAAAAGCCTACTCCAAAATACCCTCTTTTCCATACAAAACAGTTTCCAAAGAACGAGTTCAAACACTTACTCTTCACGCATAGCGATCAAAATCAATGCTTACACCACCAGAAGATCTTGATTCACTGCTCATTCGCCTAGAAAGAACGAACCAATCGCACTAAGTATTAAAAAGAAATATTTCTATATAACGAAACTAATCGATAAACTATCAAACAAAAATGAGTAGAAACGAACAATGCTACAAGAATACCCAAACAACTTACAGCAATTTATCTTCCTACAGCCCACATAAATTCCACTGTACCTCCTAACTGTAACAGTGAATACCCCACAAGACGAAAGTGTCAAAAATTGAAATGAAAAGTACAAAAGAAATGAACATTGGCAACAAGAAAGCAAGATGAAAGTGTATAATAGCCAAACAAAAGATGAACCAAAAGAAGGAATTTTAAATGACAAATTGGAATCCAAAAGAAAGGAACGTGAAACCCAAAAAGAAGGGTTTAAGGTGGTTACAAAAGAATAAAAATAAGGAATATTTGATTTAATTAAAATCTAATTAAATTTGATAATATCTTAATCCCCATCCAAAACACCATATGTTGAAACTTTTAAAATTTAAACCAAACTCTAGTTTTCAAAAATCCCTATGTAAAAGAAAAATATTCCACAATTCGCACCCAACAAGACTCAAACATAAGACCTAAAGCGAACTCTCAAGGCACTTAACCACCAAACTAAGACAACTTATCTGACAATCAAATACATTAAAAAATCTAAAAAATATTTGGGGCATTACAGAATATCATATTTGTCTCTCACAAAAGTTTTTGTAATGTTTGAAATAGTCTCCTCAGCAATGGTATAAAAAGTTCGACTCCTTCATGTTGAGTATTGGTTTTTCTTGAAGTAAGTATGACAATTGTGTTTACCTACAATGTCTTGATGACGATTCTTTTATATATTTACTACTTTATGTTGATGATATGTTAATTGTGACTAAGAATCCATCTGAAATTGATCGTCTTAAAATAATGCTTAACTTTAAGTTGAGATGAAGAATTTAGGTACAACAAAGAAAATTTTGGGAATAGAAATTTCGGGAAATTATTTTTATCGCAATAAAGGTACATCAAGAAGATCCTTGAGCGATTTGATATACAAGATTCAAAATCGGTAAGTATTCCTTTAGCTACACACTTTAAACTCTCAATTTCAAATTCCCCATAGAATGAATATGATGAAAGGTACATGTAAAAAGTACCTTATCCAAGTGCAGTTGAAAGTTTGATGTATGCAATGCTATACACTCATCTTGATATTTCACATGTTGGTAGTGTTGTTAGTCGACACATGGTCAATCTTGGTAAGTTACACTAAAATGCAATTAAGTGAATTTTAAGACATTTGCAGGGTTTTTCTAACATGTGCTTAGAGTTCGGAAGAACTGTCAAATATGTTGATTTTGATTATGCATAAGATTTAAATTGAAGAAGGTCTCTCACAAGTTACCTATTTACTTTTGGGAATTGTACCATTAGTTGGAAAATGACACTTTAAGCTACAATAGCTTTATCGATTACTGAAGCGGAATACATGGTAATTACTGAAGCAGTAAAAGAAATAATTTGATTAAGGGGACCATTTAGTGAATTGGTAAGTGAAAAGGGGCAACTATCGTATATTGTGATAATCAAAGTGCCATAAATCTCACCAAAGATCAAATGAATCATGAAAGAACGAAGCACATAGATATTTGTTATCACTTTGTTCTAAAGGTGATCATTCAAGGGGATGTTCAGATTCTTAAAATTGGCACAGAACACAATCTGATCGGCACGTTGAGAAAGAGAATTTCGGTTTTAAGGTTTGAGCATTGCTTGGACTTGGTAAGTATCCGATGAAAAATCAGTTAGGATCGTAACAGGGCTTGACAAGAGAGTTAAGTCAAATACAAGTAAAGATGGAGATTTGTAGAGTTGTGCCTCGCATTTTAGACTAAATAGTGTGTGACGTCGCAATGAGGAAGTGTTATTTGTCCCAACGAGCAGCCGACGTCACGACGAGAAGAAAGCCCTTGTCTCGACGACGCGATTCTCCTTTGTCCTGACGACGTGATGCTACATCACGATGTGGTGACGTGTAACTCAAGTTTTTCGGCTTTCTTATTCCAATTAAACTTTGTTTTTATTTTCCTACTTAAACTCTCATTATCTAGGATTGCTAGTCATATATGCTACGAATTTTAGCCTCTAAATAAACATTAGTTACTGTAGGTTTATACACAATAGAAACATTCAAATTGAAAGAATTCTATTCTTTGTTTTGAAGGATCTAGTTTTTGGGACTTCGAGTTTCATTTAATTCTCTCCATCTTTTGTAATTTCCTTTATTATAGTGAAAACTCCTTTTACTTGTGATTTTTTATCCTCATTTAAGGAGTTTTTCCACGTAAAATTTGCATGTTAGATCTTTTTGATTTTATTATATTTACTTGTTCGTTGCATACATGAGTTAATTTCCTACATTGTATTTATATTATTTTATATTATTTTTTTGAAATAATACAATTTTATTTCTATATTTAAATAAAATTTTAATTGAATACTAAAATAAACTTTTATGGATGCTTCAACGTGAACCATTCATAGGGGATAAGCATTGAACAAGAAAGGCCGCCATTAATTAAAAAAAGCTACATTTAAGCTTTGATGGACATCCTCATCCAAGTGTTACAAAATAACTAGGCAAGGCATAGCCCACCCCACCTCTGTTTAGCTTTCTTCTTTTATTCCAGGTAAAACTTCCTTGACGTATCAACTACCGTAGGGCAGGAGGAGTTCTATTAGACAACCCGTGCTTTTTTCTTTTTTTTTTTGCACAAATGGAGAGTTTCGGATACAATTCATATACCGGACAGATTACCATATAGAACACAAAATTTCTCCACCGATTCCTTCTAGTCGAGCCTCCCGGTCTGTCATTATACCCCGAGAAGTAGAAAGAATTACAATCCCCATCCTGCCTAAAATCCTAGGAATTTGTTGATAGTTAGAATAGATTCGTAGACTTGGTCGACTGTTTTTTAATTTAACACACTTTTGTTATTGACTCAAAAGACAAACATTTGAGATTTTGAAGGATAAAGAATTAAATTAAGTTGTAGTCTAGGGACTAGACTACATATCTCATTCAACAAATTAAACTAATCCCCTCATAATTTATATATAAACACTTTTTTCACCTTTCATTTTTTTTAAGTCTTTTTAATTTTTTGTCTTTTTAATCCATACATTTGTATTATTTGTTAAATTACTTGAAATGAATGATTTTTTAAATTTTTTTAATTTTTCATTTTTTTAATCTATATATTTGTATTATTTGTTAAATCACTCGAAATGAATGAAAAAATTAATAATTTAAAAATAAATAAAATTATAAATTTTATAATTATATTTTTAACTCATAATAATCTTTAAAAGAAAAAAACTCACATGGGACTTAAACCTATAGTTGAAAGATTGAAGGTTGAAGGTGTGATTCATGAAGGTGCAGAGGAATGAGATACAACTTTCAAGCTTAATTTTAGATTATTTTTTAATTGGGTTTAAACTAAACCAGGTAATGGATAATGTGTAATACGTTAATTGGGCTCTTGAGAATATAACCCTAATACAAGTTTAGTGGGTTATTCATTATTGGGTAATACAATTTTAATTGGGTTGTTGTGTTTGGTTTAATATATATTTAAGTATGCTTAAATCCATGTAATTTTATATATTGCAATAACTTTAGTTGAAAATCACTTTCAAGCGAAAATAGTATTCGCCAATATTTTTTTCCCAACAATATTTGCCAGTGTTATATCAATAGATATACTTTATATGCATATAAAAGTTAGTTTGAGTGTCAAATTATAAATTTGCCCATAATTTATATTAACAGTAAATTATAAATATGTAAGAAATTTATATTAATTACCTAAAAATTATTTAAAAATTATATTTCATATATCATAATATTAACAATGAGTTATCATAAATCTTTTTATTATATCTGTATAATAATTTAAGTGAATATTTGTTAATATTGAAATAAAAAAGAGTTGAATTTGACTGTCATCAATTTTTCAAAGGAGTTTAATTGTTGTTTTTTAACGGAAATACTGATTAAAATATTAATTTTTTAATCTTGTCAGTTTGCATGACAATCCATATATATTTTATGCTCTCTTTTTTTTAATATTTTATGAACTTTTATATTTTTTAAAATTTGATTTGTTAATTTTTATAATTTTAAAATTATTTGTTGATGTATATAGGACAAATAGGGTCATGTCAGTATAAATTATACGTGAATCATCACGTGACTTGCCACACTAGCATTATTTTTAAAAAAATTTAAATTTTTAGTCAACCTTTCCATTAAAAAGATAATTTGACTCTTTTTTAAAGTTAATAGTCAAATTTAGCTCAAAAATAAATAAGGGCCAAATTGATACTATGCCTTTAAATTAACTTATTTTTCTATTTTATAACACCATGTTTAAAATATACATTTTAACTTTTCACAACATTTTTTTGCTAAACACTTAAAATCTTAAACAAAACTTCTCAACAATAATCCTAAACTAGCCCTAAGTTTAATTTACCAAGATAAAATGGTTCATATGTTTTTGGTGTTTTTGTAGGTAATTAGTAAAGGAAGACAAGAGTTAACCTGGTACTTGTGATTTGGGCATGGATTAACATTTGATTTTACGTCTATGCTTTAAGATAGTCGGTGTCGTATCAATGAACATATTATTTTTTATTAGTATTAGTATGTATTAGTATTGATATGTATTGATATCGGTTTGTTTCGGTGTATTGTTTTAGATTTATCACTATTTTTGAAAAAAATAATATATATATCAAATAATGATGTTAAATATATCTCAAATTCAAATATAAAATATTTATCAATTATATAAAATATTTTTCGATAAACTTCAAAAATATAATTCATCATTAAACAAACTCAAAATAAAAAAAAATCAATAAATTAAACAATGAAATCTTCTCATACCTTACATATGACAATCAATCATCCAACAAATAAATAATAAAATTACTTATTTTTATATTTATATCTTACCAACTATATTATGGTGAATATGGGCAGAATCAATTAGTATGCATGGGTAAGGCCAATATGGATCAAATTTTACACTGAGACGAAATTTAAAATTTGTAATTTCAATTTACTCCCAAAATAGAGAATTCTAATTGATATGGGCAGTACCAAAAGCAAATCGAATACCATGTTATGACCTATCAACAGGGCAAAGGACTAAAGAGCTACTAGGTTAAACAAAAGAATCGGAAAAGAATTGAATGTTGGATTTGAATTATAGTATTTGGTTTGATTTTTCTTCATTTTTAGAGTTGGAATCGGTTTTGATTTATTTACTAATTTAATATTTTCGGCTGGATTTAATTTTTAGTTCATAAGTAAAAAAGAAACCACAATTAATTGTATCAAATTAAATTCATTTTTATTTAATTTACAATTAAATTTTATTTCTATAATATAAAAATAAATATTTAAATTTAAATAGGTGAAAATAACTTTAGAATATTATATAAAAATTATTCTTTCACAAATAAGTGGAATCCAATTTGGATGAGTTTATTTACCTTTAAAAAAAATAGTACACATCTCTTTTTTGACAAAAAAACGACTTGGAGGTCAACCTCATTTTATTGCATCTTAGATAATAACATTGTGGATTTTCAAAGGATAATCCATATTAAACATCAAATCACATCTATTCTTAATAGCAATTTTACAGAGCATATCTACAACTTCATTAGTATTTCTATCAATCCAGTTAAAATGGATCATATCAAACTTTCTAATAGCCTCACATTCCTGTTTCACACAACAGCCCAAAATAGTAACATCCTTATCTCGGTTTTTGATTGTGTTGATGAGAGTAGCATTGTCAGACTCCATAATAATCTTCGTCAAATTTAATCTTGAGGCTAGCTTCAACCCCAAAGTCAAAGCTCTCAATTCTGCTCACACAACACCAATGGCCTTATTTTCAAAAACATAGCTTCCAGCAATCACAAACCCATCAGCGTCTCTTGCAATAGCCCTATAGCTAACATTCCTATTTAATACTGTTGCATCCACATTGATTTTAATAAAATCTTTGGGAGGTTTTCTCCAACCTTTGCACACTGATGTAGGTAGAATAACAGGGGGTTCATTCAAGTTGAAAATTCTAAAATCATTATTAAAAGTATGTGCCCTTTCCCAAACCATCATAGCAGGATCGTCCTTACCCTGAAAAACCATCTTGTTTCTGTTGTTCCAGTAATTCCAAAGGGGCGTGAAGAAGTCAGCAGCAACCTTGGAGTCGAGCTTGCGCAGGATATCTTCCAACCAGTTGATGCAGTGAATATAGTTTCAGTCAAGAAGCCTATTGTTTAAGCCTTCGATAATAAGGGTTTCACGAACCTTCGGGCAGTCTTTCAAAGCATGGATAAGAGACTCCTCATTGTTCTTACATCTCGAACAAGTTGTAGAGAAATTATGGTGGCACTACAGGAAAATAGGGCTTTAGCGGCGTTTTATCAAAAAACGCCGAAAAAATTATAAAAACTGAGCAATAGCGGCGTTTTAGAGAGCATTAGCAGCGCTTTTGGTAAAACGCCGCTAAAGACCAGAGCATTAGCGGCGCTTTTGTTAAAACGCCGCTAAAGACCAGAGCATCAACAGCGCTTTTGTTAAAACGCCGCTAAAGACCAGAGCATTAGCGGCGCTTTTGGTAAAACGCCACTAAAAGTCATATAACTCTTAAAATCCTAAACCCAAAAAACACAAAACACCAATCTATAACCCTTAAAATAGTAAATCCTAAACCCTAACAAGCCCTAAACACTAAACTATAACACCTAAAATCCTAAACGTCGCAATAGGTGTATTTTTAGTGGCGCTAGTTTAAATTATAGGTTAATGTTTGGGGTTTATGGTATAGGATTTATGATTTAGGGTTTTGGATTTAGGGGTTGGGGTTTAGGGGTAAATATAGTGAACTACTTAACTTGTGTATCTTGGATTTTTTTATAATATAAATCTAAATAAGATAAATATAAATTATTATTTTAAATATATATATATCAAAATGGGTTAAATCCCAAAAGTATAAATTATGAACACAATTATTGATATAACATCATTTTATATTTATATATTGCATACATAAATATTTATATTTATTCAATATAAAAATATATTGATGTATTTATTTTTTAAAACGTGTATGATTAAATCAAAATTAAAGTTTTAACTATACATTTAAACCACAATTAAAATTTCAAGTCTACAATTACACATTAAACCGAAATTCATATATAATTCTGAAATGTATCTCTATCAAAATTTAGGTGTATACATATAATTAAATATAATTTAAATTATTTAAGAGATAATGATAAAGTTTATATATATAAAAACAAAATAAAAATTTTTTAATAGAGCAAAAAACTGAGAAAATGACTTTTGTGGCGTTTTTATTAAAAATGCCGCAAAAAATAAACAATAGTGACGTTTTTTATAAAAAAGGCCGCAAAATTTTTTACACAAAACGGTACCCAAAATGCATTAGACTTTTTCGTTCCCCCCATCCCCCCGAAATCCCAAAATTTGACAAGAAATCTTTCTTTCTTCCCTCCTTTCTTTCCCCAAAATCGGTTCCCTCCCCCCTCCCCAAAGAAATCCTAAAATTTCACTTGAAATTTCTTCTCTTTTCTTTCCCATTTTATTTTTCCCAAACCATTTCTCCCCTACCCCGATTCCCTTTATTTTTCCCCCAATTTCCCCAAATTGGCAACTCCATGATGTTCTCTCTCTGATATGTTTGCTTATTGGATGTGTTGCTCGGACTTTATATTGTTGTTTGAAATATCTTCACTGAAATTGGTCAATTGAACCCCTTATCCATGCCCGCCGATCCCAAGCCCTCCTACGCCTTCAGCTCCCTCCGTGATCGTAGTAGGGACATTCTCAGCGTCGTCGTCACTCTCCTCTTCGGCGTCGGCTGTGGCTCTCTCACTGCCGCCGCCATTTACTTGGTCTAGATTATCTTCACGGCCGTTGCGAGTACCATGAGGATGATGAGTCTGACGAAGAATTTAGCCCTAAAAAAATGGGGTATGTCAACATTCCTGCGAATCCTGCTGTTAACGTTAAGGAATCCTGCTGTTAACGTTAAAGATGATTAAGGTTGATGGCTGGAAAAGAAATCATCTTGTTTATTACTCAAAATTGTTGGTAAGGGTGTATGATTTATAGACTTGTAGATGTAACTAGAGCTCTACCATCAATAGATAGGAAAAGTTACTGGACAATTATACATTATTGTTTGATATATTTATTATTTTACTTAATATTTGACTATCTTTATATATGGACACTATTTTAGTTGTATAAGAACTAAGACTTTATCCTTTATATGTATCAGCAAGCCATAAAACATAAAGATTTAAGTAACCATAGGAAGTTACTATGGAATAGAAGGCTAGGATGCAATGCTCTATAATTTGAAATAATTTCTCTTCATCTGGCCTCTTAAATTTTCATGGAATCTCTACACCCAGGATTCTACTCCTCAATGATTGTCTTCTAAAGATCACCACTAACAGTGAGCATGTTTATGTTTCTAAAAGAAAATTATTTTGCATTTGAAGTATTTGTTTCAAGCTAATTTAGGGTTGCCAGTGACGTCTTGGTTTAATGGCAAGGAGGAGGCTATGGGACTTTGAGATCCCTAGTTTGAGTCTCACCATGTGTGGGCTTAGTGTATTTTGGAGATGGACAGATGTATTTTGGAGATGGGAGCCATACATGCTGGTGACTTCATGGTGAGTTCCTCTCTTTGCCATATGTTTGGGAGCATTTCCATGGTTGAATATTGAATTATTTATTTTTTCTTACCATTTATGGTTGCTGCTGACTTTATTTTGTTTAATTATTAGAGGCGTTTAAGTTGATTAACTGCTTGATTGGGAAAGAATTAGAAATGTTTGAGTTATTATTCGAATGGTGAACTAAAGAAAAAGAAGCTGATAGAGCAGTAACTGACAATTATGGTTGAGATTTTGCAATAATTGCTTACTTTTTAAAGATTATTATTATAATGGTGACTTATGAAATGTTGGTAGTGAGAACCAACACCTTCTGGGAATATGGATGTTTATAAGTATCTTGCTATTTATTTTCTCGAAATCATTAGTCAACTTCATTGATAGTTCGGGTATTCCATGTTCTTGCCAATTAGGTAGATCCTTGCAACCAAATTGTTCATTCAATTCGGTTACTTGTCTTTTGCATGTTTTGGAAAGTTTAAAGACACTGAAAGGAAAAGAAATAAAATAAAATGATTCTCCTTTACATTATTCCATGACTTCTCACAGATGTCATCTTATTTTCTCCCATTGTTTATCTTTACTGCTTTTTTAACTCTTAGAGCTTGATAAGATGAATGTTTTATTCACTTAATATATACTTGCTAACAAGTTGCATAATTTTCGCAGGCAGAGCCCTATATCAATTGCAGCTGCAGTTATTTATATAATAACATACCTTTCGAATGATAAGAAGCCACTTAAAGGTTTGATATTATTTCCTTCTTACTTATTAACTAAAATTAAGATGTTTCATGTACTCCTTTTAGGTGCTGAGGTTTTATATCAAATAACCCAACATGGTGTCTAAGCAATGTGTTTGTGTATTAAAATTTTAAAAAAAAGAACAGTGACATCAAAAAATTTTGAGCTACTGTTATGTTTCTCTGAAAAATGAACAAATGAATGCGCAGATATTTCTGTTGCTACGGGAGTTGCGGAAGGGACAATCCGAAATTCATAAAAGGATCTTTATCCCCATGTGTCCAAGATAATACCAAACTGGTATGCCAAGGAAGAAGATATCAAGAACCTATGCAGTCCTTGAATTACAGAACAGACAATAATGGAGATACCACAAACAAAACCCTCAAAGTGCTGAGTTCTCTCTCTCGGGATCTCGTGGAGCTCTCGGTACATTCTGATAATGATGTTCTATTTTTTTTTATGCGTGTTTGAAGTTTTAGCAAATATTTTGAGGCTGTATCATTGATGTTTATCACCTATAATTTATTCCACTAGGATTCTTTATATCTTTCTTACATTTGGCAGATTAGTACGCATAACACCTGGCGTAGGTAGATTTGTTGCTAGGAGTTACAGTCCAAGGTGAGAAAAATCTCTCCACAACTAAGGTTCTTTCTACCGTAAATTATTGATAATTATTTACTACTGATTGCTTGCAGACAGTTGGTCAGCGCGTCACCTGGAATTCCATTATTTGAGATTTTTGTGGTTAAAGAAGATGAAGAAATATATCTTATGCAGGTAAAGTAGTAATGTGCCTTAATTTATTATTATTTTTTGTTTGGGGCGAGGGGCATAAATTGATTCTAAATTATGACATCTTCAAAATTTGGTGAATTCAGAGTATTTAATGATACCATGAGTCATTAGTGCAGTTAAATGCTGTGTATGGTTTGTTTGCTTTGTGTGGCTTTTTGCTGATTGGTATGAGTTGAAATACTTTGGCACCATGCCTTAGTGGCATCAACTAGTACGACCACGTTTGGAGGGATCTTGAGTCTTAGATATGTGGAACCTCTTCGAGAGAGATTTGGGTTAATCCACTTTGACTCTGGAATTCCATTAGGTTGGTTAAGTAGCTGCTAGGTTATCGATCATAGTTCATAACTTCCTTTCTGATCCAATCATAGTATAGAAGGGTCTACAGATTGATAAGATAAACAGAAAAATGAAGGCCTTGCTAATTAGAATCAGTCTTTTTTTTTTGGGTAAAGTAGAAAATGAACAAAAAGAAAGAAAGAGAGCATGTTTTCCTTGGCTAGGAAGATCTTGGTACAACAGTAGCTCAAGGACCTTTCAGTTATAGTTCATGGTTAGATATACTGTTCATAAGTGTTTATCTAAGTACTTAATTGGGGCTTCCTTTGTGTGTTTTGCTTGTCATCTTTTTCACGAACACGATATCTGAATTGCTTTTGGATAAGTGCTTTGCTGCATGCTGCTTTCTCTGTTTCGCATCATGAAACAGTTCTGGGTGTGTTTGTTCAGTAACTGAGCCTTGCTGCAGTAGGATAAATTTTTTGGATTATATAATTTGGTCCATGGAATCTTGAAATTCTGGATTAAATATTTTGGGTGGTAAATCTGCCTAAACATGGATATTCTTCGACGTGTAATGTTATTCCTGTGTAAGTTTGGAACATGATATTTTCATTTTATTTAACTGTAAGTTGGTTTCTGGATGCATATACACATGTTATGTATCTATTTGCATGTTAGTCTTCGGCATCTCTTAACCAGTGTGTGATGTATATCTCCTGTAAAGTGATCTGAAGTCTTCTAATACAATCTGTTGCAGGTAGTTTATTTGCAGCGTGCTAAAGGAAGTTCTATGAATAGTACCACCTCACCTTCCAGGCCTACAAATACTCCATCCTATGACCATGAAAAGCTACTTACCAGAAAATTTTTGATTAATTCAATCTATCTATTGGACGTTTTCAGTAAACCATTAAGCATGCTCTAATGCTCATACAGACCAAGGCATGAACCCTGTTATTGAATTCTTTCATTTTCTTCCCTAGGTTGCATTATGAGAAGCAATGCTATCTAATATATTGTGTTCAATATGAACAATGTATGTCAATGTATTGAATTTGGTGTAAGGTTTGCCTGAAATATCTCTACTATCTCATTCATTTGACTTTATTTAGAACCTCGTATTGAGTACGTTAATTCATACTTTTGAGACTTCTAATTGATGGGAAAACTCTAAAATACAGGTTGCATGTTACAAAGGTCAGGGAAGAATAGCAGAATTTGGTTTCCGTAACCCGCGATGGGTCGATGGCGAACTTCTCCAACTTAATGGCAAGGTAATAAAATATTCAGAACTTTATGCTAATAATATGATGTGACTTGCAACTTAAAATTATTTTGTTGAGTTTTCAAAACTATATGAATTGAAGGAAAATCCCTTGTGGATGGTCATATGCAGGGCATTGGACCCTATGTCAAAGGAGCTGATCTAGGTTTCCTTTACATTGTGCCCGAGCAAAGTTTCCTTGTGCTACACAACCGTTTAATATATAAATATATTTGTATAAAGTATTTTAATTTTTTTACTAATTTAAATATTTTTTATTTTTATATTTGTAAAAGAACTTAGTTATAAAATAAAAAATTTTAAATTTAGTTTGGTTCAGATGATTATAGTTTTCTAACTTACAAACAGTGAATCAAATTGAAATCAATTTATTTGAATAAATTAAAATTAAATTGAAATAATGAATTTTAATTTTTTTTTTATATTTTTCATGACCTTTATAATATTTTATAATATTTTTTTTGAATTTCATGACTTTTAGGGGCGTTTGTGGGAAAAGCGCCGCTAAAGGTCATGATCTTTAGGGGCGTTTGTAGGAAAAGCGTCGCTAAAGGTCTTGATTTTTAGCGGCGTTTGTGAGAAAAGCGCCACTAGCGGCGTTTGTGAGAAAGGCGCCGTTAATGGTCATGATCTTTAGCGGCGTTTTTTCAAATAAACGCCGTAAACTTTAGTGGCGCCGTCTATAGAGGCGTTTTTTGCGGCGCTTTTACCTAATAGTTTTAGTGGCACTTAGAAGCGCCGCTAAAGACCTTAAAAAACACCGCTAAAAATCAATTTTGCTGCAGTGTGGATGCGAGCTATATTGATGTACGTGGGTAAGATATCATGGCCGATTCTCCAGCTGTACACTTTAATCTTGGGAAACATTTTGAGCTTCCAAATAACTCTCTAAAAAAGTCAGTGAGGGCCATAGACTATCCTCTTCAGAGAAAGCCAGGAATAGGCAGACTTCGACGTATAGACACCTTAGGGGTTGTGTAACCACGTTCTGCTATCATTGACATCAATAGGAGGAATGGGTAAATTCCAAATGTAGTCCCCCATTTCAATACCATAAAGCTCAATGATCCTATCACTTTTCCACTGCTTTTGGCCCTTGTCCAACAAATCATTAACTCTTCTTTCATTATTAGTCAAAATAGACTGACATACCCTCCATACCCCAATGGTCCCACCGAATATCAATTAAGTTGTCATTCCCAACTTGCCAAATAAACCCTTCCTTCAACGCAATCGTAACTTTTGCAATACTAGCCCAGGTAAACGATGGTCTATCGCAACGTTTTGGCCGGAACATGTCCCCATCAGGAAAATATTTAGCGCTCAGCACCTTGAAGCATAAGGTGTCCTTGAAGTTATTGAGCCTCCACACTTGTCTTCCTAATAGAGCCAAGTTGAATAAGTGCAAATCCTGAAAGCCCATGCCGCCCATTCCTTTAGGATGACACAAATGATCCTAGGCCATCATGTTCCACCCACGGTTTTTTTCCATTATTTGCCCACCACGTCCGGCACATTTTAGATTATAGATCCTTAATAGTTCCTTTCGGGGCGAGAAAAATAGAGAAAGCATAAGTTGGGACGGACTGGATAATGGCTTTAAGGAACACCTCTTTCCTACTATAGGATAACAAATGTTTTCACCAGCTATTAACCCTACAAGAGCATCGGTTAATAATATTATTGAAAATTGTTGACTTTTTTTTTGTAACAGGTAATGGTAAACCAAGGTAACTATCAAGAGTGTCAACCACGCGCATACCAAGCATAGAGCAAAAAAGATTTCTTTGGGCCAAAGGGGTTTTCGGGTTAAACATAATCATAGGCTTATCGTAATTAATTTTTGACCCGAGTCCCTTGAAAACATGTTTAAAATATTGACAATTTTCTTAACATCCTTTTTATTATTATTATTATGAGTGAAGAGGAAAGCGTCATAAGCGAAAAAAGGTGATTAATACGAGGCCTATTTATGCTAAGCTTTAATGCCTTTTAGCATATTTTCATTTTGTGCATGAATTAACAATTTAGAGAAAGCTTCCATGTAGAATAGAAAAAGATAGGAAGAGATAAGGTCCCTTTGTCTTAGACCCCTTTCCGGCACAATAGTCTTTGATGGGGTTGAATTGCATTTGACGACGTAGCAGACCGAATGAACGAAACACATGATCTTTTTCACCCATTCATCGGCATAGCCCATTTTGCACGTAACCTCTTCAATGAAATTCCATCAACCATATCATAAGCTTTGCTTATATCGAGCTTGATCACAAATCCTTTGTTGGGTCCATTCTTGGTATTTTAGAGGTAGCGGACAAGCTCATGGGCGATTAAGATGTTGTCATGAATCATTCTCCTGGAACAAATACGCTTTGATTTTGGCTAATGCATTTCGGGAGACTATCTTTTAAACGGTTTGGAAGCACCTTGGCCACGATTTTATATATCACTCTGCAAAGGCTAATTGGATGGAAAGTAGTCATATCCATAGGCTCTTTAACTTTAGGAATTAGGACAATAATCATTTCGTTAAGGCTGTCCACATTTCTATCACCCTTAAAAATCTCATGACACAAATTAATAATATCCTTTCCCACAACGTCCCAATTTTCTATGTAAAAATTCCTCTAAAGGCCCTCAATTCCCGAGACTTTTCTGGGATCCATTTGATTGAAAGCTTCTATACAATCTCATTATTTGTGAAATCCTTCAGCAACTTTCCATTTATCTCCCCTGAAATGCAATTTTCAATGTACTCAAGGTTTAACACTTCATTATTATGTAAACTTGACTTAAATAAATTTTGGAAATACTCCCTGGCTGCCTCGCTAATAGCTTTAGTTGTGTCCTTCCAATTGCCCTACAGGTCTTTCAGTCTTTCAATACTATTTTTTTCTCCTATTCATGGCTGTAACATGGAAAAACCAAGTATTTTTATCACCCTCTTTTAACCAATTGATTCTCGAGCGTTAGGCCCAATACTTCTCTTCTTTGTCAAGCAGCTTCCCAAGCTTTAATCTCATAGCTTTTAGCTTGTTCCCATCGTACATGCTATACTGTTCGTCAATGATGCTATTTAATATTCATCTGGAGAGTTCCAATTTACTTGCGCATTCTTCTGTATTTTTGATACTACCAATCTCTAAGGTCGTGGCCCACCTTCAGAATTTTTCCCATGATATCAACAGCATCATTTTGCCAAGCATTTCTTAATAATATTCTTAGCTTCATTATCTTTAGCCCAGCAAACATTATATCTAAATTTGAGCCTAGGATCTTTAATCCGCTCTCTTGGCTTTTGGCCTTCTGTATCCAAAAAGATAGCATCATGGTCAAAAGCAGACTGGCGAATCACCTTGGTCTCCATAAACGGAAACCATGCCACATCGCTAGAATAGATAAGAAAATGGTCAAGTCTCTCCTTCATAAAAGCATCACCCTCCCTATTGTTGACCCAAGTAAACTACCCTTTGTCAGTTTTCAGATCAACCAACGACAACTCATCCACAACTGCTCAGAAGTCATCAATTAAAGCTTTATGTTTCCTCCTTCCCCCTCTTTTTCCACATTATCCAGAATCGCATTGAAGTCTCCCCCAATGATCCATTTTTCTCTAATCATATCTCCCACATTCCTTAGCATATCCAAAGAGCTTTGCCTTTTATTAGGGTCAGCATTCCCATAGAAACCCGTGAAGTGAAAGGAGTTATCATTATCCAACTTAACCCAAGAATCAATATGGTTGTTTGAATAGTTTTTTTTTTAATTTCTACATTTATGTCTTCTTTCCACATCATAGCAAGGCCACCACTTTTACCAATAGCATTAACAGCCAAGCACCCTTCCATCCTGCATTTGCTGCATATAGAAGCCAACTTGTTAGTATGAGTTTTTGTTTCACAGAGAAAGATAATGTCAAGATCATTGGCAACAAGAAGTTGCCTAAGCTCACGAACTGTTGCAGGGTTCCCAATCCCACGATAGCTCCAGCATAATATTTTCATTGCTCTTGGCGGGGCAACTGCCTTTCCTGGTGAAACGTTTTCCAGTAATCTCCTCCTCGCAATCTTTAAAGAGCTCTTTTTATTGTTATCTCCATTTGATCCCCTAAGTCTCTTTCTTTTGTTTTTGAACCTTATCAGCCCATCATACATTGGTTTGTTGCTTCTCTTTTCCAGTGGGGAGTTAGAGATCGAATCTTCTTCGCATCCTTTTTCTTTTCTTTTCTGTTCCATTTGTCTACTGTCTTCCCAAGTGTCAATTTTACTCTCTTCTTTGTTCTCATTTGAGTGTGTCTGTTTAGCCATTATCTCAATTCCGTTTCGCACTATACCTCTTTCCTGGTTCGAAGCCACAAAATTAACTTTGAGCCAGCTTCTATATTGGAGGTTTAAAACATTAAAGCCAGAGTCTCTGTCCCTGCTTTTACACTTTTTTATTGTATGTTCAATCTGACCACAGTAGTAGAAAAAGGTTGGTATTCTCTCGTACTTTAGAGCGCATATAATTTCGATTCTGTCTCTTCCCACTAATTGCACAACCCTACGCATTGGGTTTGAAATATTTATTTTAACTTTCAACTCTAAAAATTTAGTCCTGCCCCTTTTCTATCCTTCCAATCAATCGCCACTAGTTCCCCATAGCATTTCCAACATCTAACGCGGTTTGACGATCTATGTATTCGAGAGGGATGTTGTAAACACGTAGCCAGAATAGAGACAGATTGAACTTGTAGGTGTCTATGTTTTGGCCCTTAACAAACGGTAACATAGCAAATAAGCAATTATCAAACAGCCATGGTGAGAGGTTAAGGATTCTGCTTTTGTCATCCATGCTTCCAAATTTTACAATAATAGCATCTTCTTTCAGGGCTAAAAAGTTTACCTCCTCTTTTGTAAACCATAATGTCCTGAAAACCCTATACATCACCCCCTATTCAGTTTTTCCTCCGCCATTATTTTACCCACCGCCTATGTCTCAAAACTTTGAAAGTTGTTTTTATCATTAGTACTAATGACTTGGACAGACTTTTCTTCAGAAAACTTTAGATTTTCAAGCATTGCGTTTATATCTTCTGCCATGGTAAAACTAGGCCACCACGCAGGCCAACTTCTCCTCCATCCACTACAGGAAAAAGCAACAACAAGAGGAAACTCCGTAGCGAGATTGTAACCAGGATTCAAGACTAAGATCAGCCTATCAACATGATATAAAACAAAAGAAAAAGACAAAGAGTATAGAAAAGCAAACCAATAACAAGAATGCAACAAGTCACTAAACAATGACAAATAAAAAAATTGAAAAAGAACTTAAACAGATAAAATAAAGGCTAGTAAAATAAAATCAAGAAAGCGTCAGAAAAATTTAATCTAAACGCATCAAAATAAGTAAGAAGGAAAAAAAAGAGAGCATTACGCCCAGGAAGAAAGAACAATCTTTTTCTTCAGAAGAAAATAGATTTTACTAATAAAAATATAAACTAAAGAAATAATTTAGAAAATATTATGCAAAAAGCCACTATGCATGCAAAACTACGTACAAAGAAACTAAACGCTAATTAAAGAGACTCATTTTCATGCAGAGGACATGAAAAAATCAAACGACAAATAACAAAAGCTACCATGGGCCACATAGAAGGGAAAAAATAGACAAACAGAAACCAAACACGGTGAAAGTCAATCAAGAAAACATCCACAATTATCAATGGAAAATCATAAAAAATAGAAAGAGAAAACAGATAAACGTCACCGTTAATCAAGATATCAGCCCTTTCTTAAACCAACCGCTTCCCATCAAACAGAAAGAGAATTATTCACATCAAATCACAGACTTCGAAATCCACCAAAGGAACACACAAAATCCAAGGGAAAGAATCACAACTCACGAATACAATCAAACCCCCACCTCTGCCATAGTATTCAAACGAATAAAGGCTACACACCATTACTAGGAAATAACAGCAAATCTTGAAGCTTTTCTTGAGACGTGAGAAATAAATGTTGAATTGATTGGTTTTCATGTATGTTTTTTGGTAATTGTCATATTTCGTCAATTAAGATCTAGTGTAATTGGTATTAGTATTTTACAAACAAAAATATTACACATTCATTAACCATATTATTGATATATTGTAGGTCAAGACGTCATTTCTTATTGCTTGAAATTTTTGAAAGGAGAAATTGAAACATTATTCTCCTTCCTTAAACACTTGTCAAGCTTTTCCCTTACAAGCTTGTCTCAAAATTAAAACATGTTTTTCGTAATTGTGTTAGTAAGAATCATTCCAAATAGATTGAGCATAGGCAGACATGATTCATTTGCTTTGATAAAGTGGAATGACCTTTCTTAAAAGTAATCATGCAGAAATTAGGTTTTGATAATAAATGGTTATTTCATTTTATAATGCATTGTGTCTTGAATAATTTCATAATGTAGTGTGGTTAACAAGAATGTTAAAAATGCATTTTCCAAGGGTATAAGCTTCTATCACTTGATGAGTGTTCATATTTTAGACTTTATTTAGCTTGCATTTAGTTTTGTTTCTTGGTTGAATTAGCTTAATTGCATAACATTTTACTTAGTTTTGCATACTTTTCATTTTTTAATGCCTTTAATGTTATTTCTTTAGTTTTTATTTTTAACAAGTGTTTATATGATTTAATGAAAGTTGGGAAATGTTTAATTAAAGATTCGTGGATGCAAGAAAAGTGACACAATTGAGCATTAGAAGCTGAAAATAGATTTGGACACTGCAGCAAAATTGACTTTTAGCGGCGTTTTTTAAGGTCTTTAGCGGCGTTTTTACAAGCGCCGCAAAAAACGCCGCTATAGACGGCGCCACTAAATTTTGTGGCGAAACGCCGCTAAAGGTCATGACCTTTAGCGGCGCTTTACCCAAAAACGCCGCTAAAGATAATGAAATTTTTAAAAAAAATTAAATATTATAAAAATCATGAAAAATATAAAAAATTTAAAATTCATTATCAAAATATTGAGAAGAATAATATCCATGATATAAATATAAAAATTTTCTATTAAAATTCATTATCAAATTAAATTTTCTATTAAAATTTTAACTAAAAATATTGAAATAAAAATAAAAATTTAGAATCAAAACTAAAATTCTTCCGAAAACATTGGGATCCTTGATGAATGCATACCGTACAAATGAGATTGATAAACTAGGCATGAACAAAAGCACTTTTAGAAAATATTTGCATGCTCTAGTCTTAAATAATCTCCATGTGATATACATAATTGTTTTTTGCTGAACTCTACTCCAAGGCGTTGGAATCTTTCACATGCCTTGATTGTATCATCCAGGGTGATGCCAATATGTCCTGAAAAAGGCAAAAGGGCATTTTTAGTACCTAAGAAATCCCAAAAACTCCTTCAATACACAATCCACATATTACAAGAGGCAAGGACTATTCATACCAGAGCCTAAAGGTTCTGAATTCCCGGTTTGGTATCCTTCGAACTCCTGGTCACTTTCAGTATCCCAATTACTGTATAGGAAACATTCAAGTGTTAAACACACTGCAAGGCAGAGGAATAATGATTAACTGTTCTATCAACTGGATCACTTGAATCTAATGAAACATCCTACATCCAAGGAAAACATGCATTTTGAACCAAACATCATTGTTATTACCAAAATGGCGACACCTAAAACCAACAACTGAAAGATGCAACTAGCTAGCACAATGAGCCACTAAGAAATGAGACTAATCAAGGATTTGAGCTCATAGCTCATAAAATACAAGGTGAACTTCAATTCAGGAACATCTACTCTCTTAAGCAACCTGAAAACGAGCTTTCATAGAATCCATTAACTATCAAATCAAAAAAGGTTGAAAGTAGTACTTACATTTGTATAAACACTTCAGATATTTAAACACAACCTATAAACAGCCAACAAAGAAGTCAAATTAGATAAAAACGAGCTGACTACCACTGGAATTTGCTAAATTAGTAAATGTTGCTTTGATAGATGAACTGGTAAAAAAAGTGTTGTATCTCGTACAAAGAGCACTGGTCCAAGCTGGATAAGAAATAAAGAGCACTCGCCGCAATTACTAAATCAATCTTACAAGCTAAAACAGTAATTTCTCAAAATTTAACACAAACAAAGTTCATAAATTCAAGTACCAAACTATCCCCCCAAAAGATTCCCAATTTATTGATCTGTTTGTTTACCTGTGGTCTCCCAAGTAGTCCAGCAGAATTCAAATTAAACCCTGGGATCTCCTCATCTCCCACTCCCTCTGAATGACTCTCATTACCCACAAACCCAAAATCCTTTGAATCCGAAAATCCTACCGAACCCTCCATATCATTAACACCCACCTCAGCCTTCTGCCCTTTCACACTCATATCACCTCTAACCGACACAACTGCACTCTCCTCAGCTCGAAACGGGATCGGTAACAATAATTCTATTTAGTTTTGCTAGATGTTCGGTGTGGAATGATTTTAGTTTTTGTATGAAATAAAACTAATAATTCTATAATCAAGAGATAGAAGTTATCAATAATACACCCAATCCAAGATGATTGTTCCATCATTAGGTGTTAAAAGTCAAGGAGAAAATAGTCCCACAGACCATAATCAATAAACTTCCATTTTATTTATCAAAAAAATAAATAAACTTCCATTTTAGCTAGGATTGATAAATTAAGAAATATCACCACTGCATTGAGACAATGAAAATGCTAGTTAACAGTATATTATTGATCACAGTATCAAGACGCACAGATGACTATATATACATATATACACATACATTTATATTTCCTCTGTAGAAAAACATGTTATCACTGAATACTTGTAACACATTTTTATATATATCTAAAATATAGGTGAACAAATCAAAGGATAATGTCGTGTCTTGTGTGACACATATGGAAAAGAAAGAGTAAGGCTTTAGGACAAAACCATCAGCACCTTATCCTAATCCATCAAAATCCAATAATGAAGCCTAGGCTGCATATCTTTAAGTTAAGGTGAAGTATTATGACACTTTAAAGAGCTAAAAATTTAACTACTAGGTGAAATGAAGCATAAATAGCACTGTGTAGAGAATCAAAGTAAAATTATGAAGGTGAAATGTCAAAAAAAGAAAGAAATAAATAAAGAAAAGGCTTGAAAATGATAACAAAGATCAACAAAGAATGTTCTTTTAATAATGTAAACTTTACAACTAAGAAGTTTTGACATGTCATGAAATATAAGCACAAAAGGTAAAGCCAAATTAATTTCCTTAATCAAATCTCAAAGTTGAGAATTCTACCAATTCTAGAGCTATCAATCTTGACCCACGTTTCTTTAATCAATTTATCATAATTCAATACCATTTCCGTAATAGTAATTCATAGCAACATAAAGTAAATGGCATTATAATCCCTCGTTTTTTCCCTTATTATAAACCAAAAAAAACATACCTTGAGGTACGAGAGTGGCAGCAACGCCATTTTGGAACCGGATCTCGAAGCTCTCAGCAGCAGCTACGGAAGGGAGGTTAACGTGAGTAGTTAAGAGAAGATTCCGGTGGATGGGGAATCCGGTAACAGAGATTCCATCAGCGGCGGGGCCGGTGATTCTGGCCATTGCCGGAGCTTTACTTGAGAAAATGGTGCCCTTCATTCTTTCCGTCTTGCTTATTCCTTTGCAAAAACACCATGACTCTCTTAAACCACCCATTTTTCTTTTGCTCGTGTTTTAAATTCTCAAGAGTCCAGAGAAATTGGATTTGGGTTCTTCTGTTTTTTTATCAAAGGGCTGGATCTAGAATGAGTGACATTGAAACTATTGAAGAATGTAAACTGTTTGAAAGTATGCTTCACTGAGAAACATAAAATAAAAGATAAAAATAAGAACTACGCGAACAGAGAGAACAAAGAAACAGTAAAAAAATGGGTTTCTGTGAAACTGAAAAATGAAGTTTTAAATACCTATTTTGGGTGTTTGGGAGAAGAGAAAGTGGAAATAAAAGTACTAAGCTTTGTTTTGTTTGGATCTGAAAGCAGGGTGGAGAATTTGGCGGTTGATGTTTTAATTTTTAAATTTAGCGCCATTGAAGCGTTTTGGGCATTTAATATGTTTTGGGCCAAGTATTCATACTTGGATCACTGTCCCTATAGTAAGCTTTAAATCTGTCTGTCTTATTGAAAAATAAGAATGATATAAAATTAATTTGTTCTTTATTAAAATAAATAAATCATAAAATTTCACTTAATTTAAATGCTAATCCATAGTGTAATACTGTAATAGGATAGGTAATGTTTTATTATTTTTATAATATTATTTTTTCAATATTTAATTTCTTAGATATCAAGAAATGCATAAAGTAAACAAAGATGAAATCATCATGAATTAAATGAGTTAAAAATTTAAGTTTTAAAATGGAATCGATGAATTAAAAAAATATAAAATGACACAGTAATACAAGCATTATTCTTTTAAGTATGGTCCGCATTAGTTGTTTAGATTTTTATATAATGGCATACTGGTTATTACATCAAATTTTATTAATTTTGTTACATCAAGTATATTAATTCAGTATATTAATTTAGTTGTGAAATTATTAATTTACCCTCTCACATATAAATTAAGTTATAAGAATGTATTTTTATATTTATATATATATATAATAAAAATTCGAAAAACAATTAACTTTATGATTATAACCAAAATAACAATTAATTTTTATATAAACTTTTAAATTAATTTTTGTATAAACTTTTAATAAATATATGATCTTAAAAAAAGAAAAAGTAATTCTCTTAACATACTTTAACAAATTGAATACTAAACCACTTAATCTGTAAAAGCTAAAATATGAGATAAGTATTTGTACTTTTCGTAAAATTAAAATTTAGTCATTATATTTCTATTCTTAAGAATTTAATTCCTCTATGTTTCAAATTTCTGAATTTAAGTTTAATTGTTAAAATTACTTTTTTATTATTATTAAATTCGTTAGGGATTTAGGATGTCGAATTTGGAAATGGGTGATAATACTTTAGGGATTTAGGATGAGGAAGAAGGGGGAAATAGAACTGGGGAAAAACGGGGAAAATGTTAAGTGTATCAGGTGTGGGTAAAAAAAAGACAGCTAAACGACGAAGTTTTGAACAAAATAATTTAACATTAGCAGCGTTTAAAGCCTAGCGCCACTAAAAATGCACCTATTGCGGCATTTAGGGTTTTAGGTGTTATATTTCAGTGTTTAGGGCTTGTTAGGGTTTAGGGGTTTACTATTTTAGGGGTTATAGATTGGTGTTTTATGTTTTTTAGGGTTTAGGATTTTAGGAGTTATATGACTTTTAGTGGCGTTTTACCAAAAGCGCCACGAATGCTCTGGTCTTTAGCGGCGTTTTACCAAAAGCGTCGCTAATGGTCTGGTCTTTAGCGGCGTTTTGCCAAAAGCGCCGCTAATGCTCTGGTCTTTAGCGGCATTTTGCCAAAAGCGCAGTTAATGCTCTGGTCTTTAGCGGCGTTTTAACAAAAAACGTCGCTATTACTCAGTTTTTAGCGGCGTTTTAGCAAAAACGCCGCTATTTCTCTGTGTTTTACAATTTTTACGGCGTTTTTTAATAAAACGCCACTAAAAATGCTGCTAAAGCCCTATTTTCCTGTAGCGGGAGATGAGCCACAAGAGTCGCGGCATTACAGCGCCATTAGGACTTTTTGCTTTGTATTTTAGAAGCCTATTTTGGTCTTTTCCCATTTAGATTGCTTTTTCCCATTTAGATTGCTTTCTAACTCTAAAATTTATTTTAAACCACATTTATATTGTTAGTATTATTAGACTTAGTAGAGTAGAAACTATTTTCTTTGTTTAAAAGCAATTGCTTGTAGGTTTCAATTAACTCTTTGAAGGGACTTGTGCTTCATTTGGAATAAGATTTTTTACTCATTTCTTCATTTTTTTGTTCTTAATTATGCTTGGAGTTTATTTGAATTTTCATATCAACTAAACCTTTCAAATGATTAGGAAATAATAGGTTAATGTCATAGCAATTGAGACACGATGATAATTTGTTTAAATCTTGATAGGATTAATTGTTCAACTTGTAATTAGAAATTAGTTTAAGTGACAATTTGATTAATGAAAATACTTAGGAAAAATGCAATAGAAAGTTGGTTGTATTCTAGTTAAACATACTAGGGTTTGTCGCCCCTCTCTTAAACATGAGGTGTTTTTGGGCATATACATATCGGGTCCAATTACAAGTACTTCTTGTACTTTTAAACTAGTACTTTATGACTTGATCCAGCCCAAAAATTATTTTTCTATTTCCCAAAATAAACATCTTATCAATTAAATAATTTCTCAACTCAATTCTAATTCCGTTAAACTCATGGTGACTTTATCGTAAAAGAATATAAGAGAAAATATATTTAATATTTCTGTATTCAAGAGATTTACTATGAGCAAATAATTTATTTCCATTTTCGAAATTCATTTAATTCGAAAGCCATAAGTTTATTTCTAGGCCATTTTCACTTTCAGTTTGGAGAAAAACACATTCATTTCCAAATGTTTCCTATTTCTCCATTCTCATTTCGGAGAAAACCACATTCATTTTTTTATATGTCTCTCATTTCTCCATTTTTACCATTTCTATCCATTTCTAATTCATTTCATTCAACATGCAATTCATTTTTGGTTTCAACATATGCAATTAGAGCTCAAAAAATTTATAATTAAGTTCTAGCTTTTCTCTTATTAATTATAAACTCATTAAGTCACAAAGTCATTCCAATATAGTATTGTGACTAAGCTCTCCCCAATGACATGCCATTATGAAATCAACTTGATCAGTGCTTGTCTAGTGACCTTTTCATAAGTGTGTTGCCCTTATAAGATATCCTTAATCTCTTCGGGATAAATCCGCTCTCCCAATATGATCCTATTTTTTCTCATGGTAACCATTACATTTTTCTTCATGAAAAGTCAATTAATATCAAATAATAATCAAATCATTCATCACAAAGACAAATATAAGCTATCTTTCTGTATTATGATCTGACCACGTAATATTGCTTAGTATTAGTTTAAACATTAGACAACTAGTGAGCCAATATTTACTTCTATTTTGCTTTGCATGCAAAAAACACATGAGAAAAATTATATAAAGTATATTAATGTAATTCATGAATTGTTTTATTAACCATTCTGCTAAAAAAAATTACAAGTTTACAAACGAATATACTACACTCAGGGCACCAAATCCAATAAAGAGATGGGGCGTTACTACCATATGATCATGAGATAGAATAAACACTACACAATCATAGGAAGATCCAAACTAAATCTAGTAAATTAGTTTCTAGAGAGGCCTTAGGCACATAGTGCAACAAATGCACCAAATACCCAAAATTCAGTCTATAAGAACCTTAGAGATTACTTTATACATGATGTTGATAGAATTCAAGGTAATATACACACATTTGAGACTAAGCCTATTACCCTAATTATGCTCGAAAATACTGCATAATTTCATGCACTACCTAATGAGGAACTTAGTTTACATGTTTTTAACTTTTTAAATGGATGTTAGACTTGCAAGTCTCCTAGAGTGACAGACGATATTGTAACACCCTCTAACCGGAGTTAACGATGACCCCAACTAGATGGTGCTGCATTCAATGCTCGGAGGCATCTTTGGTGGTTTTATTGATAAAAATTGTCTAATTGATTATTAGGGCAATTCAGTAATTGCAGATGATCAGTGAGATTTAGATGTCTATTATTTCAAGCCCAACTATGCAAACTATCTTTACCTTTAAAATTTGACATAAAGTATTGATACCCTATATGCTATTGATAGTTGGAAATTTGTTGGTACCAATACTCAATTGTTAGGAACTGATACCATGATCACCTATTTTTCTATTTTAACTTCAATGTGTACTTGTACTGATACCTAAGCTAAAATTACTTACCTAAAGGTTAGGTACCAATACCATATTGTTCTCAAAAGGGCTATTAGATATTGAATTTGTAGGAACCAATACTTGAGTGCAATTGGACCTAAGTTAGGCACCCAAACCAAATGATTTCTTTTCTTGCAAGGTCTTATAATATCTTTGGCAACACTCTAACTATTTAGAAAATAGTATGGAGGCTTAAATGGTCATTTAAAGGTTAAATTTTGACATCTTATTCAAGCTTACTCTAATTGAAACAATGGCACACCAATTTTCATTTCAAGACACCTTACAACTAGCTAATTCTTAACTATTATCTATCTCAATCTCTTATTTACAATTCTCTATTTTAAGGATTCCATTCAAGCATAAATTAATTCACTAGACAAGAAACTTAAGAATAAGGTTATATGGCTTATTAAATAACCAATACCAAAATATGTGAACATCTAAACATGTATTCAAACTATAACATTATCGAAAAAGTTCAACAACCAAAATATAAAATAAAGAACTATCATCATGATGGCCTTATAACTCCATATACAACTTAAAACAAGGTTCAAATGTTTACTACCAAAATACCCTCTATACATGCCACAACTATAATGACCAAGATCAAAAGATATACATCAAGAAATGATGACTCTTCAGATTTGATGCAACTTTTTGTACAGTCCTCATCAGAAATCAACAACCTACATATAGAAACAAGTTCCACATGTTGAGCTTTCCTTAAAGCTTAGTGGTGTTCAATCAAGATCTTATAATACCATACATTATTCTTTATTCTATTTGAAGCTAAATTGTTTATTATTCCATTACTATTTAGTAATAAGCTATCCTATGAGACTTTATCATTATCATTATCATTAATTTAGATTTAGTTTAACATGAATAACTTAGGTAAAACTAATTATGTTCTTGGCATTCAAATCTTTATGGATAAAATGGAAAAATGATAGCTTTATCTTTAGCTTCATATAAAGATAAAGTTTTTGAACATTTTGTAATGACTGGTAAGAAGAAAGATTCACAACCTTCTACATCAATAGTCAACATTTATTTGGAAAAGTCTTAAGATAGTGGAAGAAATAGCGCATATGCATAAGGTTCAATATGCACCTATAGTAGGAAGCCATATGTATGCAGTGCTTTGTACACTTCAAGACATTTGCTTCACAATTGGGATAGTGAGTTGATATTAGAAAAACCTTGGGCCCAATAGTAAGTAGTGAATCGTACACTCAAGTATATATAGAGAACAAGGAATTATATGTTTTATATTTTGGAAGGGATATAAAATCTATTGGATATGTGAATTTTGATTTTCAGACTTGTGGGAATTTAAGGGAATTGAAATCAGACAATGTGTTTGTTTAGGTGACAGAGAAATAGTTTGGAGGAATGTGAACCAAACTTATACTGTTGACTCAACTATGGAAGCCAAATATGTGGCTACTTCGAAAGCAACTAAAGAAGCTATCTTGCTTCAAAATTTTGTAACTTATCCCAAAGTAGCTCATGTTATGGAAAAAGCTATTACATTGTATTGCGATAATAGTCCTATTGTTGCTAATACTAAGAAAATCATAAAAGGACAAAACAGATTGATTGCAAGTATCATATCATAAGAGAGACGATAGTAGATGGAATAGTAGATGTAGTCAAAGTAACATTTGAAGGCAACTTTGTAGATTTTTTTACCAAGACTCCCATAGCTAAGAGTTTTAAGAACCACGTTGAGGGAATGTGAATGTGAAAATATGACTCATTTACTTGACTAGACTATTTGGAGTGTAACACCCCCAAAATTTTTTGATATTTCGTACAAGACTATTTTGATAATTTTATCTATATATCCTATGAGAAAAATTCATTATAAATAGATTTAACTATTCTTGAACTGTAAGGGAGTCATTGGGAAGCCATTTGAGCCATTTTTAAAGTTTTGGGCCCAATTAAGTAAATATGAATTGAAGGGCAAAATGATTATTTTTCTCCTTAGCGCATTTTGGTTAATTGGGACCAAAATATGATTAAATATTAGATTTATAATTATGTGTGGTGATAAGATAATTTTTAGAATGATTAATTATGAATTTAGCCTTAAAATTGCATTTGGACCACATCTTTTTGTTAGCATTTGACTTGTTGACCTAAACTTGATATTTAAATACTATAAAATAATAAAATGGGTAAAATAAACCTCTCCATACCAAATTTGAACAAGAGGTCTCCTAAAAGAAGAAGAAAAAGTTTCCTTCATTAAAATTTCTCACTTTCTACTTAGTTTTACTTCTATCTCCCACCATTTTTCTTTGTTTTCTTACAAAAACACCCTTTCAAAACCACAATAGAACCAAAGCCCATCATCAATATCATCATCCACATATCTAGAGTTTGAGCTTAGACTGAGAACTTTGAGCTAGTGAGAGAAAGAAGGGTCCTTAGTAAGAGCTAATAATTTTCTAACATATCATTATCTCATGTTTAGAAGCTTTGAATAAGTTCTTGAGCGATTAATATGGTCATTTAATGCTATTTTAAATTTTTTTAGAAATTGATATTTTGCATGTTATTTGAAGAGAAAGAAGTTTCTAGAGGTGGTTTAACCAAAGTAAAATAGGTGGGTGGTGGAGTGAAGGCTTTGGAGGAGCCTCCATCCATTTTTGTTACTATTATGAAGGTAAGTTCTCACGGAACTTACTATATTTCTATATTGTTGTGTGTATTAGTTGTTTTGATATGTTAAATGAGTTATTTGAATGTGAAAATATGGTAGGTAATAATATAGTTAACGTGCTAGGCAAGAAAGCATGAAAACATGGTTGCATATTTAAAAAGAGAATATTAATTGGTTGTTGAAATGAGAAAATTGAAATAGAAAATAGAATGTTTACATTTGTATGATTAACCTTCGTAATGGTTGGTGGAACTATGATGTGTTGTTCCAAAAGGATATACAAAATCAAATGAGCCACATAAAGTGGAAACCTTGAGTACTTATGAATGTTTTAACCATAGACAAATGGTATTCGATTGTAAATGTTCTCTTGGTACTTGTTCCTGTAACAACTCAGTTTTTAGTGGTGTCGAAAAATTCAATTTCAAAACATTATTTTTGTAAACTAAGTAAGTAACTATAAAATAGGAATATTATTAAGTTTGGTTAAGTAATTTAGCTAAAAAAGTAGTTAAGTAAAGCTCAAGGTCTAAATTATAAACGTCTAATCACTATTGAGTTTAATTAAGAAAAGGCTTGGGGACTTAAAAAGAAATTATCCAATGGACCAAAATGGTAAATAAAGTAATATTGAATAGTGGATAGTAGATGATGATGGTGGATGTCATTAAGTTTAATTAATAGATGATTAATGTAAATTAAACTAAGATTAAACCATATTAATAATAGTACAAGAACTAAACATAGTGGAAAAAGATGAGAAATATCATTATCTTCCTTAAATTCCCACTGTCCAACATTTTTAGAAAAGGGAGAAAGCTTCAAACCTTTTCGTACATTTGACCTCTATTGCAAGTAAGTCATTAAACCATTTTTCTTTGATTTTTATGGAAATTAAATCATGGGAGCTTGATCTAGCTAGCCCATGTATCAATTTGTTCAATTTTTGAAAATTTAGCAAGCCACCATTGATGAATTAGGCTTAAAATTGATAGATATTAAGCTTAGATTATAAAACAGACTAAATTGTAAAGCTTAATAAGCTTGATTGTTAACTTTGTAAAATTAGGGACTAAATTGAATAAAGTGAAATTTTTTATGACATTATGCTAGGAATAGAAAATATAGGGTCCCTAAGGAGTGAATGTGAAATCAACTTTTGATCTGATACTAAATGTGGAAACATATGCTTATCCCTAGTTTAGGGACTAAATTGAATAAAATGAAAAATATGGTTGACCTTATATTTGAATGTTAATTGGATGAATTTTGATATTTTTCCTTTATTAATTATTGACCGTAGCTAAAGACAATGTTAGGCCATCGAGGGGGAAAGGAAAAGCGAGAGTCGTTGACGAGTGATGCGAGATTTTGGTTTGTGCTTTTATGATTTGAGATTAATATTTTTACTTGCATATTCATGTTATATTTCATGATTGAGTATCAAGGTGAGTTAATAATGGTCATATGAATTGATTTGCTATGATTGATATTGAATATTGAGATAGTGGACTGAATTGAATAAAATGAAAAGTAGTATAATTTAGTGGGGACATGATGTGTGATATGAGAACGGATTGAAATAGCTATATGATATGAAATATTTTTGTGTTAATGATAAATTGAAATGAGATTATGAAATTGAATGTGGATTGGAATGAATTGAAATCAAATGAGATTGGTGATTAGTGATGACATGTGGTAACGTAGGGTATGAAAATACAAATGTAACTAGTTATAGGGTATGTTATGCAAATGTGAATGGTACAGGGTATGAATATTTTAATATATATGATTGATGGCCTTGTGAACTTAATAAAATGTTAGGAGATGATTGGCATGCCAATAGGGTCATATGCGTGCTTGTACAGGATATGTGATGATATAGAGATTATGGCAGGTTATATCGAGATCCAACATATATTGCGGATCATTGAATATTTTTGTCTCTATGGAGACTTTGGTGTGGTGGAACGATGAAATCAAAAATGTTTAAACATTTGATGCCTATAGGCTTTGCACTTTGGTACTTTGGTACAGTGTAGTATAAGCTCATATGAGCTATCTTGGTGTGGTGTAATTCACCTGTGTATCCAAGTCTATTTTACTAGGGTTCCATTGGACAAAACATTGAAATCAAATATTGAAATTAGAAAATAAAATAAAATGAATTTTGGTAAGCTATTATAAAGTATGATTTGAATTAAATTGGTATGAACTTGTGAATTGATAATAGTATATATAATGATTTGATGATATGGAACTATAGGTGTGCATATATGTAATTTATGATAGAGAAAATATATAAAAGATTATGTAAATCAGTTAGAATTAAGGCTTGGAGGCCAATTTAAATATGAATGAGCCATTAAGCTCAAAAGTGACTGAAATGATATAATGAAATTGAACATTCAATTTGATGAATAACTAAGTATAAGTATATGCTTATAAATGATAATAGGAAATGAATAAGTAGGATGTAAAATAAATGTAAAATGATTATGTAAGTACTAGAAATAATTAGTATCCTAATGTTGAATGTTATAATATGCCAAGTTGAATGCTAATGTTAATTGAAATGTTGTGCAAAATAGTTGTATGTTTAGTTCTCATGTAAATGGAAGTATTTGGTATGAAAGTTGTGTGAAATAACTCAAGTTAATACTAAAATGATAATATACAATTGGTTAATGTTTTGTTTTATTGACATGAATCATGGAAGTACCGCTATACAAATTGTTTTTTCTATGTGCAGGTATAGGTGAACCTCGAGGTCCTGAGAGGTGAATTCATCATTTGGTGCATCTTGTTGTACAATTTTATTGACTTGTAAAGCTCTTTACATTTTTATTTAATTGCATGTATCTAGGGTTGCAAATGGTTCGTTTTTGTATAATTGAGTAATGGATGAATGATAATGAAATAATTTATGCAGGGCTAAGGCCTATTTGGGTTAAATCATGAAATTGAACAGGTATTTATAATTTTGATGTCATATTGAGTCTTAGTATGATGCATATTTTTGTTAAATGGTAAGTTTAAAGCAAAGAGGATTGTTGTTGTATTCTGCCTATATAATCGTGACACCACTTTATGGATGTCACTGCACCAGTCTTTCTTGTCGTGATGTCCCTCATTTGATGTCGTGATATCGTACCCCTAAAGTCGTGACTCTAGCCCAAAATGATTTGAAAACTAGTAATTTAGGCCTCTAATGGTCTCGAGTTATCAATAAATTTTCGTAAGCTCTGATAAACCCCGAACTAGATTATATATTATACTATGACAATGAAATGAATATGTTTGAGAGTATATAGAATTGAAATTAATAATAATTGTAATTGTAGTTTCTCTAGCAACAAATTTGGGAACCTATAGCTCAGACTTGTGGTCGGGAGGGGTATGGGGTATGTCGATTCCTATGTAAACATGGTAGAAAGGTTAGGATACAGTTGGTATTCCGATTAGGTCATATGCGTATTTTTGTAAGAAATTGCTATAGAGTTGGAGCTATGTCATGCCATTTGATGATTTAACATTTGTTGTGGATCATCGAATGTACATCGTATTTTTAGAAACTATTTTGGTGTGGTGGAGGGATGTACATGATGCCTTCGAACTATGCACTTATATGCCTTGGTGTGGTGTTCTATGCTCTCATGAGTACTCTTGGTGTGGTGGTGGATTTTCGTGTGTTCGAATCCATTTTACTAAGTTTACATTAGGTGATAAACTTTATATGGATAAGTATTTGATCAATGCAAATTAATTTGAATATTAAAGCAAGGTTAACGTCTTAACATGTCTTGCTATGTTATGTGATAGTAATTAATCTGTTATAATTTGAAACGTCAAATTAGGCTCTCCATTACACTTTAGGAGCTTATTCTTGAGTAATTTGAGTGTCTTTTATATGTTTTTGTTGATTTTTAGTTTTGTTGTTAATAAATTGTTTTTATTAGTTTTAAGCCATTTTTTATACCTAACAAGTTGATTGAGTGTTATAGGGCGTCAATGGTGGCCCGAGCGTGAAGAAACAATCACTTAAAAAGGGGGTTTCACGATATCGAAGCATAGAAGTCGTGATACCCCTTACAGTGCTGAAATGAGGAGAATAGAGGCCATCTATAGTGGTATTGCGATACCAGACCATGGGTATCACGATACCGAGACCCCCAAGACTCCAAACCTCAAGACTATTGTGAGTATCGAGATGCCCAAGCATGAGTATCACGATACCGCTCCCTGACAAGTGAAAACTGCAGGGGCAATTTTGTGTCGTAAAAAGCTTATGTCTTCTTTTTACTTAAGGGAAAATGGTCAATGTTAGGTTAAATACTAGTAGACAATAAATACTACTTTTTAAGCCTTTGAACTTAAATTTTTGGTTGCTGAATAGTTACTTTAGGGTTTATAGTTTTTAGGTTAGGTTTTCTTTCTCTTTTCCTTTTCTTTTCATTTTTAGTTTAGGTTTTCTTTGTTTCTTTTTAGGTTAGATCTTAGTGTGACAGTTTTCTTTCTTCCTTATTATCAAAGATTTTGTAAACGAGGATGAACAAACTCTTGGGCTTCAATGGATCATCATCAATTGAATGAGCATTTCCTAAACCCTTTGCTTTAATTTTATGTTTACAATATGTTTGATAAAATGCTTGTTTGAAATTTGAGTTTGAGTATGTGCTAAATTTGTTAGATGGTTGATTGTTTGGTTGTTTGTTAGCTTAAGTTGATCTCTATTCTTGATTAATTGGTTGTTCTGTGATATGAAAATGCTTAATCTATATGCCTAGACAAACGAGACGAAGAGAAGAGATTACCTTAGGTAGTTCAATATAATCGTGTCGAGTAGTGAGATCGAGAGGTAATTTATATGCCTATGTGAGACTAAGAGGTAACCTTAGGTGGTATCTTTTAGTCTAGGATGAGATTCAAATGAGATTCCTAACTGAGAGTGGCAACCAACATAATCAGTATAGGTTTATTAGTTTAATTAGCACTCAACTAATCAATCGACTATCATTTAATCATTTACATTATCTAAAACATTAGGAAGAAAATTTAGCTTATTTATTTTAGTTAATAGTTTAATTTTGATTTTAGTTTATAAACAATTTTATTTGGACTTGATTAGATTAGAAATTACTTAACTTGTAATTAACTGGTAATTAACTTGGTAAACACAATTACCCACTTGGCAATCATTGTTCGACCACTTGGAATACTTTGTGTTCCGTCGAAACTATAATTATTACAACTAACATTGTACACTTGTAGTTAAAACCGATCTTCAAAATAGTTTTTCCAAAATTATTTATTTTAATGCGCACGCGCGATAATGACCATTATGTTATATGTGCAATAATAGTTACAATGTAACGTCCCAAATTTTGAATTTTTGTTTTTGCAATTGTGACACAACTGTGTATCTGCTTCAGTGGTTATGTCTCCTGGGTGTGTGTATGAGGTCTTAAGTTCAAGCCAAGTATTTGGAAAAGTTTAGCTTTTTAATGAATAAAGCTTTACTCTTGTTCAGTAGGCTTAAGTTTGATTGTTACTAAATTTTCATCAGAATGGGCCTACTGGTCTGGTGGTTAAGTGGACTGTCAATATGTTGAAGGTTTGGAGTTCGAATCCCCGCGCGAGCGAGGGATTTTTTTTTTGCTTTGCTGCTAGTGTCGTGTAGGAATTTGAGTTTTAGTAAAATGCTGAGTGGTGGAGTAGTGGAGAGAATCAGGGGTTATCTGGTTAGTTCAGTTTTCCTAAAACTATTATTCTTTCCACTAATGTTTTTCTATTTTCCCTTTCCAAAATTTCCGTTTTCCATACTTTTTCTTCTTCTTGCTGCCGAAAACTACAGTGAATATCCCTCTCTTTACATTTTCCTTTTCTCTTCCAATAGTCGCTGTTGTTCATCATTTGGTCGCGCGCTTGGTAAGTTTTTCTGTTGGGCAAGCCTTAATGTTTTCGTATTAAGTGATTAAATTGGAATTTTGATTGGTCATTTTGGGCAGCATCAGTGCAAGAAAAGTGCGGTTCTCCTCTCGTGAGGTCGTAATCAATCGATTGGTGTGTTGGGGTAAGTGCTAAACGCTCATTTTGGGTTATGGTAAGTTTGGGTTTCGTTATAATCGAGCTTTAAGTTAGTTTTTGATGGTAAATTTGTTTACCTTTAGGTTCTAGAGTGCTTGGGGGACATTTTAGCATCAAACGATACCAGTTGTGTACCCGAAACATCAAAAATGGGGATCGATAAAAAACTGAAAAAGTATTTTGTCAATGCCACACAGGCGTGTGGTTGCTTGTCTGGTAGGCTGTGTGACGGAACACGGGCGTGTGAGCGACGAGCTAGGCCGTGTACGCATGACACAGCCGTGTGATGACCAAGTGAGCCGTGTGTGACACACGGGCTCGACCAATTTGGGCCATGTGGGCCACACAAGTGCACCACACAGGCGTGTGGGACTCTAGGCCAGGCCGTGTGATCCACACGGCCAAGGCCAATTTGGGCTGTGTAGGCCATACGGGTGTATGGGCCCACACAGGCAGATCACATGGGCGTGTAAGCCCAATTTACTGATTTGTTTGCTAAGGTTGCACGGGTAGCCCGAGATGACTGTGAACCTACTGTGGGGTCAGTAAGCAATGCTTTGATTCCCTAATTGACTGAATGATATATGTATGACTGTTTACTAAGTATGATTAGAATACTGTACTGATTATATGCATGACACTATGCGATAGCATGCCATGACTGTATGTTGCATTGCATGGGGATGGGATGACATATGAAGAGAAAATGTACTGAAAGGTTTTAAGCCTAATATACTGGTAACTCAACTGCAAATTACTGTCTAGTGCCATTTTCGGTACTATTTTGGAGTGTAGGGATGGGTGGGTTGATTATATCCCCACATGGAGTGTAGGGTTGGACGGAGATGGTGTGTAAAGTCTGACTGGGTAGGACTTGTTTACTGCATAATTTGTTACTGTACTAATTACTGATACTGTAATGGGCCAAAGGCCAAATGCATGTCTGCTTTTGTACTGAGATGGGATAAAGCCCTAACTGATACTGTCACTGATATTGAAAAGGGCTTAGACCCAGAGTAAGTTTATTTTGTATACTGTCTGTTTGTTTGCACGGGGAGTTATACATTGAGTTTATGTAAACTCACCCCTTTTGCTTAATCTGTGCAGGTAATTCCTAGACTTGAAGAATCGGTGCAGAAGAGGACTTGGCGGTGGCCACACGAACCTAAACTTTTTCTTCAACTTTGGGATTTAATTTTTAATTATATTCTGGGGTAATTTTTTTATGTAAATTACAGACTTTATGTGACTTTTACTTAATTTGGGTTATTATTTAACTCTATGAATTTATAACTACTAAGACATTTAAAAACTCGGTTTTCAAAAAGGCAAAGTTTTCTCTAAACACGCGATTTACTCAAAAAGGTCTTTAAAAGCTTCCGCAATGAAATGTGTAAAAACGTATGACTAGATAAGTAACGATTTTGGGGTTAACAAGTGTAAACAAATGGAAAATTATTTTATCATAGCAACTTAGGTTCAAATGCTATCATGTGGTATCGCCAGATTTGGCCATAATGTTTAGGTCAGGTTTGGGGTGTTACATACAATGTTTGACATAATTATAAATTCTTATGCTTAACTTTCCTTACGAGTTGTAGTTGTGAATGTTAATTGTAACGCTTGTGTTCTTACGACATTTGGTATGCTCACCTCCAGCAAGGTAAGTGTCGTGTGTGAATATGATATGCGATTTGTGCAAGTATACACATCGAATCAAGTAATAAAGTGATGAGTGAGTATCATTCCCACAAGGATCAGCTCGAGGAACAAAAGTGGTCAAGTTATTATAATAAAATGCGATTAATATTATGGTAAAGCTATGGTAAGTATGTAATGGCAATTAAAGGAATAATGATGTGTGCAGTATGTGTAACTAATAAATAATTGGAAATGACATGGCAATGTAAGAGTAAAAATGCAATGAAAATTATGAAAATAACTATGCGAATAACAAATAAATGGAAAAATAAAAAACTAAAAATGTGATAACAAAGATACTACGACAAGGGATAAGGGATAAGGGATAGATGATGTTGATATGGAAGGTCGGGATTACCCAGAATTGACCCTTACTGTTAATAATGCGTTGGCAAAATCGTATCTACTTTACTGCATAGAAGAGTTCTAAAATGGCATGCCTCTCAAGAAAGAAAAACTTCAAGTTACTGCCCGTGTCTATAGGCTTTTTAAATATCTTGCATGGATTCCTTCTGTATGATCGTGACTCTTTGTCTAGATTCGGCTGCAAGTGTCTATCGAATACTTGCTCATTTCATTTAATTTTAATCCAACTAATCCAACCCTTTTGGAATTAGAATAAAATTATAAGTATGCGAACACTTTTTTATATCTAAAGATTGTTTGCATTTTAATTAAGAAATAAGAACTATCAAATGAAGCAGTAAAGTAAATTAGAGATATACTGTATCCATAAAAATAGTTTAAGGTTTCATCGAAAGTAATCCTAACCCTATGAGATTTAGCTGATAGCTTGGGAAATAAAATTCCAAACCAAAATATTATCTGACATTGTGTTCAACTGCTTCAATCTAATCTTTCGAAGGAATACTAATGGAAATAACGGAAGAACTTTGAGAAACAACTTTTGCTTGCCCAGTCCACACTTCGACAGCACATCATCCTATAATGGCTAAGAAGAACTGCCTTCAACTTCCTTTCCCTTGTGCAGCCGAACCCTTATTCACGCCTAATGATCTCTCCCACTTTTTTTCTTCGTCCCCTTTTTGGGTTTCCTTCTTTGGCCTTTTATAGGCTTTTCCCTAGGGTAAATCCAACAACCCATGTTTATCTTCTTATCTTTTTAAATTCTCTTTTCAAAAATCCAAGATTATCTTCTCCTTTTTTAAATTTTTTTTCTAGGATAAAAACCAACAACCCAAGATTATCTTCTCCTTTTTTTAGGTAGATTTTTATGCTGCAAGTACAGTTAGGCTGAAACTAATATTCGTTGAGTGTTGGTCTTCCTGGAATTGCCACAACATTCATACTGACAAAATGTACAACCCTTACCCCGACAAACCTTCACTCTTTTATTTCTCATTCCTCAACCTGCACTTGCCAAACCACCAAACACTGCCGTTCCACAAGCAATTAAAAGTACCTAATATTTAAACATAGTCTAGGCTCCTAATGAAATGATGAAAATACGAATGAAATGTCTTAAAATGTAACTAAATGTACCTAAGTATAAGCAATTAGCTAGGTCTAAAGGCATGAAATATAACTCTTTTCAAGAGTTATCAGTAAGTATAATGAATTCCATTTGAACTTACTAAGCATTCTATGTTTACGCATTGTTGTTTTTGCATGTAGATTGTCGATTCGTGGATCATTAAAGCCTAGCTCAATCTAGGACATGACACTATCATCAAGACCTATAAGAGTATGAAAGTTGCATATTTTTAGCTCATGCCATGTACTAGTATCTACATAAGTAAAAATGTTAAAAATGTTAATTTCATATTACTTGGTCTTTGTGTTGAATGTTACTTAAACTTGAGCTTGGAAGCTCAACTTGTTATTTCACCATCATATCTTTCTTTCGATCATTTGATGATATGCATATTTATTCTGCTTTAGAGATTTTTGATAATGGATTTAAGGTGTTTCATAATAGTTTTGAAGTCATCAAGGAACACCTTGAAGCCATCATTAAGAAAATTCTATGTTATATAGTGAGTTCTTAATGGATATTTCAATGTTTTTAATCAAATCTAAGTCTTCTTATGTACTTTAATGAATCTGAGGTGTTTTAGTATGATTTTTAGGTGTTTAGAACTTAAAATTTTGGTCCTCTGCACCCTGGGTTCAATACACATGGTGTAGGTTTCAATTGCTAGTTGAAATAGGGCTAAAAATGCATCCTAGGTGCCTCGAGTTTGGTAACCTCGTCAAAGGTATCGCACCCTGGTCAACAAAATGTTCCCTATAATACTTGGAGAGCTACTAGTGATACTACACTATTTTGTGGAAAATGAGCCCTCCAAGGTTCGTGTAACAGCCTGATTTTGGGCCTAGTCGGAACAACGAATTCAGAACCACTATTCTGGGGTAGGAGAAATAATTTTTGATATTATTTTGGGTGTTATAGCATGATTATATGAGTGCATGAAAATTTTGGTAAATTAATTTTAGCGTTTGTGAGCTTAATTGCGAAAAATGGCTAAATCGCATAAAGGGAAAAAGTTTTGTTTTACTACCCAAATATGTTGAATAGCTAGAGAACCAAAATTGATGGTCTTTAAAGTGCAAATAGGACATTTGGGGAGTGATGGCCGGCCATAGGGACAAGAAAATTTTGAAAAGTCAAATTTTGGTATGGTTGGTATTTGATGACATATGCAAAGAATAGTAAAATAAAACAAAAATAGCCACCTTTCTTTTCCATCTTTCTCCATCGAAAATTAAGGAAGAAAACCTCCATGGGAGCTTGAAAATTTTAGCAACATAAACCCATTTCATGTAAGTCATTTTGGTGCTGGTTTTTTTTTATGTTTTTGATGTTTTTGAGATCCTTGAAGCATGATATAGCCATTTCTATCATTATTTTGAGCTAGGGTTTATGTTCAAAAATTCACCCATGTATGTGTCATGCACGTTCTTTGATGTTTAATGGAATAAAATGAGTCTTGGTTGTGTGATAAACAACTTTTGTGAAAGGATTTTCATGAAAACACCTAGTATGGATCAATTTGTAAAGTTTGTTAAATGGATGGTAATTGTGTGAAATGTTTGAAATTGAGAGATGCTATAGGTATGAAAATAATTTGGCTAGGCTTGGGTAATAAGAAAATTCGATTAAAATCGATTTACGAGCTTAGGGGTAAAATCGTAATTTTTGTGAAAGCCTAGGGGCAAAATGGTCGTTTTGCCAAAGTATAAATTATGAAATGTATTGGTTAATGTGATGATTTAAAGTAGTGAATTTTATCATTTTAGATCAAGAAACCGAGATTCGAGCTTAAATCGAAAAGTACGAGGTTATGGACTAAAATGGCGTAATTAGCCAAAATTGCATTCGAGGTAAGTCCATGTGACTAAATAAACATATTATTCATGATATTGTTAATATACTTGACATCTATCTTGCTATAATTGTATTAAATTATATGTTGATGATATTGAGTATGAGAAACTGATGCCAACATTTATGTGATGATTGGATACATTGGAAATTTGATGGAATATGATATCCCATTGGAAACGAGTAAGTTTGCATGTGAATAATGAAATGAGTAGCATATATATAAATATTTTAAATCTTGCATGAATTTGAATTTACACACTTGAAGGTAAGTGACAAAATTGTTATCATTATGTGAGATTATGTGATAATCCTTCATCATGAAGAATGTGGTTGTCTATGTGATCGAGTTCGTCGAAGGTGTGTTTTTGAGAAAAATCTCGTTTGAACCTTAGGGATAGATTAGGATACAATGTGATATTTCACTAGGAACTATGTGATTATGAGCTCATGAGATATGCGATTATGTGATTGTGGATCCGGGTGCTAGTCTTGTACGTCCTACCAGTGGCTGGGTAGTCCGGCATATATTGCGGATACCCGTCATCTTGTGTGAGCAGCACGTGTAGCTATATCCTGACTGTCAGCTTGTGTGAGTAGGCCCGTGATCAGCTCGAGAGCGAGCAATATGTGATATGTGATATGAGGTAGCCTTGGCTACATATGTGGCACTTATGTGCAAGCTTTCTGTGTATCCAATAGTATCCCAAGTGTTCAACGGGTAGTTCATAGAATGATTTGACAATAGACCCAACGGGGTACGCCATGGTAAGAATAAATTTGATTATGTTATAAGATGGTACAAGTATGTACATAATGATATGACTCTTGACTTCATGAAGTTGTGGATTCATGAGCACAATGAAAATGACCTTGTGATTATTGGTTTAAGTTTATAATGTACAAATATATGATAAATGTGATTGATGATTATGTGTGAGGCTTTTAGGCCAAATTAAGTTGAGACATGAGATGTTTACCCCTTTATCTTGTGGCCTAATAAACAAGAAAGAAGAAATGGATTGGCATAAATGCTTAATTAAAAATGGTTATGAAAGAGTAAGATTAGCATTAATATAATTTTGGATAGCTGCAGTGGTATAAATTTGAAAATCCACCAAAAATAGTGGAAAGAGGGTTAGAGATTTAATAAAATATTGAATTAAAGCTTATCGAGTCTAGTTTCTTATAAAACAAACAGTGTAAGCAAAAGAATTTCATATGATGAGATATTTGAATTTGCATGAAATAGAGTCAGAACGATTTTGAAATTCCCTATTCTGATTTGAGAAAATCATTAAAAATAGTAAAAAAAAATAGTTATAGGTTATAATTTATATTCTTAGAATTCTTAATGATCCTATTTTCAATATAAATAGACGGGAACATCATCCGAGTCTCGTATTATGAGATAATTAATTTTTAGTGAAGAGGGGTCGGAACTATCAGACAGCGAAACAAGGGTGAATTTAAAGAATAAACTGTACTTATTGGCTAGACCAAAAATTCTGATTTTTTTTGTAAGAATATATGTAAGTCTAGTTTTAGATAAAATTTTTGGATCTTAATTTAGAGTTCCATAGCTCTAGATATAAATAGTTTAGTGACTATGACACGAGGAAACAACTTGATCTGAACATAAGTAAAAGTGCAAATATGGTTGTATTACCTTGAGAAGCAAATTGATAAGTTGCTTATTATTTTCATACGGTCTTACTAATCTATGAAGCTTACTCCCTTCCTTTCCTTTTCTTTAGTGTTGTCAGGTTAGCTCGGGATTGGAGATCGTTGGAGGCAACATCACACTATTAAGCCATCACCCTTGGAATATTGCATATGTTAAGCATGTTCAAGTGAATGTCATGTAAAGGGACTAGGTTTTATTATATATACATTTATGATTAGGCAAATGTATTGGCTTATATTGAGCTATTTGTATGGCCAATAGGTGTGTCTTATTTTGATTATGGTGTGTAAACCTATCTATCTATGCTATATCTTCATGCCTATGATGTGATTGTGGTTGTTTGCCATGCTTGGTGGGTATTATGTCATGTGTGTTGGATGTATGTTTTATAACCATTCGAGATGGTCATGACCATGAATTAAAATGATGGCATGAAATGTGTCCTTGGTGTGTATAAAGATGTGAAGGATTAAAGGTAACATAAAGGCTTGGAAAATAGCCTACGTGTTGGCCATACGGGCTGAGACACGGCCGTGTGACTCAACCATGTGGGGAACACGGCCTTAGCACACGGGGGTGTGGCTTGGCCTTGTGGTTCAATTTGTTTGCTGACGTCATAAACAGAGAGTTACACTGCCAGAGGACACGGGCATGCCCCTATGTCCACACGAGCGTGTGAACTTGTTTCATGGAAAAATTTTCTAAGTTTTCCTAAAAGTTTTCAAAGTTCTCGGTTTAGTCCCGGACATTTTCCAATGTATGTTTTGGGCTTCGTAGGCCCGTATAAGGGACAATATTCTTGAGTATGAATAGTTTTAAAATGACTGAAATTTTATGACCCGATTTTGCACGTTTGTTGGTGTTGAAGTCCAGTAATGCCTTGTACCCTATTCCGAGCTCGGAATATGGGTAAGGGGTGTTACAGTTCATATATGGTCCCGGACACCTCCAAACACCCTTAAATCGATTCAAAATGGTTTTAACAAGATTCTAGAACTCAAAAAATGATTTTATCTATTTTCTATGATTTTATAAAATGTAATTTATTAATTAATTTCTTAAATTAATTCAAGATTTTTGACATAAAAGTGGTCTAGTGGTGTCTCCCATTTATACCGTTCGTCAGGATGAGTGAAGGGTGTTGCATAGGATTTGTGTGCTTAGGGTAGTTATTTTATCATTATTTACTTGTAATGTTTCAAACTATTTGATTTAATAATATTTCAATATGATTATTTAATATAATTTATAATATTGTTTTTAACAAATTTTACATGAAAATCAAAACGAATAAAAAATATTGATTCATTGATTATTTAAGATTTTGCTAATATTAAGTTGCATTACAAGGAATGCGTGCAAATAACTTATATTACTAATAACCTAAATGATTTGTGCTCTATGGGGTCATGATGAGCAAGGGACCTATATTAAGACAAATATGTCGGCTATAAGTTCGCTAGCAACGATAACTTATCTTGTTTACTGGAGTTGGATTGAGTCTCAATGATAGAGATATAGTGCAGTTGTTTGCATTAAAATACATTGGACAATATCCAATTTAATTTAGTCTCACATCCATTTATAAATTAATTCATATGTGATATTTATAAATTAATTCATATGTGATATTTATAGTGTGATTTACCTAAATTATGATAAATGAATAACTATGTGTAAACACCTATTTTTTTTCCATGATCTATATTGATTTTTACGGTGATTGCACTTCAAATTCATCAATAATGGGCTTCCATATTGGCTTAGGACTTATATGACTTCTTTTATTTAATTTTAAAATAAAATAAAAGTAAAAATAAAATTTGAAATTAATTTTAGCAATTAAATTGAATTTTCAAAATTTAGATTGGTAACCGAAATCATTTTTTTTCAAAATATCATATAAAAACCACATTTTATTCTAATTAGATTTAAATTAATTTTAAACCCAAATTGAATTATTGTATTAACAAAATCTGATGTAAAAAGATCGATAAAATTAATCAATAATCGAATTTTGAATAAAATTAAATGGTTACTTTTAAATTATTTATTTATTAATTTAGGTTAATATTATAAAAGAAACTCCAAATATATTTAAAGTAAAATGTTCCAAAAATTTCTAAAATTTGTAGTCTACGTCCAAGTTTAATTCCAATATCAATTATTGGCCAAATTCAAGAGTCCAGATTCATTTTAAGGTTTAATTTTCGGTCAATGCCCGAAATAAGTTAGAGCTAAGGTATTTTTTTTTCTTATACCTGTACCATCTTTAAGGGTCCAATGATACCCTCAATGAAAGGAGAAGGAATAAGAGGTGAAGGTGAGAGAAGAAGAAAGAGGAGGAGAAGAAAGAGAAGGAGAAGGAGAAGGAGAAGGAGAAGATGATGATGATGATGATGATGATGATGAAGAAGAAGAAAGGAAAAAGCTAATGAAAGTGGAAGGGAAAAGATAAAAATAGAACTTTCTGTTCAATCCTTCTTCTACTCTTTTGAGGGATCATCTGGGTCCCATTTTATCCAAATGTGAGGCTAATTTGGATAAAGGAGACGTGGTAGAGGGGGAAAACATCAAAACTATTTTTGATCTATTTATGTATTTATGCATATGTATATTAGATTTTTATGTATTTATAAATATTGAATTTATATACATACATTATATTTTTCTAATTTTTTAAAATGACTTTTTTTATGATTTTTATATAAAATTAGGATCAAATGACAAAAACATAAAAGTTGAAGACTAATTTTTTATAAAACTAATCTAAAAAATGTTAGTTTCTAAATTATACGTTTTATAGTTGAGTAACAAAAATAAAAATTTATTATAAATATATATTTCATAATAATATACAAATTGGGATAATATGATTAGAAACACGTAAAAAGCATGTGAATCATAGACAAATTATTTTTGGTGACTTTTTTGGTTCTTTTGCTTAATGTGTTTAGTAATCAGTTGTCAACAACAACCAAAAAACCATAATCTATTTACTCAAAAAAAAAAATGTGTACCAAAAAATTATTTACTAAAAAAAAAGAATCATAATCAATCTATGGACTTTTGACCTAGAAGAATTTTACATAAAACAAAATATGGCAAAAATTTTCAAATATGCTGAAATTATTTTGGAGAAATTACGTTGTTTTTCTAAAAATTTATCGATCTATATTGTTTTTGGAGAGAAAGGAAAACGCACCCTGTAGGACGCATTTTCACTTCAATAAAAAGTATTTTTCTTGTGGTTGGAAATTAGAAGTTTGTAAATTTATTTTTGTTCGTGTTTGAGAGAGACATGGTTATAGTTTTAAGGAATGTCTAAATTTACGGCCGTGTCGTACAGTTGGGTGACCTACAAATTTCATTTGCCAAGTGAGTATGGAGCCATCACTCGGGAAGCCGGATCACGTTGCAACTCAAGGTCCTAGTTGAAGGTGATTCTACGATTTGGAGTGAAGTGTAACTAGAGCTTCAAGTTTAAAAAGGTTATTTTGTCAAAGGATAGAGCTTAAATAGGGCCACAGTTGGCAGTGGTTATGCGGGCATGACAACCAATTTTTCCTCGTCAGAGGAGGATGCTTTATAAAACCTAAACAGACGTTGGTCTTTTAGTATAATCAATTATTTCATGTTATCCATGTGCAGTGGCCCCGTTATTATAACATGTGACAACACAAATTGCTTGAATATACTGGAAGGCCCATGCGTTTTTCTTCTTTGCACTTCCATGTGGGTTTTATAAAGTTGCTCCTCTGATGAGGAGAAACTAGTTGTTGTGTCCGCATAACCACCGCCAACTAGGGCCCCAATTATGCTCCATCCTTTGACAACACTTGAAGCCCTAGTTACACTTCAACTTGAGACAGTATAATCACCGTCAACTTGGACCTCAAGTTGCAAAGCGATCTTGGTTTCTGAGGTGATGGTGCAATACTCACATGACAGGTGAAATTTGTAGGTTACTAAGCTTCATGACATCACCATAAACCCAAACACAACCCAAACGCAAAAAATAGAAAAAAAGAAACAATTTAAACGAGACTGAGATATGGGTGAGAAGAGGATGAAAGTGTGCATTTATATAGAGGATGGGGTAAGGTAAAAAGGCAAAAAGTTAAATTCCAATATCAATTATTGGCCAAAGTCAAGAGTCCAAATTCAATTTAAGGTTTGATTTTCAGTCAATGCCCGAAATAAGTTAAGAGTTAAGGTACTTTTTCTTATACTTGCAACATCCTTAAGGGTCAATGATACCCTTAATGAAAGGAGAAGAAGGAATAATAGGTGAAGGTGAGAGAAAAAAAGAAAGGGAGGAAAATGGAGGAAAAAAATAGAAAAAAGAAGAAGAAGAAGAAGAAGAAGAAAAGAAAAGCTAATGAAAATGCAAGGGAAAATATAAAAATTGAACTTTTTGTTCAGTACTCTTTTGAGGGTTAATCCGAGTCCCATTTTATCCAAATGTGTGGCTAATTTGAATAGAGGAGACGTAGTAGAGGGGAAAAGCATCAAATTTTTTATTATTATCTATTTTTATGTATTTATGCATATATATTAAATTTTTATGTAATTATAAATATTGAATTTATATACCTATATTATATTTTTTTGATTTTTTAAAAATAAATTTTAATTTTTATGATTTTTATATAGAATTAGGATTAAATTGACAAAACCATAAAAGTTGAAGATTAAATATTTATGAAACCAATCTAAAAAATTTAATTTCTAAATTGTACACTTTTTTTAGTTGAGTAATCAAAATAAAAAATTATTACCAATATATATTTCACAATAATATACAAATTGGCATAATATGATTTGGTACACGTAAAAAGCATGTGAATCATATACAAATTGTGTTTGGTGATTTTTTTTTGTTCTTTTGCTTTAATATGTTTAGTAATAGGTTGTCAACAACAAACAAAAAATTATAATCTATTTACTCAAAAAAAAACGTATACCAGAAATGTAATACCCCTTACTCGTATCCAAGGCCGGAACAGAGTACAAGGCATTACCAGACTTAACAATACACATAGACGAAAACCGGGCCATAAAATTTCATTTAATTCAAAACTTTTTGAACACATGCACAACAAACAAAGCTAACTATATCATCATATCAAAACATAGGACATGGCACGATTAATTAAACTTATAAACCATAATGGATAAGGACCACATCTCATGATTTTATATGATAACTCAATGTAGACTAATATGTATGGTCAAAATCATAATAAAAATACATATCACAAACCAACTTCCTATACATGCCACTCACTTGATATTTCTAATATTTGAATTAATTCTCCCAAAAATGATAGTTTGATAGTGTGATTTTGCCTCCGACGATCTCCAGCCCCGAGCTGACCTGCCAATACTAAAGAAATGGAGAGGATAGGTAAGCTTTACGCTTAGTAAATTCATATGAAAATAATAAGCAATTACTACCACGTTTTTTAAGATAAAACACTATAATTGTACAATTACACATGTTCAGGTTAAGCTGTGTTATCGAGTTACAGTTACTAAATCTTTCATATCTGAAGGTACAAAACTCTAAATTTAATTTCGTTAATTTTTCATGAAACTAGATTCATATATATTTCTCCCATAAAATTTCCAAAATTTTTGGTCAAGCCAATTAGTACAGTTTATTAGCTAAAGTCTCCCCTGTTTCAGAGTACGACTACTCTGACCTCTGTTCACTTCGAACCAAATTTATCCCTGTACAGAATTCAAACTACCATGCTGTTTATTTCCCTTAAAAATAGACTCAATAAGGAATCCATGCATCTAATGTATGACTCTTAATAATTTGTTTAAAATTTATGATGAATTTCTAAAGTCAGAACAGGGGATCTCAAAATCATTTAGACCCTATTTCACAAGAATTCAAATATCACACAATATAGAATTCTTTTGCTTCCTTTGTTTCTTTCATGTGAAAATAGACTCATTAAGATTTATTTTCATATATCATTTACATTTTTATTCAACTTCCACATTTTTTAGTGAATTTTCAAAATCATGCAACTGCTGCTGTCCAATACTGTTTTACTACTAAAATTCATTATTATATAATTCCACTTAAGCCATTTTACCTTATCGAAGTTCACCCAACTATCGAGCATATTGCTCATAATTTTCATAAACATATACCTGCACTTATTCATCATATAATCATGTTCATATGTATTTTTACTTAATCAATTTTCCCGTTGAACTCTTCGGAATAATAACTGATACTCAATTGCCTGCACATACTTTCACACTTGTAGCCAAAGCTATCTGGTACGCATAGTAGCCTGCACAAAGTACTACACATGCGACCAATTATCCGGTACACGTAGTAGCTTGCACTTAGTACTACAGATGTGACCTAACCATCTGATACACGTAGTAGCCTGCACTTAGTACTACACACGTGATCGAAGTTATCGGGTACGCATAGTAGCCTGCACTTAGTACTACACATGCGACCTCACAATAGATCATTCGTATCGTTTTTATTTCGAAGGCTCAACCGGGAAATTTCTCACTTTCCAACATGTTACAAATTTATTCATAGTCTTTTTTCAATTTTCAATTTACAACAAATAGTCAATCTATAGGTAGCCTCATTTCATATGATAACATAATATAATAAAATAAAAAGAATCGATAAATTATTTATATACAAACTTGTCGAAATCTCATCAGGTACAACCGTGCAGCAATTCATACAACCCAGGTAATAGTAATTTAACACTCAATTCACGTAGCAATAAATTTCCATTCAATTTCACATAATACAACTAACATTACATATTATTTTTTTTCATATCATACATACCATCCATCAACTTCTCTTAAACATATTAAGTCATACAATTTATGCCATATCAATAGAGAATTACAATTCATGCATGGTATTGCATTATTATTAACACACGAACTTACCTCGATCCAGAAACAACAATTTACCATTTTAGTCCATAACATTGTATTTTCCCGATTTAAGCCTAAATCTCGATTTCCTTCATCTATAATATCACATATAGCCTAATAATTAGTCACATTAATCATACGGGTTCAAAACTCATATTTTTAAAAATTTTCATTTTGACCCCTAAACTTTTGCATATTTGCACTTTTGCCCCAAGGTTCGGAAATTAAACTTCATCCTATTTTCTTATGTTTTACGACATGCTGATCATTTTTTCTCTTCTATGGCAACATCAAATTCTCACTCTAACATGTACTTATGACTATTAGGTATTTTTACCAATTAAGCCATTTTGCTCGTTTTCACTTAAAACCGAGTAGCACAAGTTGTCTAACATAATTTAAAACCTTATATTCTATCATAAAACACCAAAATACAAAAATTTCACCTATGGGTATTTTTCCAAATATGAACCCTAAGTTGAATTATTGCTAGCATAAGCTAAATCAAGTTACCAGGACTCCAAAAATGTAAAAATCATTAAAAACGAGGCTAGAACGAACTTACAATCGAGCTTGGAAGCTTGGAAACCCTAGCCATGGAGTCTTCCTTGGTATACACGTCCATGGTGAAGAAGATGAGCAAAATTGGCTTTTAATTTTGTATTTTAATTCATTTTACCCCTAAATGACCAAAATGCCCTTACTACTAAACTTTCCAAAAATTCCATCCATGTCCAATTTTTGTCCATAAACTTTGAAATTGGTCAAATTTCTATGTAATACCTCCTAATTAATATTTCAAAGCAATTTCATACTAGAAACTTCGAGAATGCAAGTTTTGCAACTTATTCAATTTAGTCCCTAACTTCAAATTAAGCACTTTATGCATAGAATTTCTTCACGAAATTTTCACACAATCATGAAATCATATCATAGACCTCAAAATAATTATAAAATAATTATTTGTATCTCAGATTTATGGTCATGAAATTACTATTCCGATTAGGCCCTAATTCGGGATATTACAAGAAAATTATTTAGTAAAAAAAAAACATCATAATCAACCTATGGACTTTGGACTTAGAAGAATTTTACATAAAATAAAATATGGCAGAATTATCCAAATATGTTGATTTTTTTTTGAGAAACTATGCTGGTTTTTTTAAAATTTATCGATTTACGCTATTTTCGGAGAGAAAAAGGAAACTGCGCCTTATAAAAAGCATTTTCACTTTGCTAAATTTTTTTTTCTTGCGGTTGGAAATTAGAGGTTTATAAATTTATTTTTGTTTGTGTTTGAGACAGACATGGTTATAGTTTTAAGGAATGTTTGAATTTACGGTGGTGCCGGGGAGCAAGGTGACCAAAATTCATCTGTCATTTGAGTATGGAGCCATCACCCGGGAAGCCGAATCATGTTGCAACTCAAGGTCTTAGTTGAAGGTGATTATATGATCTGGGGTTGAAGTGTAACTAGGGCTTCAAGTTTACAAAGGTTATGTTGTCAAAGGATGGAGCATAAATGGGGCCGCAGTTGATAATGGTAATGCGGGCACAACAACCAATTTTCCTTGTTAGAGAAGGATGCTATATAAAACCCAAACAGACATACGAGGAAGAAAAACATACTGGCCTTTTAGTATAATCAAGTATTTCATTTTATCCATGTCCACTAAAGGCAGTGATCCCATTATTATAACCTGTGACATAATTGAGGTGTAACATGTTTTACTAATAAGGTCACTACCTTTGGTAGGCATGGACAACACGAATTACTTGGATATAGTGGAAGGCCCCTGCGTTTTTTTCTTTGCACTTCCGCGTGGGTTTTATAAAGCATGCTCCTCTGACAAGGAGGAACTAGTTGTCGTGCCCGCATAGACACTGCCAACTAGGCCTCAGTTATGCTCTATCCTTTGATAGCATAACCTTTGTAAACTTGAGGCCCTATTTACACTTCAACCTGAGACGGTATAATCACCATCAACTTGGACCTCGAGTTGCAAAGCAATCTTGGTTTCTCAAGTGATGGTGTCATGCTCATACGATAGGTGAAATTTGTAGGTTATTGATCTCCATGACATCACCGTGAACCCAAACACAACTTAAAACTATGACTTGTCTTATTTAAAGCGAGAGAGAAATAAATCTTTAAACCTGAAAATTTCAACATGCAAGGAATAGAAAAAAAAAACAATTTAAACGAGACTGAGATATCGATGAGTAGCGGATGACAACGTGCATTTATATAGGGGATAGGACAAGGTAAAAGGGAAAATTTTTGTTTTATCCCAAGAATCTCGAGTTATAAGGGCTCATAAGGAAAATTTTTGTAACCCTAGATTCTTGGGATAAACTTGATTGGGGAAAATGCAGAAAGCGCACGTGTAGAACTCGTATGCTTTTTTAGAGTTGGTACAGGATAAGAACCTGCAACACAAGCTAAAAGGTCATCCGAAGTCAACTCGGATATGAGACAATATGGATATTTAGGAACGGTGAGACGCACTGAGGTTATGTGATTACTATAGGAACCCAGAGCATACAAAGTCAACATGTCCACACAACTCGGGAGCATCGAGGGGAAAAGCTAATTAAAACACTAACTCATGTAGTGAAAACACTAATTTATTCGTTTATTCATTAATTTTACTTTAAAGTGTAAGTTAATATTAATTATTGAAGTAAGATATATTATAATACACAAGCCAACGTTTTAATCTTTTTCTAAACCTTTTGAAAAAATATTTGCTTTATCAAAATATTGCACTTAACAAATGGACGGAGAAAAACTTAAATGAAAAATTAACATAAATAATTGTAAATTTTAAACTCATAATATGATATGGTAGAAAGCAAACCAATTTAATAAATTTGTTTCGTATACTGTAAATAAGTGTACATTTGGAATGTAAAATAAATCATACAATTTGGGAAAATTACAAATAACATAATCATCGGCATCCTGAATGTGTTCTACAACCAAGTGGGTGTCAAGCACGCTTAGGGTTTCATCCCACTATTTGGGTTAGCGGCTCCTTATAGACTTTGTCTTATCTTCACGTGCACGTCGAGGTTAATCACCACAATCATATCATTCCTTCGTCATTGGCTGTGATCATGTCTTAGCTGCCCATCATACATATCCCCTATTTGAGTTGATGGTTGCAAGGATGATCCACCTCTGTAGAACAACGATGTTGGGGGTATTTGCGACACTATCGACGGATGACTATATGGTGTTGCATGGATCGATTGCAGATAAATGGTGGGAATTGTCGGTGATAATGAATGTGTCAGTGTTTTTGGAGAGATCAATGTGTAATATGATATGGTGGGTGGAGATCATGCAAAATATATCCCTGGAGAAGGTGTTGATGAATGGAATGACTGCAAGTGTTGTGGCATTTTTTAAAATAAACTGGTGCTAAATGTGTTGATGCAGGGAATGGTCCTGAATTGAAGGTGTTGATGTGGGGAATGAGTGTGCATGTTGTGATGTTTGTGTCAAATAAATTGGGTTAGAACCAAAAATAAATAAACCATACTGACCAGGAGGTTAAACGGCAATCGGGTCTTCCGGTACGAATGGAGCAGATGTTGATCCCCCTGCGACATATTCTTTCGACCTAGGATTGATGGGCCCTCATCTTTGCCTCTTACGACAATGTTACCTATTCCTTTCTGAATCCGACAGTAGATACGGCTTGCCATTATGTCTGAACCAATCCATGTAATCTAAAGATGTTACCGACTCCGGTGTGAAAAATCCTACGTTGCCAAATCTTGATATACTTCTTGTGGAATGTTGGCCAATATTTTTTGAGTCTCCCCCGCATCTCGATCTTGTACAGTTTATCGAGTTCCTGGGGTGGTGGTGGAATACGTTACGTACACTCGAACTGTTGCATCATTTGTTTAGATTCGTGCATCTTAACTGTCACAAAAATGATCAATGGCACTTTCACGTGCCAGATGTTGCGATTGGCCAAAATTTTGGCTGGGACGCATTCTTGAATCCTCAGATTCGCATATGACATCCATACAAAATGTAGTATGAATTTACAAAGTTTAGCATGTGCCTATTATTTAATTTCAAATGTTAGAATAAAAAACTGATAACTTTGAAATTCATAAACTAACCTCCTCTTTGTTTTGTTGATCTAAAACTAGTCGGATATCTTCGAGCTCAGCCGGTATACCACTGTGTCTCACGGGGTTTTCCACCTATTCAAATAATATGTTATTTCAAAATTACAATTATGAAAAATAAAAGCGGTAATGATATTATCGAATGAATTTTACCATATTACGAGTGGGAATTCATAAAGTAGTTCCACTCAGGGGCGTAAAATGGTAGTTGATACCATGCCCACAATTGAAGAAGGAGCATGTAACTGCTAATTTAACTTTTTCTGGTATCATTGCTCGACACATTTCTCAGTATAATGTCGCCAGCACCGTTGATCCCCAACTAAGCCATCCCGCTTCTTTCAAGTCGACTAGTAATAGTAGCCACCTTAAATGTACCAAATTGTGAGATTTATCTGGTATTAGCAGACCCCCGATCAACCTCAAGATGAATGTGCACGTGAATTGTTCTTTTTCAACGTCACTCGCGGAAGCCTTGATAATTTAGAAGTTTGTCCTTCAACCATCTTATCTCGATTTGACTACCCCTAAACTTTTTCGACACCTTTCCTAGTAGTTTCTTGCATGTTGCACTCTAATCGGCACTAATCACTGGCCCGGTAATGATTTACCCATCGACCGGTAAACCAAGTTGCAAAATAACGTCCTCGAGTGTAATTATACACTCACTACAGGAAAGATGGAATATGTATGTCCCCGTTCTCCATCTTTCAACCAAAGCACTAATATGTGGGGGATCAAATTTAGTCCCCCCGAGTATGCGAGCCATGTATAAAAATCCTACATCTCGCAAGTTTCCATAAATGACATTTGGTGCATCTTCACTTAAATTATTTATGTACGTCTCCAAATTCGATCTTCGAGCTGATATAAACATAAAAAATTAATAATCTAAACAACTTAATAATTAACTGTTTAAAATTAAAAAATTTAATGATATTTTCTTACAGTTTGTAATTGAACGTTGGAGATATGTTTGTCATCCAAACGAATAAGTTGATTTGTCATTTAAAAATTATAACGAATAAAATAAAATCGAAGAGAATAAAATTCAGAAAAAAAATTAAAAAAATAATTGAGGATTGAAAATTGAAAATTGAGAATTTAGGATGGAGGAATGAGTATTGAGTATTTAGTTGAAAAGAATGAAGTTTGGATGAGTTTATATAGGAAAATATCCGGCTGTTGAAATCTTGTTAGTCGTTGGAAAAGTTACCGTTGGAATAGTTACTATTGAAAGGAAAACACATCCTAAAAGGCATGTTTTCATTGCCACATCAGTGAAAACACGCCCTATAAGATGCGTTTTTTTTCTTTCTCCTAAAAATGCGTCTTGTAGGACGTGTTTTAACTGATGTGATAGTGAAAATGCGTCTTGTAGACGAGTTTTCTTTTCTCTCTCCAAAATTAGTGCAAATCGGTAATTTTTAAAATTTTCAGCCTACTTTCTCAATTATTTTTTTAACAAATTTATAAAAATTTACCATAAAATATTAATAGGTGAGTATCAACTTTTATATTAGAGTTGAAATTAAGTTATAAACTATTGGTGGGATGGAAATAAGATTTTATTATTTTTGTATTTAACAACAATTCTCTTTTTTATTTTCTTTTTGAAAGAAAACTGTATTATACTTGAAGGTTAATAGCGTGGTACACGATGAACTGATGAACCCTTTGTGGTTTTTCTTCAATCCAGTACAAATGAGAAAGTAAATTCAAGCTAAGCTTGACAAGTTTTTGGGTCACTTTGTTCAGTCTCTTTTAGTATGGAAGATTGGGCATTCTTCCATACTTGGTCCCATCATTAAGAGATCTTTTTCTAAAGATAGAAGATTTTTTTGTGACTTAGGTAGCGTCTCCTTCCAGTATGGTGTGCCTAAACCTCATTTCCTGAGCAAATTCAAGAGCTTTTAACACTGCAACAAATTTTGCCATAATAGAGTTATTAGCTTGGTTAAGTTTGAGTGTTGCTGCTCTTATTATAAATGCTTTGTGATCCATGATAACCACTCCAATTCCCCCGTTCTTACAAGAAGAGACAAAACTAGCATCGAAGTTAATTTTCAAGTAAGATTCCTTTAGAGCTTTCTAGTAAACATTCTTTGGCTTTGCTTCTAGACTGTAAATGAATAAAAATGAAGGCATTTTCATAAGTTTTGACCTCTCCACAATGCTTTCGATTGATTACTTTATATTTCTGAATTTTACAGAATTTCTAGAGTAAGCAAGAATCTATCAAATACCTCTTGCTGGAGGACTTTTGCCACCTTTTCAATCCAGTTAATATAGTTTTGCATTGGTTCACAACAAATATCAATGGGCATGAGACTCAATTCTAATGTTTTCCGGGGAATGGGACAGTTTTTTAGCACATGAATCTCAACTTCGATAACCCCATTACATCGCACACAAAAGACTCAGCATTGATTCTATCTCCAATTTTCTATGTTGTAGAGAGGATCCCATGACATAATCTCCATTCGAAAGCTTCGACTTCTGTGGGGACTTGAGATCTCTATGTGTTTCCAGATAAACCTGTGGAGCCTAAAAGAAGCTTCCCCGTCGTAAAGGCATCTGTAACCACTTTTAACCGAGTAGTGCCCATTATGTTCAAGCCTTAAAGTTCCTTGGCATCCAACAATCCCTCCATATGTGCACCAGGTGGCCATTTCAAAATCTCCATCTTGTTCCAAGTTGTAAGACATCTTTTTATTGCCATAAGCTCCTTTGTGTAAACGATGGATAAGAACCCAACTTCAATTCAAGAAAAAAAGAGTTAGGAAAGTACTTAATTTTTAGGACCTTGAAACAAAAGGTATTGTTTGTTGGAAAAATCAGTTTTCACAATGAATTTTTTTTTCAAAACTCAGGCCTTTGTGTTATTTATAGAAATAAACTTTATCAAATTATTATTTGTGTTATTAGCTTAACAATTTTGGTTGATTCTCATCTTTCAACCAACACAATCTTCTCCGCTATTCTCAAACTCTCTATTTGCTTAAATAGTGAGCTCTAATTCATAAACTGATCACGCACAATGAAAACTTTTAAATTTTCCAGTGAGGAAAATTAATTCTCTCTATTGTCATGAAACCTAACTTGAGATCTCACGAAAATAGAATTTATTTCGAAATAATAAATCTCACTATTTTTCGCAGAATAACTCAAAAAAATGTCTATTTGACTTATCTCATAGTTCCTATTTATAAGGAAAAATCACAAAAGTTCTACTTGAGCAATAGGAGAAAAAATAATATTTTAATAGAAACACATATAGTCCCGCTAGGTCTACATGGTGGGTGGCAGCACACACAGCGGTATATCGCAGTGTGCCGCCCACCCTACTTCTAGTAGACTTTATTGGGCATTGCATGTATTCGGTCCAATTTTATGTATTATCCAATCTTTAAACCAATTCATATAATTTAACGAGCCCAATAACTAATTTCCTATCCTCAAAATACTATTTATTTAATTAATTAAAATAAATTTAATTGATTTTCTTAATTAAATTATTTTCTTAACCCAATTTTAATCTCGTTAAAGTCATAACGAATTTACCGTACTAGAATCAATGATAAATAATTTTTTTTGTCTCATTTCGTAAAACTGTTCTAACAGCTTAATTTAATTTCTACTTTGAATTTCAATTATTTAATTACAATTAATGAAATAATAATTCAAAGAAACTAAATTAATCACTAAGTCATCATTTGTTTCTTTACGAGAAAATACACCCACTGCAAATAGGGATACATTTATGCAATCCATTTCTCTTTTTGTTTGTAACACCCTTAACTCGTCTCTGACGCCAGATTAGGGTTATAGAGTATTAAGACACATATCAAAGCATTTAACATCATTAAGTCATTCATTTATTAATTTAAATATAAATATTCAAAATTAAATGTTATTTATAGTAGAAATACATTTACAGACCTTAAATCGAGTTTACGGGGCATTAAAATTAGTTTGGGATCAATCAAGGATTAATTTGAAACAAAACAGAAAATTTTTTAAAAATCCAAAAATTTTGAAAACAAGGGTTGCACAGCCGTGTGACCAAGCCATGTGGCTTAGGAACATAGTCGTGTAGCCAAACTATGTACAATTCAAAATGAGGGTCACACGGCCATGTCGCAACCCGTGTACAAATCGAAATAAGGTCACACAACCATGTTGCAAGCCGTGTCCCAAACTGTGTGAGTATTTGAAATGAGGTCACACGACCATGTCGCTAGCCTGTGTAACTCTCTGTCATTGTGTGGATAAACTTGCACTTAAAAAATCAAGAAGACACATGGCCATGTGTGTGTGGCACACGACCATGTGACAGCCTGTGTCCCAAGCCGAGTGCACCTTAAATTGCTTCTAAAACAAGCCAAAACACTACCCATTTCTTAGGTGCAAAGGCAAAACAAAATCACCTATTTACAAACCTTCAAAACACATTCAAACAAACTTAAAACATACCAAATCATTCAACCTAAGTGCCTAACCAATGTGCCCTCATTGACACCAGAATTCAATTATCAAACCAAATTGCATTCAAAACTCACAAGTCCATACATTAACACGTACCAAACTTGCTATTTCATCCAATCCATTCATATCTACTTCTTCCATAATCTATTCATTCATAAATAGCATATACCAAAATGACCAAAACATATATATACATGGAACTTTATAACCCAAAAACTAAAAGCATAAACAAGTGAGCCAAAAACCAAGTTTACACAACATCATCATCCAAGTACAATATGTATCACAAGCGGTAAGTATTCAAATACATACAAGATATCTATTACATGCCATATAACCTAAAGATAAACTTGTCAAAATCTACCGATAGATTTCTGAATAGTGTGCTCTTCAGGTTGATCCAATCACCTGATTCCACAAAACAATATCTACAGAGAAACAGGAAAAATACACAAGTAAGCTTCTATAAGTTTAGTAAGTTCAACGGTTAAAACAATAAAACTTACCAAATAAACATATCATTACACAATACCGTTAATAAACAATAATCCTATCAACCACAACCATTCAACATGTGAGTCTTTATATTTATACACATATTGTATAATCTGATCAATAAAACTAGATCATTCAATACCAACTCATTTTATATATTCAAAAGATCATGTAGGCATTTATAAGATTAAACAGCAAATCATATAAACATTGAAAACCTGCCCGATGAATGAGATTACGGATTAAGATATGTGGTTAACCATCCAGAACACACTAAAACGCTTAAACGAGCTTAACCAACCAAAAACACACCTAGGCACCAAGTGCCTAGCCTGTAGCTAACATCCCTCCAAAACACATCTAGACACTAAGTGCCAAGCCCGAAAGCCTTACATCCGCCCTCGATAACACACCAGAATCACTGTAAATATAACACAATAGTCTGCAACAAATTCTGAACTTCGATATATTTAGAGGTCAATAACAAATCAATAATCACTATATTATCACAAGTCAAACCCGTACCGCATGCAATAAAAACCTATTGGCATGCCAATTGTATCCTATGCTATGTTCATCCGGCTCAATATAACATCGAATAACAATATTTAAATCAATCACTTTCTTGACTCACATCAATTTATTACAATTCAATTATATTAGAGTATCCACGTAGCAACCCAATTTTTAGTGGTCTCGAAAATAGTGGTTTGAGATCACTAAAATCTGACAAATGAGCTCAAAAATTTTATTATTTCGTGTTTATGAGAAATTTATGAATTTAGGAAAAAACAATTAATTAGTGATTAATGTTTTAGAAATATTTATTAGATTAATTGGTTTCGAAAATGAGGAAATGAGAACTCAATTTCATAAACTGAGCCATAAATATTTTTATAAATATTTATGGAGAGTTATTAGGTTAGTATTAAAGTTTTGTTAGAAAATTTTAACGTTTTGATAGTTAATTAATTAAAAAAGACTAAATTGAAAAAGGTGCAAAACTTGCCAATTAAAGAAATAGGGATTTAATAGCTTAAGTAGTAAGTAGGGGAAGACCAAAAAGGCAATTGCACATTTTTAGAAGGTTGAAACGGTTTGTGTAGAGAAAAATCTTGAAATTTTATGACTTAGGGGCAAAATGGTCATTTAGGAAATTAAAGTAAAAAATAAAAATAAGTGACCAAATTGAATCTAGACATTTCTTCATCAATCTTCAGCCAAAAACAACCATAGGAGGTCCTCCAAAAGCTGGTTTTTCATATTTTTACTACATGTGAGTTCAATTCTTGCTCTTTTTTTGAAATATTTGTGTTTTTGAGACTTTTATAATTAGGTCTAACTATTTAATTCATTAGTTTTTGATTTCATGGGTGATTTTGAAAGTTACCATTGATGAGTGCTAGAATTTTATGATGAATTAATAAGGATTTGAAGCTTTAATTTTATTATATGATGAATTTATCAAGTGATTTCAATATAAATTAATTATTAGGACCAAATTGTGAAAAGATTGAATCTTAAGGTTTAATATTAAATTGTGATTATCAAAGGTTGTGTAATACCTTAGAATATTTAGATAAAGTGTTAATTGAGAAAAATTAGCTTATTTGGTGGGAAAATTGATAAGGGGTTAAATTGTACAAACTGTAAAAGTTAGGGTAAATGTGTAATTTCAAAAATTGAAGTGCATAAATTGTGAAGTGAATTAGAATTGAATTAGATGCTAATGAATAAAAAATTTTATATTATAGATCAAGAACCTGAGGGAAATCGTGAAAAAGGGAAATTAGCTTAATAGTCCCTGAATTACAACAAATTCTACAAATTTGGCCCAGGTAAGTTCATATGGTTGAAATTTTAATGATTAATTTTTAATTTACGAATGATATAATGTATTATTTCATATTTTGTTATTGAATTATGATTATTGTAAAAAGATGGAAATTGAATTGAAAGTTCAAATTAAGTGGAATGCATGATTGAGTACGATTGTTCCGTGACACAAGATGAATTGACGTATAAGACCATGGTTGGACCATGGCAATATTTGAATGTAAGACCATAGCTAGGCTATGGAAATTTAATGAAAAGACCATAATTAGGTTATGACACCTTGAACGTAAGACCATGGTTGGATCATGGCAGTATATGTATACGTGTAAGACCATAGCTGGGCTATGCCATCCTGATGATAAAACCATAACTGGGTTATGGCATTATGAGTGTAAGACCATGGCAAGGCCATAGCTATTGTGTAAGACCATAGTTGGACTATGGCATCAAGAAAATGATGTACTCAAATCTGTAAGACGTTCTCTAATTTGACAAAGATTGGTAAGTGTCATATGGAATCAATGTGATAGAATTTAAGTAGTTATTGGTATTGAACTCAATCACATGAATTCATCATTTGAAATTGTGAATGACAGGAAATGTTAGTGAAATGCTTGTTTAATGAATTATTGTTATAGCATGTTCGGTAAGATTTATTTTTAAAGCCTATGAACTTACTAAGCTTCATTAAGCTTACTCATGTCATTGAATGTTCTTTGTAGATTAGCATGAGTTCAGAGGATCGAATCAACACATTGAGCCACACTATCCAGATTGTTTCGGTAGACTTTGTTATTTATCTTACAGTTTATATGGCATGTATAAGGTTAGATTAGAAAAGAGTTAAACTTGAAATATGATTGTGAATAACACATATATATGTTTGTATGCATGCAATTAGTAGTGGTATTAAGTAAATCAATGAATGGAGTTATTTTGGTAAGTCTATGTAAATGAGTTTTGTGATGTCCAATTATGTTTAAAACAAGATCTTTGGCTTGTATTGGTTGTTGGTTGGGATATATTAGTGTATTTCAATGTTGTGTGCAGGTTGATGATAAAAAAAGGGTGAGAAATGTGGCCTTAAAATGACCTATTTTCGTCCACACGGGCAAAGACACCGGTGTGTGTTTCTCAGCCGTGTGTGACACATGGCTTGGCACATGGGCATGTGGTCTGGCCGTGTGTCCCTGCACTTTGAAATTTCAAATCAGAATGCCCATGTTTTTGCACCTGCACTTTGCACATGGCTTAGCACACGGGTATGTGATTGGCCGTGTGACACAAGTCAAAGAGTTACACGGGTAAAGACACGGGCTAGGATACGGCCGTGTGTCTCACATCGAATGCCCACACGGCCTAAGATAAGGCGTGTCTCTTGACCGTGTGAGCCACACGGTCTAGCCACACGGGCGTGTGTCCCCTGTTTCTAAGAAAATTTTTGACATTTTGCGAAAAATTCTTGAAGTCTCCTGTTGAATTCTGGTTTACTTCTAATGCCTATTTTGGGCTTCGATGGCCCAATAAGGGACCATATGAGTGTTTTATCAATGAGTTATGATATATATTAAAGATTATGAAATCTTCGTAATTAATCCATAAAATCCGATAATGCTCCATAACCCTATTTCAGCAACGGATATGGGTTAGAGGTGTTACAATTCAACAATCTCAACTCACAATTAATATAACATTTCAATTATACAAAACTAAATCATACGAACTTACCAAGGTTAAACTATAGTGATAGTAAAAGTTCAAGGACTAATTAACAACTTTCCCTTTTCCTCGGTTATCTACTTGTTCTTGATCTATGAAATAGTTTATTTCAATTTATTAACTTCAATTTCATTTAATATTCAATTTAGAATATATATTTGTTCCTATTTACAACTTTCACTTTTTGCCCCAAACTTTTACACTTTGTTCAATTTGATCCCTAAAGCTAAAACAAGATTATTTTTTTACAATTAAAATTTGTATCCATAGAACTGAATATATAACTATTACAAATCAATCCTCACATGCTAAAATTTCATGAGAATAACATATCCTATTTTTACTATTTTCAATTAAATCCCTAAACTTGAAAATTATACAAAATCACTTAACAAAATATTTCTATTTAACACATAAGCATCATATTCTACCATTAAACTTAAAAAACACACCAAATTCATCAATGACATCTTCTAAAGTATTTAACAATTTTACAAATTAATCAATGGGTTAGCTAGATTATGCTAAAACAATTATAAAAACATAAAAATTACAAAAACATAAAACTTACTAAAAAACGGAACAAAAAATCGCTTACGTACACCCAACCTAGCTTGGTCGAATCTTGTTCTTCAACTAAGATGTTTTTCCCCTTTTAGTTTTGGTGGTAACATGAAGATGATGATAGTTTTTTGCTTAATTTTTAGTTTATGTTAACTTTTTTTATTACTTTACTATTTTACCTTTATAAACATAACTTAATAACTAACCAAGCTTTGTTCATATTTGTCCACTAACTCTGAATATGATTTAATTACCATAAAAGTCTATCAACTCACATTCCAATAACTATTTAATACATATAACTATTAGAAACTAACTTCTTAAGCTTTTACTATTTAGTCCTTTTTAATTAATTAACTACCTAAACATTAAAATTTCTTAACCAAAGTTTAATACAACACTAACGACCTCGAAATATTAATATTACAGATTGAAACGTCAGAATTGTGGCCCCAAAACTACTATGTCCGATACTATTGAAAAACGAGCTATTACATTATTGTTTTCACTCATTCAATGTATCGATTCAAATGCAATTCGTATAGTTGTGTTAATTTTACGGAGGTGTCGATTGGAGATATAGAGTTGGGGCACAAATAATTTGTAATTAAGTTTCGACTCTTTGTCTATTAATTGAAACATTATTTATGTTGGAAAAAATCTGATTCAAAAATGGTTTTCTTGCACAAATTAAATTTTTGAAAATCGAGACGCTTTGTGATATTTATAGCAATAAACCCTTTATCAAAATTGCACATGTATTTTCAGCTAGACGGATCCTTATCGTTCCTGGCTTTCAACCAAACGTCATTTTCCGCTATTCTCGTACCATGAACTGCTTCAAGTGTGAGTTCGAACGAATTCAAATCAAACATAAAACCAGAAATTATTTACTTTATTTTTAGTGTGAAATCAAATTTTTTCTTTAATAGAAACAAGTAGAATTTTTATTCTGGAAAAAAAATTTATACTTAAAAAACAAATTCTCACTATTTTCTGGCAGAATAACAATATCTCAAAGTTGTGTGTTTAGCCCTACCAGTACCATCTATTTATATGGAGAACAAATAAAACTGTTGTTGAATTAGTAGAAGTCTATTTCAATAGAAAAAAAAATCCTAGTCTAACTAGGATGAGGGGGTGACGACTTTAGTTAAATATACTAGGGTTTGTTGTCCCTAGTATTAGCATGAGAGGCTTTTGGGCCTCTCTCATATCAAATCCAATTATAAGTGCTTCCTAAACTTTTAACCCAGTACTTTATAATTCAATCCAACTCAATACATGTTTTTCTATTTTCCAAAATAAACATCATAAATTAATTTTCTAATTAAATAATTTTTTCAACCCAATTCTAATTCCATTAAAATTATTGAAACCTTATCATAAAAGAATCTTTGAGAAATTTTAATATTTCTACATTCAAAAAATTCACTATGACTAATTAATTTAATTCCATTTTCAAACTTCAATTATTTAATTAAATAATAATTAGAAAGCCCATAAATTAATTTTTCAGGTCATTTCCATTTAGTGAAAACCACATTCATTTCTGAATGTTTTCAATTTCTCTAACTTTACTATTTCTATCTATTTATGTTCATTTGATTCAAAATGCAATTAATTTATGGTTTCAACGAACTAGTGGAGGGACCGATTGGACATATATGATTAGGGGTCAAATGATTTATAATTAAGTTCTAGCTTTTCACCTATTGAACTCTTCTTTATTATATATAATTACAAAAACAATTAATAGTTATGTTTGTACAATGACCTTGTCAAAAGTGTGTCACCTTCATAAGACATACTTTATCTTATTGGGTTAAATTTGTTCACCTAATATGATCCTATTTTATCTCATGTAACCATTCATCTTCCTTCAAGAAAAATTCTATTATTAACACATGGTAATAAAAATCATTCGTCCTAGAGAAACAACTCGTGGCCACGTTTTTTTTCATCAACCATGCAATGCTAGTGAGAGGATACTTTTTACCCTTTATTGGGCTATAAATTTCACTATTGTAACAAAAATTATGTCATACATAAGACATATACCCAACATATCAACTTTCGACTCTATTACTGGTTGAACACAGACTTTAAATACATCAAAGTATATGAGTTATATATACATGGTCAATTACTTACTCAATATCGAGGTAAGTCACACTATGAACGTCACAAGTGAATAAATCCATAAACGAATCTAAGATAAATTCAACTTGGGTATTATCCAATATATTGTTAGTTTAAATAATCAACATATGTCTCTATCTTTCTAGGAGTCATCTGGCCCAATACCCAAGATAAGATAATTCTCCAATTGGACTTAATAGAGAACATAATAGTCCCTCGAATTAATTTGTGCTCAATTTTGATTCTTTAGACTATGAAACATTTAGATTATCTATTAATATAAGTTGTCTTCTCGCATTATGATCCTACCATAGGATGCAATTTGATATTAGTTAAACGTTAGGTAATCAGTGAGCTATTATTTGCTTATACATTTTACTTTTCATGCAAAGATCATTGGGAGCAATTATATAAACTTTTTTATTTAAAATCAAAATTTTTACAGGAAAAAAATTAAAAGGCTAAAGGAGAATTTTACAATTTTGGGAGGACATAATATAATTTTACTATTAGTTTTTGTAACCCTACAATTAAAATAACAAAAAGTTAAAAATATTTTATGCCTTATGAATGTATCTAATAAAAGAAGAATGTTGTAGGCCAATTTTGGCCTGTTTACAATCAAAACCAAATGACCCATTTAAATTGCCCAGGCCCAAATACAAATACCCAAAACCCAAACTAACTTAAACACTTAAAACCCAACACCAACCCAAAACAGTGAAGCCCGATAGGCCCAAGACTCTAAAAAATTTTGGAAAGCCGGAAAACCTAGGGTTTCTGTCGCCATTACCCCATGTGCGCCTGACACTGCTCCACCATGTCGGCCACCACGCCCCGCGCGTGCTGAGCCATCACACACTCCACCGTCCGTGCCCATCCACTGCAATCCATAAAGAAGACAAAGTAGAAATAATATAAAAATGAATGTAAAAGGGTTATAAAGCCCGAATGAGAAGTTGTAAAAGGGGAGAGGATTTTTCATAATAAAAGAGGGATTTTTACTCAAGAAACTGAACAAAAAGCACAGGTATAACACCAAATTGGAAGATCAAAGATATCAAAATAAAAAAAAAATACCTAAAGGTGATTCTGTTTTCTTATTCATTTTACTTTTATTTTGATTTTTTTCTCTTTTTCAAATCTGCTAATTTGTATATATATACATCATAATACATAAAAAGTATAATAAAAAATATAGAAAAAAAACCATGCCTTTGCTATTTTCGGCCACCGTGGCGGCGACGGGGCGACGACGACAGGCGGTGGCCCTCCTGGCCGGCTTTTGGGTTTCCCCAGAGAGAAAATAAGCCTCTTTCCTTTTTTTTCTCTTCAACACGCACAAATGACTGAGTTTTCAAAAAAATTTAACTTTTATAGGGGTTTGGAACGCCGTCGTTTTAGGCCCTGCACTTAAGTACTGAAACGGCATCGTTTTTCCCTGGGTCGGGTCAACCCGACCCTACCCACTAGGATCCGCGTGTTTTTTGCGGAAGGGCTAATTGCGCTTTTGGCCCTTCTGCATTTTTATTATTCTTCAATCAAGTTTATTTGGATTTCTAATTCGACTTTGAAGTTTGTTACACTTTTCAATTGAGTCCCTCTCACTGTGCAGTTTTTGATAGTTTGAAATATTGCGCTTCTGATCCCTCTTTGTTGTGAGTATATTCAAATAAGTCCTTCTCCTTTGATTTTTTATTTTAAAATTTATCCCGCGCTTTCTGTTTTGTTTACATCTTAACCCCTCTTCATCATTTTGATATTTTAATAATTAATTTTGTCATTCTTTTTATTTATTATTTATAATCTCTATATATATTTATTATATTTATCTATTACATATAGTAGTGTATATTTATCATATACGTATGTGTATATATATTGATGGTGTTACCTTATTATTTTATTTTAATATCTTTATTATATTTGCTTTTTATTTCAATATTACTATCATCACTATTGATATATCTCATTGCATAATTATATATATATGTATATATATGTATATCTCGTGTATATATTTTAATATTATAATTCATATTATGTATATACTTCAAGTATTATATTAAGTATTTCTTTATCCTTATTATTTATATCCATATACGTATATATCTACGAAGCGTATTAATGAGTTCATTTTATATCGTTATCTTTGCTAATGTATATGTATATATCATCTGTGTATTATATATTATGTATATATGCTCTCAATATTATATTTTTTATGCTCTTAATACCATCTTATGTACATATTCCTAACACCGCTTTTATTTTATATATATATACGTATTTATGTAGCATGTGTACAGTTTTTTATATATATACTATTATCATTCTAGTACAGGTACATATTGTATATATTTTATTATGCACTTATTTTTTATGTTCTCATGCATATATATTTCTTAAACTATTCCATCTACGTATTTTGATCATATTATGTATATACATTCTTCATATTATATTATATATCTATCCTTTTAATACCATTATGTATATAGTTTTATTTATATTTGTTACTATTAAGTATATCGTATGTGTTCATTTTAAATATGTTTGTACTTATATTTAGTATTATTATGTAAATATTTTTTTTCACTCTTATATTATGTACATACTCTTAATGTCATTTTTTTACATATGTATATTCATTGTGTTCTCATTGTGTTCTCGTATTTGATACTATTTTTACATTTAATATCGCGTGCATTGTCATTGTTATTTTATTGTTTTATATATTATGTGCCTTGATGTATTTCCAACTAGTATCTTTCGTTTCCCGCCCATTTTTATATATTACCTCGTTGTTCATTATTTTAAAATATTTATTCGTGTTTTTATTTATTTCAATAAGCAAGGCAACGTATCGATTTAAACACTATGTCATCGATTTCATCGTTATGTTGAGTGAATATCAATCGACTCGTATTAAAACGGTATATCCTTCTCAAAAGAAAACGAAACTTGAAATTTCTCGTGTTTTACTCGGTCACGATTCAACGTTACTTTGAACTTGCAATTTTGAAAATTAAGACAACACTTGTTTAATAAGATACCAATTTTGGGCGTCACGAGGGTGCTAATACCTTCCTCGTGCGTAACCGACTCCCGAACCCTAATTTTTCTCTGGACTTTTGACGTAGACCTAAATACGGCCTTAATTTTTGTGCAAGAATAAGTTTTCTTTTCTAAAAAAGGATGATTTATTAGGTGTCCGGTCACACCTAGAAAAAAGATCGGTGGCGACTTCCTTTTTAATAAAATAGAAAGTCGATTTTTAAATTTTCAAATAAATCGCCACAATTAGCGACCAAGCTAAGCTAAAATTTTTACGTCGCTACAGCTGGCGACTCCACTGGGGACGATTTTTGAGAGTCGAGTTGAATTAAACGCGTGTTGTCAAAATTTTCAAAGTTCCTTATTCAAATTAATATTTAATCATGATCCTTAAGTTTTGTTTTCGAAAAAATCATACATACATATCTCCTAATTTGTTTTATCTTTCGTTTTTCAGCTTTAAGTTTTATGGTTTTAGTTTTGTAGTTTTAAAATAAATGAAAGGTTTGCAAGTTTCTCCCCACACACCGTGCACATGCATTTTTGTTGCATAACATGAGCTCTATACCCGGGCTCCGTCCCTGTTAGGTGAAGGTAAATGCTACGCCTTTGTGAGTTAACTCGTTCCTCCGCACAGCTAGTGAATACTTTCGGTTACATATGACTTATGCTTTCGTGAGTTAACTCGTCCCTCCGCATAGGCATAAGTAAATGTAATCCCTCGAATTGATCTCGTAAGCCTATGATGGGCCATGACCGAGGCTCTGTACTAATCTTAGTAGATGACAGTACAGACGATTCGAGTACCCATTTAGAACCAAAACCGCATATAGTGAACCATACGAGCCATCCAACTAGAGCCGTGCCGAACCTCCGTCCGTTTACTGGTCACCGAAATAAGTACATGGGAAAAACACATCTTACCTTCTGTTTCTTTTACATTTACGCTTTCTATGCAAGGGAATCGAGTCTATTGGACCAAGTAGCTTAATTTATTAGATTGTCCACAGTTTTTCTCTGTTCATATGTGTTGTGCTAACCAAGTTTGCTTGTTTTTATTCTTATTTTACATCATGCATTATAGGCATCATATTAGGAAGGTGTTGACTAGAGATTGGTTGCCAAAAAATGGGTTTCTAATGGAAGAGTCAATTATACAAACAACCGAGAGGAATGCCGCGGTTCCAGACTAGTCTATAAAGACTCAGAAAGAAAGAGGGGATAGTCTAGTGGAGGGATGTATTGCCAATTTGCCCGAGCACGTTACTGTAAATGTTCGCCAGAATAACCTTGAAGATTTGGTTCAGGTGTGGAATCAGTGGGACTCGGATACTAGGCGTATCTTCACTGAAAGATATGGGGAAATAGCCAACTTGATTACTGTCAACGTAGACGAACGAGTGATCCAAGCCATGGTCAGATTTTGGGATCCAGCCTACCAATGTTTTATTTTCAATCAGGAAGACATGACCCCGACTATAGAAGAGTACGCTGCTTTGCTTCGTGTCGAAAACGTACAACCCTATAAGATATATATGAAAGAACCTAAGCCAATGACCTTCAAGAAAAAGTTAGTGAGATTGACAGACATGACTGACGCGTGGGCCGAAAAACAGATAAAGAAAAAGAATGAAACCATTTTCATTTCATGGTCTTCCCTACGAGACTTGATTCTGAACCATCCCGACATGTTGAAAAGGGTAAATCTGTTCGCTCTGGCCATTTACGGTTTGATCATCTTCCCGAAGGTCCTTGGATACATAGAAGTTGCGGTGGTAGATTTCTTCGAAAGATTAAAACAAGGAATCAACTCCGTCCCAACTATCCTGGCCGAAACTTTCAGATCACTAAGTAGCTATAGGAAGAAAAGGGAAGGTCGTTTTATCAGATACGCGCAGTTACTCAATGTTTAGATTTTGAGCCATTTCTGGAAAGTAGAGCGTACACCGTTCCATATGTTTTCTAAAACATTCTCCCCGTTAGAAGCTTATCTCAAGAAAGAATGGCCAAGGGAGGTCACCGAACAACACTGGGTCTCAGTCTTTCAGAATCTTCGCGCCGAGGACGTAACTTGGAGAGCATCGTGGATACTCCCGTCAGTTCTGCTATACAAGGTCGGAGATCAAGATTGGGTGTCACTACTCGGGTTATGGGGAGGAGTTGGATATGCTCCGTTAATGGTCCAAAGGCAATTTTCTTCACGACAATTTGTACCTGCCACCGGAGGATTAGCACAATCAGAGTTTGCTTTTGCGGGTGAAGGATATATGAAGAAGGTCCGAGGTACTGCAAAGTCTTGGAAGAGAATTCATCACATGGAATTAGCTCTATATGATGATACCCTCACCCAAGATTACGACATATGGAGAAAGCAACGGGTGAACAGCCAGCAAATCTCGTCGACAAATTACACCGTCCAGAATCCTTTCTCGATAGAAGTGCCATCCGAGCTAGAAATAGCAAGACAGGAATTTGAGCGCGAAAAGGTCAAAATGTTACGGAACATTAGTATTCCTCAAGAAGAAAATTACCAATTGAAGATCGACGTCTAGATCGAAAGGTCTAAAACTGAGAAAGTACAAAAAGAAGTTGAAGTCGTAAGAAATGACTTAAGGGACCTTCATCTGGAAAATAAAAAGTTAAGAGTCACTATCAAAAATAGTGAGTTAGGTAAGTCGTCAACAGAATGGAAAGAAGAATTAAACAATGCTAAATGCGGGATGGAATTTTGGAAAAAGAGGGCAGAGGAGGAGGAGGAAAAGGCTGCGTGGGTTATGATAGAATTGAGAAAGAAAAGCGCTGAACACGAAGCTATGTCTACCAAATGGACAACCAGTCAATCTGAACATCAAAGCTTAAGAGAAAGAGTACGGGATCTAGAAGATGCGTTACGAGCTCGTCAGCAACAATTGGATACTCTCTTAAAAGCCTTGGAAGAAAAGAATGATCAATATGATAGAGACACTCACGCTTATAAACGGACCTCCAAGAAAGAGAAATGCAACTTGGCTTTTTGATCAACAAAATCCGTGAAGCGGCTGTGCACATGGTACAACTATCAGATGAAGCAGAGGATCTCAGTTGCCAATTCCCGCCGAGCCAACAATCGAGCATATCGGAGTTCTTAGAGCGAGTAAAGAAATATAGCGATATAGCTAGGAAGTTTGTGTGATGGCCGAATCAAAAATGGCGAAATATTTTGTAATGAACTCTTTTGATGAATGAAATGCCTAATAGGGACTATCTCGAGATCAACACCAACTTCTTGCATTTCTTTCATTCATTCAACATTTATTCATTCATTCATTGCATATACATATCCCATAATCATTCGCTAAGGTTAGAATCATATAATTCGCAGTTGCAACACTTCAAATCTGGAACCACGCCATTCGTATAAAACGCGTCGACAAGTTAGAGCAATGGAGGCTGAGTTCAATGAAAGAATCGAAAGGATGGAAAGAGTCTAGAAGGAATTATAAGAACAACTGGCTAAGTCACAGCAAGAAACAAGGGATTTGATAGTAAGATCTCGATAGGAATCACTTGACCAAAAGGATCAAATGGCTAGAATGATGGAGATGGTGTCAGTTTTGGTCAAAGGAAAAAGACCCATGCAGAACCCCGACAGTATGGAACCTCAATCAAGAATTAATCATGACCAGGATCCACTCTATCCCCCAGGATTCACTCCACCACACGCCCACGTAGCACAAAGAGGGTATACTCAAGGAGAATCCACAGGCTTGGAACAACGACCTATACCATTTGGTCATCTAGGGCAAGGAACATTTATGTCAAATCCCGGAGCAACCCCTGCCAATCCTGTAGTTCCAGATTTAGATGATCCAGTCGAAATAGCCAAGTTGAAAATAGATGATCACGAGGCTCAAGAGAAGTATAGGAGTTTGGAAGAAAGACTCAAGGTAATAGAAGGCACTGAAGCCTTCTCCGTACTAGGTGCTAAAGAACTCAGTTTGGTACCTGATCTAATTCTACCTCCGAAGCTCAAGGTGCCTGACTTCGAAAAATATGATGGGACAAGATGTCCAAAAGCACATCTTGTCATGTTTTGCCGAAAAATGACCGGTTACATGAACGAAGATAAGCTACTTGTACATTGTTTTCAAGATTATCTGGTAGGATCGGCTCTTCGGTGGTACAACCAGCTCAGTAAGGAAAGGATCTGATCCTGGAAAGACTTGGCATTGGCATTCTGTGAGCAGTACAAGCATGTATCAGATATGGTGCCTGATCGGATGACTTTACAAATGATGGATAAAAAGCTGTTAGAAACTTTTAGACAGTATGCGCAGAGATGGAAGGACGTCTCAGCCCAAGTGGAACCCCCACTTACGAAAACGGAGATAACCGTCCTTTTTATCAACACCTTAAAGACACCGTTTTATGACAAACTAGTGGGAAGTGCCACGAAGGACTTCGCGGATATTGTAATATCCAGTGAGCTTATACAGAACGCCGTCAAGAGCGGTAGAATGGAAGGTTAAGAAAGTTCAAGAAGGGTAGCGCCCACGAAGAAGAAAGAACCAGAAGCCCACATGGTGGGAATGGGAAGTTGTTATACCCTAATTTGTATCTAAACCAACCCCGACCTCGGAATTATCCACCTCCGAATTTCTACTATCCTCCTCAAACCCCTTACTACCAAACACCGCCTCCTTACTCTTCTTACCCCATTTACGCCACAAGTAACCCGAGACCAACCGCCACATTCTCACAAAATACAAAACCCGCCCAAGGTCAACCCAAAAACGAGCAGAGGCCAGCAAAACCCAATTCCGAGAGACCACAATTTACCCCTATTCTTGTGTCATATGGGGAACTGTACCCAAAACTTTTGGAGAAGCAATTGATATGCCCGCATTATGTGGCACCCTTGAGGCCCCCACACCCGAAATGGTACGACCCAAATGCTAGTTGCGTGTACCACGCCGGGAACCAGGGACACTCTATGGAAAATTTTCTTGCCTTCAAAAGGAGAGTTGAAGGACTCATCGATACGGGTATTCTGCGATTTGATGGTACTGGCGGTACAACCGGGAACCCGTTCCCTAACCATACCGAAGGAAATGTAAGCACAGTAGGGAAAAAAGATGAATGGCAAGTCAGAAGATGTGTTTTAGAAATAAGGATGCCTCTGCAGAAAATCTGGGAGGCACTGGTTAAGAATGGATTGCTCTGTCGCCCCGACGATAATCTCAGAAAAGAATGTCAGGTTTTTTGTGATTTTCATGGAATTGTAGGGCACGACATTCAATCATGTGAGGAATTTAAAAGGTTACTGCAAGACCGGATAGATAATAAGGAGATTGAGATCATTAATGAAGGAGAGGCCAATGAGAGAGAAGTATGTGCCTCTGACAATCAATCGTCAGGTTTTCCGTATAGCGCCGATCGACCATTCGTAATTTATTACGATACAAGGAAAGAACCGATGAAACCAAAAATGATAATTGAAGTACCATCTCTTTTCCCCTACAAGGATAATAAAGCAGTACCATAGAAATACGACATCAATATCGTCACACCTGAAGATGAAAAATCCAAAGCTGCAACTGGAAACGTTTGAGAAGTAGGTCATTTCACTCGTAGTGGAAGATGTTATTCGAAAGAAGTCGAACCAGTGAAGAAGAATAGTAATTTGAAACAAAAAGGAAAGGCACTAATGTATGAGGCTGAAACTAAGCACGAAACTCCGCCCGAGCAACAAAAAACTAAAGAGCCAGTGGATGAGGAAGAAGCACGGGAATTCTTAAAGTTTATCAAACATAGTGAGTATAATGTGGTGGAACAATTGAGCAAGCAGCTAGCACGAGTCTCGGTATTGTCTCTACTGTTAAATTCAGAACCCCACCGGAACGCCTTGTTAAAGGTATTGAATCAAGCTTACGTGGCAAACAATATATCCATTGAGAAGCTTGACAGATGGGTGAATAATTTAAACGTGGATAATTTCATTTCTTTTAGTGATGATGAAATACCGCCCAATGGTAGAGGCTCTGTGAAAGCATTGCATATCACAACCCGCTGCAGGGGTTACATAATACCAAATGTGCTTATCGACAATGGATCGGCACTCAACGTCATGCCTTTAGCCACACTTTCCAGGATTCCGATGAATTTGTCCTACCAAAGGCCTTCCCATTCCACAGTACGGGCATTCGATGGAACAAGACGAGAGGTCATGGGAAAAATCGAGATCCCTCTAGAAGTGGGTCCCTTCATATACGATGTCGAGTTCCAAGTCATGGATATTACACCATCATATAACTGCCTTTTGGGAAGACCCTGGATCTATTCCGCCGGAGCGGTCCCATCATCCCTCCATCAAAAGGTGAAATTTATCATAGATGGTTGTTTGGTCACTGTTGAGGGAGAAGAAGACATTGTAGCATCTATTTCCACCGACGCACCATACATTGAAGTAAGTAAAGATGCTATAGAATGCTCCTTCCGATCCCTTGAGTTTGTGAATGCCACATTTGTCGCTAAGAGAAACAAAATTCCCGAGCCAAAACTGTCGAGAAATACCAGGATGGGTATCAAGTTGACTATAGGAAGGGGAGCTCGAGCGAGAAGAGGTTTAGGAAGATATCTGCAATGAATAGTTAGGGTTCTAAGGCCAATACACCACAAGGCCTGGTACGGTTTAGGTTTCCAGCCAGACATGCGTCAAAGAAGAAGGCAGTGGAAGAAAGATCAGGAAAGAAGGATCGCGAGAACCTTAGGCTGAGAACCAGAATGGGAGCCTATGGAATTCCCTCTTTTGTCAAGAACATTTACGTCTGCGGGAATGATATACCCGGGGCAGGGTAATGCACAAGGCACAATGTTAATGATCGAAAAGGGTCTTCAGAATGTCAGTATAAATGTCATTGACAAATGGGCTAACGCAAGTAAAGACGTCTCAAGGATACGCCCTTGTCCCCTGGGTTTCAGGTTGAACAATTAGACTATCGAGGACCTTCTTGTAGTTTATAAGTCTTTAGAGTAATGCTCAAACGTTAACATTCTGTTATGTCCTTAGATATAATAGAATTCTTTTGTAAGAGCCTGCATTCGCTCTTTATCATTCAAATAAATATCAATGAAGATGCATTTTGTCATGATCTTTCACATTATTACTAATTTCATAATCATTTTCTCATTTCATTGCCAATCCTTACATTCGCCTCATGCCATGCCATAACATTTCGTTTGTTGGTTCCAATACTTGGATGCCCCTCTATAGTTTCCTTTTTCATTAAACTTTCAGGTGCTCAGATGTCAACAGCATGAACAAACCTGTTATGAGTCATGAAATCAGTTTTGAGAAGGTTGTTTGTTTAGGAGAATTCGAAGCCGAAGAAAATGCTGAAGGCTATGTCTCGTCCCCTGACTTGCTAAGAATGATGGAACGAGAGAATAAACAGATTTTGCCTCATCAAGAGTCTGTTGAAACAATAAATCTGGGAACTGAAAAAAGGAAGCAAGAAGTGAAGATTGGGACTTCTATTTTAGGAGGCACCAGGCATAATTTGATTGCTTTGCTCCGTGAGTACAAAGATGTATTCGCATGGTCATATCAGGACATGCCAGGGCTGGATGAAGATGTAGTGGTCCATAAGCTCCCATTAAAGCCAGAATGCAAGCCCATTCAACAAAAGCTAAGACGGATGATATCTGAGATGTTGTTGAAGATAAAAGAGGAAGTCAAGAAGCAATTTGATGCTGGCTTCCTACAAGCCTCCAAATATCCAGAATGGGTGGCTAACATAGTCTTGGTACCAAAGAAAGACGGCAAAGTATGAATGTGCGTGGATTATCGTGACCTGAATTGAGCAAAGTCTTAAAGATAATTTTCCTTTACCACACATTGATACGTTGGTGGATAACACAGCAAAACATTCATTGTTTTCTTTCATGGACGGATTCTCGGGGTATAATCAGATCAAGATGGCCCCTGAGGATATGGAGAAAACTACCTTCGTAACAATGTGGGGAACATTCTGCTACAAGGTGATGCCATTTGGGTTAAAGAATGTTGGGGCAACATATCAGAGGGCTATGGTGACGTTATTCCATGACATGATGCATAAAGAAATAGGGGTCTATGTCGACGATATGATTGCTAAATCCCGAGGGGAAGAAGAGCATGTAGTGAACCTGAAGAAATTGTTCGACAGACTGAGAAAGTTCTAGCTAAAGCTCAATCCGGCCAAATGTACGTTTGGGGCTACCTCGGGAAAATTGCTGGGCTTCATTGTCAGTGAAAGAGGTATCGAGGTTGATTCAGATAAGATAAAAGCTATTCAAGAGTTACCACCTCCGCGTACACAAAAGGAAGTCAGAGGATTTTTAGGGAGGTTAAACTACATCGCCCGATTCATCGCTCAACTTACCAACCAATGCGACCCAATCTTTAGGCTTCTTCGAAAACATAACCCGGGAGAATGGAATGAGGAATGCCAGGTGGCTTTTGATAAGATAAAACAATATTTGTCTAGTCCTCCAGTGCTAGTACCGCCAACTCCGGGAAGACCACTGATATTGTATTTGACTGTGTTCGAAAATTCAATGGGTTGCGTACTGGGGCAACACGACGAGTCAGGAAAGAAAGAAAAGGCGATCTACTACCTCAGTAAAAAGTTCACTAAATATGAGGCAAAGTATTCATCCATTGAAAAATACTATTGCGCTCTGGTTTGGGTAGCTCGGAGACTTAGGCAATACATGTTGTATCATACGACATGGTTAATTTCAAAGCTAGATCCAATAAAGTACATGATGGAATCACCTGCACTCTCAGGAAGAATGGCATGGTGGCAGATCTTACTATCGGAGTACGACATCGTCTATGTGAGTCAAAAGTCAATAAAAAGAAGCGAAATAGCTGACTTCTTAGCAACCCGAACAATGGATGAATATGAGCCATGGAGATTTGATTTCCCGGATGAAGATTTGATGTGCATTACAAAAAAAAGAGGGTGAGTCATCAAAAAAGGAGTCATGGAAGATGAGCTTTGATGGTGCATCGAACGTATTGGGGCATGGGATTGGAGCAGTCTTAGTATCGCCAGAAGGGAACCATTACCCACTCACTGCCAGGCTGAACTTCTTCTGTACTAATAACATAGCGGAATATGAGGCATGTATCATGGGACTTCGTGCAGCTGTTGAACGAAACGTCAAAACTTTAGAGGTATATGGAGACTCAGCCTTGGTGATTTACCAAATCCGTGGAGATTAGGAAGTGAGAGACTCGAAACTGGTTAAATACAGAGATCTAGTGGCAGAGTTGATTAAGGAATTCGAAGAAATAACTTTTAATTACCTCCCACGAGAAGAAAACCAATTGGCTGATGCCCTGGCCACTTTGGCTTCAATGTTCAGAGCAAACAGAGAAACAGAAATAATGCCTCTTCAAATGACCATATATGAAGTTCCTGCACATTGTTTCAGCATTGAAAAAGAGCCAGATGGACGGCCATGGTTCCATGATGTCTTAGAATATATCAAGAATCAAAAGTATCCCGAACAAACAAACGAGAACGACAAAAGAACAATCAGAAGAATGGCAACTGGATTCGTTCTTGATGGGGACATCCTGTACAAAAGAGGAAAAGATCAGGTGCTCTTGAGATGCGTAGATGCTGTTGAAGCCACAAAAATACTTAAAGATGTCCATGAGGGAATTTGCGGGACACATGCCAATGGTTTTACTATGGCCAGGAAGATTGTGAGACTCGGATATTACTGGTTGATGATAGAAAGCGACTACATTAATTTCGCACGAAAATGTCACAAATGTCAAATTTATGGTGATAAAATTCATGTAGCCCCTTTGCCTCTTCACGTCATGACTTCTCCGTGGCCTTTTTCTATGTGGGGCATGGATGTTATAGGGCCAGTTTCCCCAAAAGCTTCTAATGGACACCGATTCATTTTTGTGGTTATTGATTACTTCACAAAATGGATAGAAGCCGCATCGTTTGCCAAGGTGACGAAGACTACAGTTTGCAGGTTTTTGAAAAAGGAAATCATTTGTCGATATGGTTTGCCTGAAAGAATCATTTCAGATAACGCTTGAATTTGAACAACAAGATGATGAAAGAAGTGCGTGAGCAATTCCAAATAAAACATCATAACTTCTCACCCTATCGCCCAAAGATGAACGGAGCTGTTGAAGCGGCCAACAAGAATATTAAAAAGATTATTGGGAAAATGACCGAGACATATAAAGACTGGCACGAGAAGCTACCATTTGCTTTGTATGCATATCACACGTCTGTACGGACATCTATAGGGGCAACTTCTTTCTCTCTAGTCTATGGAATGGAAGCTATGCTACCTATCGAAGTTGAGATCCCCTCTCTACGAGTCTTAATGGAGTCGAAATTAGAGGAAGCAGAATGGGTTCGAGCTCGATATGACCAGTTAAACCTCATCGAAGAAAAACGTCTAAGGGCAATTTGCCATGGACAGATGTACCAGAAGAGAATGATCGCAGTCCATGACAAGAAAGTACGGCCAAAAGAATTCCACGAAGGAGAACTCGTGCTGAGAAAGATTCTCCCAATACAAAGAGACCTGCGAGGAAAATGGGCACCGAATTGGGAAGGACCATATGTCGTAAAGAAGGCATTCTCGGGTGGAGCTTTGATTCTCACTGAGATGGATGGGAAGGAGTTACCGAATCCAGTGAACTCAGATGCTGTGAAGAAATATTATGCCTAAAAAAAAGGGTGATCAAGGTGAAAACCCGAAAAGGGCGTCTTGATTAACACGAAAGATTAGGATGAAAACCCGAAAGGGCGTTCTAATGAAGCAAACACTGGCTTAAAAAAACAAGGCGTTTTGATGGGTGGGTCAAATAGCGAGACTACAACATTTGAAGCATTTTTCAGTAGCTCGAAGTCTTCTACACAAGAAGCCATGCTCGAAAAGATTCGTGATAAGAAATGTGGAAGAGTTCATGTGTTGAATATCTAGAGCATTTGTATTCGTTGAATGCAATCCCTTTTCTCTTTATGACACTTTTTACTATCATTGGTTAACTTTCTTTGTTTGCTACATTTGAAATGAATAAATGTGAGGTATCTTTTTGTCCCTACCTGACCATTTTCATGCATCTTATTATGTGGTTCACTTACATGATAAATAGTGAAATGACATACTCTAAACAAAAGAAATGTTAAGCATTACCCGGGTAAGAATTTGATAAGTACACGAACCTCAAAGTAAGGACAAAGTTCAACCAAGGGCAAAAGAGTGACATTTGAGAAACATTGATTACTCGTGAAACTTGAGGACGGGTACAGGGCCTAAAGAGAAAGTCAGGAGCCGAAATAATGAATACAGATCATCACGAAAATTATGATGAAAAAGGGCATACGACAAACATGCCTAAGACACATAGCATAATCATGTAGGCATAAAATCATTTACGACAAACATGTGCATATCATGATAACATCATGCATGACATATACAGGTACTCCAGTAGAGCAAGAGGATGTGATGATAGCTGAAAAGACACATGAGTACCACCAGATGACATGTTCTGGTATTCTGATGTTTTTATTTCAAAATTCAATTCATATTGCGAGAGGTGAGTTGAGCCTCGGGACACGCTGAGGTATTTTCAATTTTTTGTATGTTTCAAAAATCAACTCATATTGCGAGAGGTGAGTTGAGCCTCAGGACATGCTGAGGTATTTTCAATTTCTGTCCTTCAAAAAAAAATCAACTCATATTGCGAGAGGTGAGTTGAGCCTCAGGACATGCTGAGGTATTTTCAATTGATGTTTTTTCAATTTACGCTTTTCAAAAATCAACTCATATTACAAGAGGTGAGTTGAGCCTCGGGGAACGCTGAGGTATTTTCAATTAATGCTTTTCAAAAATCAACTCATATTACGAGAGGTGAGTTGCGCCTCGGGTCACATGCCAAGGTATTTTCAAAATCTATTTTGCAAATTCTGTTTTCAAAAAAATCAACTCATATTGCGAGAGGTGAGTTGAGCCTCAGGACACGCTGAGGTAATTTCAATTTCTGCTTGTCAAAATCAACTCATATTGTGAGAGGTGAGTTGAGCCTCGGGACACGCTGAGGTATTGTCAATTTTTTATATGTTTCAAAAATCAACTCATATTCGAGAGGTGAGTTGAGCCTTGGGACACGCTGAGGTATTGTCAATTTTTTATATGTTTCAAAAATCAACTCATATTGCGGGAGGTGAGTTGAGCCTCAGGACACGCTGAGGTATTTTCAATTTCTGTCCTTCAAAAAAAAATCAACTCATATTGCGAGATGTGAGTTGAGCCTCAGGACGCGCTGAGGTATTTTCAATTGATGTTTTTTCAATTTACGCTTTTCAAAAATCAACTCATATTACGAGAGGTGAGTTGAGCCTCGGGGAACGCTGAGGTATTTTCAATTAATGTTTTTTCAATTTATGCTTTTCAAAAATTAACTCATATTACGAGAGGTGAGTTGAGTCTCAGGACACGCTGAGGTATTTTCAATTTCTGTTTTTCAATTTCTGTCCTAAAAAAAAATCAACTCATATTGCGAGAGGTGAGTTGAGCCTCAGGACACGCTGAGGTATTTTCAATTGATGTTTTTTCAATTTATGCTTTCAAAAAAATCAACTCATATTGCGAGAGGTGAGTTGAGCCTTGGCTCACGTGTTGAGTCACTTTCAATTTCTATTTTTATGTCTGTTTTTTTAAATCAACTCATATTGCGGGAGGCGAGTTGAGCCTCGGAGCGCGCTGAGGTATTTTCAATTGCTGTTTGTCAAAAATCAACTCATACTGCGAGAGGAGAGTTGAGCCTCAGGACATGCTGAGGTATTTTCAATTTCTGTTTTTCAATTTCTGTTTTCAAAAATCAACTCATATTACGAGAGGTGAGTTGAGCCTCGGCTCGCACGCTGAGGTATTTTTATTTTTTATTTTTTTTCAATTTATGCTTTTCAAATTCTGCTTTTTAAAAAAAATCAACTCCTATTGCTAGAGGTGAGTTGAGCCTCGGGTCACATGTCGAGGTATTTTCAAAATTTGCTTTTCAAATTAAGTTTCAAAAAACCAACTCATATTGCGAGAGGTGAGTTGAGCCTTAGCTCACGTGCTAAGCTATTTCTGTTTTAATGTCTGTTTTCAAAAAAGCCAATTCATATCGCGAGAAATGATTTGAGCTCAGGATCACATGCCAAGTAAAGAATAAAGATTGGAGCTGATTGAAGACACCAGATTTTTGTTTCTTTGAAATTGTCATTGGAGCTGATCGAAGATATCAGATCTTACCTTTCTGAAGAAAACACCATAAACCTTATCCCACTAAAGCGATAGAAGAACAGATTGAAGTTGTAGATCTTATCTTTCTGAAGTTACAGTGAAGTAGATCGAAGCCAAATTTCATATCCTTGAAATTACATTGGATTATATTGAAGCTACAAGGCATATGTCAAAAGATGCCGTGGATTGAACCAAAGCTACAAGATGCGGTGGACTGGAAGGAGACTACTTGAACAAAAAGAGCATCAAAGAAGTCAAGACTCAACAAGACCAGGCAAAATTGGCCTCTCTTTATGTCTTTGCTCTATTCCCGTTACACGACAATGAGCAAAGAGGGGCAGCTGTTGTAGGCCAATTTTGGCCTGTTTACAATCAAAACCAAATGACCCATTTAAATTGCCCAGGCGCAAATACAAATACCTAAAACCCAGTTACAACCAAAACCCAAACTAACCTAAACACTTAAAACCCAACACCAACCCAAAACAGTGAAGCCCGATAGGCCCAAGACTCTAAAAAATTTTGGAAAGCTGGAAACCCTAGGGTTTCTGGCACCGTTGCCCCATATACGCCTGACACTGCTCCACCATGTCGACCACCACGCCCCGCGCGTACTGAGCCATCACACACTCCACCGTCCGTGCCCATCCGCTACAATCCATAAAGAAGACAAAGTAGAAATAATATAAAAATGAATGTAAAAGGGTTATAAAGCCCGAATGAGAAGTTGTAAATGGGGAGAGGATTTTTCATCAATAAAAGAGGGATTTTTACTCAAGAAACTAAACAAAAAGCACAGGTATAACACCAAATCGGAAGATCAAAGATATCAAAATAAAAAAAATACCTAAAGGTGATTCTGTTTTCTTATTCATTTTACTTTTATTTTGATTTTTTTTCTCTTTTTCAAATCTGCTAATTTGTATATATATATTCATCATAATACATAAAAAGTATAATAAAAAATATAGAAAAAAAACCATACCTTTTCTATTTTCGGCCACCGTGTACGGTGGCCGGCGGCGACGGGGCGACGACGGCACGCGGTGGCCCTCCTGGCCAGCTTCTAGGTTTCCCCAGAGAGAAAATAAGCCTATTTCCTTTTTTTTCTCTTCAACACGCACAAATGACTGAGTTTTCAAAAAAAATTAACTTTTATAGGGGTCTGGAACGCCGTCGTTTAGGCCCTGTACTTAAGTACTGAAACGGCGTCGTTTTTCCCTGGGTTGGGTCGACCCAACCCTACTCTCTAGGATCCGCGTGTTTTTAGCGGAAGGGCTAATTGCGGTTTTGGCCCTTCCGCATTTTTATTATTCTTCAATCAAGTTTATTTGGATTTCTAATTCGACTTTGAAGTTTGTTACACTTTTCAATTGAGTCCCTCTCACTGTGCAGTTTTTGATAGTTTGAAATATTGCGCTTCTGATCCCTCTTTGTTGTGCGCGTATTCAAATAAGTCCTTGTCCTTTGATTTTTATTTTAAAATTTATCCCGCGCTTTCTATTTTGTTTACATCTTAACCCCTCTTCATCATTTTGATATTTTAATAATTAATTTTGTCATTCTTTTTATTTATTATTTATAATCTCTATATATATTTATTATATTTATCTATTACATGTAGTAGTGTATACGTATATGTATATATATTGATGGTGTTACCTTATTATTTTATTTTAATATCTTTATTATATTTCCTTTTTATTTCAATATTACTATCATCACTATTGATATATCTCATTGCATAATTATATATATATGTATATATATGTATATCTCGTGTATATATTTTAATATTATAATTCATATTATGTATATACTTCAAGTATTATATTAAGTATTTCTTTATCCTTATTATTTATACCCATATACGTATATATCTACGAAGCGTATTAATGAGTTCGTTTTATATCGTTATCTTTGCTAATGTATATGTATATATCATCTATGTGTTATATATTATGTATATATGCTCTCAATATTATATTTTTTATGGCCTTAATATCATCTTATGTACATATTCCTAACACCGCTTTTATTTTATATATATATACGTATTTATGTAGTATGTGTACAGTTTTTTATATATATACTATTATCATTATAGTACAGGTACATATTGTATATATTTTATTATGCACTTATTTTTTATGTTCTCAAGCATATATATTTCTTAAACTATTCCATCTACGTATTTTGATCATATTATGTATATACATTCTTCATATTATATTATATATCTATCCTTTTAATACCATTATGTATATAGTTTTATTTATATTTGTTACTATTAAGTATATCATATGTGTTCATTTTAAATATGTTTGTACTTATATTTAGTATTATTATGTAAACATTTTTTTTTCACTCTTATATTATGTACATACTCTTAATGTCATTTTTTTACATATGTATATTCATTGTGTTCTCATTGTGTTCTCGTATTTGATACTATTGTTACATTTAATATCGCGTGCATTGTCATTGTTATTTTATTGTTTTATATATTATGTGCCTTGATGTATTTCCAACTAGTATCTTTCATTTCCCGCCCATTTTTATATATTACCTCGTTGTTCATTATTTTAAAATATTTATTCGTGTTTTTATTTATTTCAATAAGTAAGGCAACGTACCGATTTAAACACTATGTCATCGATTTCATCGCTATGTTGGGTGAATATCAATCGACTCGTATTAAAACGGTATATCCTTCTCAAAAGAAAACGAAACTTAAAATTTCTCGTGTTTTACTCGGTCACGATTCAATGTTACTTTGAACTTGCAATTTTGAAAATTAAGACAACGCTTGTTTAATAAGATACCAATTTTGGGCGTCACGAGGGTGCTAATACCTTCCTCGTGCGTAACCGACTCCCGAACCCTAATTTTTCTCTGGACTTTTGACGTAGACCTAAATACGGCCTTCATTTTTGTGCAAGAATAAGTTTTCTTTTCTAAAAAAAAGGATGATTTATTAGGTGTCCGGTCACACCTAGAAAAAAGATCGGTGGCGACTCCTTTTTTAATAAAATCGAAAGTCAATTTTTAAATTTTCAAATAAATCGCCACAATTAGCGACCAAACTAAGCTAAAACTTTTACGTCGCTACAAAGAATATTGTATTTTTGGAAGAAAAGAAAAATTTGAAGTCATAAAGTTCAAAGAGTGGCACTTGTCCTATTTAAAGTATAATAAAAAAAGAAAAAAAAAGCATATGACAATACTTGAATTTTGTTTGCAAAATTAAAATTAACAGTACCAAAAATCAACTCTTTATTTATTACTAGATTTCATGTCAACCACTTTGTGCTTAAGAAAATAGTCTTTTCTTTTATTAACAATAATCTAAAATATTTTTATTAAAATTAAAAATAAAGTTTTAAAATAATTTCTATATTATTAGTTAAGAGTGTGACTCAATAAAAAATATTAAAATAATTTTATAAATTTTAAACAAGTTATATTATTATGAGAATATTTTTATCTTTTTTTTATTTAAAAAATCAATAAATAAGTTAATGATGTTGAGATTTTAACTCATACTCTCAACCTAACATCTTTTCTTTACCACTTCAATTAAAGTTTTATTTTATCAATTTTATAAATTTCAAGATATTCTAGTTGGTTCTAGTTTGATCGATCAGTCTAGTCCGATTCAGATAACAATGTTCAAAATCCTCCTAAAATAATTAAAATTTTAAAAAAATATATTTTTAATGCTTAGAATGAGTTGACATCTAAATCTAAATTTGAATTATCCAAATAATAAATTTAAATTAATTTAAAATATTGAATTTAAATATTTTAATTTCGAGACAAAGAATTTATAAAAAAATAATTGATAAATCATAAATTTTAAAATTAAAATCTTGAAATCTAAATCTAAATCTAAATGCAAATTTTAATTTGGAAAATGTTACCTAAAAAAATTGAAAATTGTTATTTTTTAGGAAAAAAACCTATAATATATATTTCACCAAACTCATACTAAAAAAGAAGAATCTGTTTCTAAATTAATTACAAAATTTGTGGATGACCGAATAAAACCTGAGATGTAAGTTACCATATCTGGCTGCTTTAAGAAAGAAAACAAGCAAAAACCTTAATTTTCATACCATAAATTGGAAAATGACAATCACAAATTCCTATAAAAACGCTTTACTTGAAAAATTACTGTATAAAAGTTCTGAATCTAATTTTAGTTAATGAATATTAGATGCAATAATTTGATTCTTAAATAAATAAATATAAAATTAAAATTTAATTGGTATAAATATGAGATGAATTAAAGCATAATGCAAATATTTGTGAAAAACAAAATTAAGTATAATATAAGATTGAGCCTTAATTTGATTAGTATCGATTGAACCTTAATTTGATTAGTATCTTTTCTACTACAGCAAACTAAATTAAGTGAGTTTAAATGCGCTTTAAGGATTGGCTATAAAGGTGGTCATAGGTTAGACTGGGTCGAGTTTAAATATGATATTAAAATACTTTATACTTGTTCAAACTTGATCTACTTTGAAATAGAAGTCTAGGATTTTATCAAAATTCAATTATATTTGTAAATGATTAACTCAATCTATTCTAGGTTCATTCATATTAGTTTTATTTTTTAAAATAATTATATTTATAAATCTAATATTTTATATATTTTTCATTTATTAAATTTTTTTAATAAACAACTTAACATTACATTGTAGTATTATATATTATATGTGTTATAATATAATAAAAATATATATATATTACAAAATTAGAAATGGATCAGACCTTGGATATTCTAGCTCGAGTCTAGTTTATATCTTAAAAAATTTAATTTTTTAAGCCAAATCTATTTTTTGAAATTAATATTTTTGTCTAAATTCTCTAAAATTTTAGACAAACTTTTAAGTTTAAGTGGGTAGCACAAGGTTTGAACAAGCTGAATTGCGAGTTACGAGTGATTTAGATATGTCAAAAATATTTTAATTATAATTATTTGAATATATATTATTCATTATTGTAATTATCTAATATTAAAATGTGTGTCCTAATTCAGTTAAAAAATTATCAATTTCATAATTTTTATAAATTTAATATACTTTCATAAATCTAAAAAAATATGAATGATTTTTACTAATCATTTCAACTAAACAGGTTTCATATTTAGGTTTGTATATTTGTGAGTTAAAAAAATTATTATATTTTATGTTATTTGGGAATTTATTTTAATCTAAATTATTGTATTGTAATTGTAGTTTTTTTTTTAGAAAAGAAATCGTAATAGAAAGAATAATTTTGCTTGGAAAAAAGGAGTGTGTTTCTTATTGTGATTTTGGGGGTCAAATCCCTATCTTAACATTAGATGAAGGGGGGACACTTTTTCTTTTTCTTTTTTAAATTAATTATATATAGATTGTGAAAAGTGTGTGAAATGAGTGAAACGGCTGGTCACGGCTCTCCCAACTCGTCTCTATTTATTTCACTAATTGTTACAATAGTGCTAATCAACAGAATGCAGGCATCCATGTCGGTTACCTCGACGAACTCCACATTAGCAATGCCACTGCAAAGCAGCCTTGGATTCTCTCACCGCTTCCTTCCTTCATCTCATCGGTTTTCTCAACTTCCGAGCACCCGCTTTTCTCCCGCTCCTACTTCACTCAAATGCAGGGGCTCTCTTTCAAGCTTTCCACTTGGTAAACTTTTTTTTTTTTTAAGTGAAAGATTCAACTCTTTTTTTTTCCTTTTGCTGTTTGGCGTTTGAGAAAATGCGGGAAATTTGAAGAAAATTTTCAGTCTTTTTTTTTTTAAATTATAGAATGAAAGAAATGATTGAAGTGAAATGATGACTGTGAACTGCTTTAATAAAGAAAAATTAATGCGAAAACGAATCTGGTTTGTATTTATTTTCTTTATCATTTATTAATAGAAATGCTAAATAGTAATCTTTTTCTTTTTTTTTCTTGGGCTTAGTTTGAACTGTTCTGAAATGTGAATAAATTCCCCATCCTTTTGTTTACTGAGAAAATGCGGGAAAGGAGGATTTAAATTCTCAAAATAATTAAAAAGAAAAAAAAAGAAACTCTTCTGATTGAATAAGGAACGATTTAAGGAGTAGAGTTAAGAAAGAACAGTAGATTTCTTTTGGGGTTTTCTCTCCATATGTATAATTATATTTTAGATTCTAATTAAAGTGAGTGCAAATTGACTCCATTTATTTTTGTTTATTTTTTTCAGTTAATGATGAAAAGAAGTTTGTGGAGGCGGCCAAAAAGGCAAATTTAGTCCCCCTTTATCGTTGCATTTTCTCTGATCAACTGACTCCAGTGCTTGCATACCGGTGTTTGGTTAAAGAAGATGATAGAGAGGCTCCAAGTTTTCTCTTTGAGTCAGTGGAGCCTGGTTCTCGGGTTTCTAGTGTTGTACGAGCTTTAACATATGCTTATTTGTTTGGTTCTTTTTCCTCCTATATGCAGGGTTATATTTACTTTTATGAATTGGATTTTGATTGTGTTAGGGTCGTTATAGCGTGGTTGGAGCTCAACCGACAATGGAAATTGTGGCAAAAGAAAACAAAGTTATGATTATGGATCATGAGGCAGGGAATTTGACTGAGGAGGTTGTTGAGGATCCGATGTGTATTCCCAAGCGAATCTCAGAGACTTGGAAACCCCGACTTGTTGAAGATCTACCTGATGCGTTTTGTGGTGAGAATGATTCCTCTTGTGCATGTCTAATTGCCACAAATATATATTTGATATGTTTTATAACTTTGGCTTTGGCATTTCTCTTCTTGATTGGTTGTTTTTATCTGCTATGTTCAGATTAAGGAAAGTCGATTAATAATTAGTTGGCTGTTGTTGGCTTGTTTGTAATCTAACGGCTCCTTTATTGTTGAATGACACTTGAAAATCAAGGGATTGATATAGCAATGCAGTAAATTCTGGTTTTGGAGTTATTTGTGCTACCTCTCATATTTGGAATGCTGCTTTGTTCAAAACATGTGCTCGTATTTAGTTGGAAACAAAGTGACTAAAAGTCAATATTACATAGTACCAACAAAACATGATCATAGAGTTAATATTCATAGTGCGGAAAAAAACATGATCATTTGTCATAAAGCAATTAAGACAATTGAAAGATTTTCAACGTGTTTAGCTGTCTTGAATTTGTGTTATTATTGTGACGGTTACAATATGACTGGTTAGGTATGTGGGCTTTTAGGACTACAGCTTGACATATAGCACGACAGAATTCCGTAGTTCTCATGATTTGCTAGCAGGTTTTATGGCTGTAATACGTTTTATGCCACATGTAGAATGCTGTGTGTTTGTCAGACTTAGTGAGTTATGTGTGAATTAAGAAAGTTCAGGGGTTTGAATGGTTCAAAAGTGCATGATGGGGTTAGCATAAAGTATCTGTTATATTATGGGGGATCTAAAAAGTGATTAGTGATTAGTGATTGAAGAAATTGTAAAATTTTAGCACTACAAGTATGTGATGTGTGCATTGCGTATTCAGGCAAAGGATGGTTAGAGTTGTGGATTAAATAGGGTGCAAACCCACTCTTAAGTTCTGTGAACTTGAATGAAGGTATCCTATTTTGCAAATATATAGATTTATACATGCAATAGTAATCAAGTATTTTGAAATTAAGCTACTTTATTGTATTCAACCAGCAACATTTTGGGTGCCTTAATTCTTAACCTGTTAGGTGCAGGATTTTATTAAGATTTTCCCATTGTAAGTAGTTGGTTTTCATGACAGTGTAGGAAAACTCTGATGTCATTTTATTGTGGATCCATATGGTTTCTTTATAAATCTTTATGCTCACATTTTCTAGTAATTCCTGTAATGCGTAGGTGGATGGGTTGGTTATTTCTCCTATGATACAGTTCGTTATGTGGAGAAGACAAAGCTTCCATTCACAAAGGCACCACGTGATGACAGAAACCTCCCAGATATACATCTAGGACTCTACAACGACGTGATTGTATTTGATCATGTGGAAAAGGTATTCCATTTTCTCCATCAACAATGCACCTTTTCTTTCCAGCAGGACTAAAGTTCAGGATTTTAGTTCCGATTATCAATCAAGTCTGCTAGAAATGACAGTGAGATGGAGTACTATTAACAGTTGCTTTTATTTGCAGAAAGCATATATAATTCACTGGGTGAGGCTAGATAAACACTCGTCTGTTGAGAAAGCTTATAATGAAGGAGTTGACCACCTAGAGAAATTGGTAGCTAGAGTACAAGATGTTGAGCTGTGAGAACATTTATACTGTTCTACTGGTTTGATTAAGTTTAGATTCCTTTTAATTTCTCTGACATAATTTTTTTTCTGATTTCATTCTTAGACCAAAGCTATCTCCAGGCTCTGTAGCGTTACAAACCCAGCACTTTGGCCCTTCTTTAAAGAACTCAAATATGGAAAAGGAAGAGTTCAAGAAAGCTGTACTGAAAGCGAAAGAGCATATTTTGGCAGGGGATATTTTCCAGATTGTATTAAGCCAACGTTTTGAACGAAGAACATTTGCTGACCCCTTTGAAATATATAGAGCTTTGCGAGTTGTGAATCCAAGTCCATATATGGCCTACTTGCAAGTAAGTTTGTTCTTTAATTACCTTTTAGTTGTGAACTGTTTCATTTTTATTTCACATGCCCCTCTCAGGCTAGAGGAAGTATTCTAGTTGCTTCAAGTCCCGAAATTCTTACCAGGGTAAAGAAGGTAATCTTTTACACTTTTTTTCTTACTGTTTTCATTTTCCTGATTTTAAATTGTCTTTGGGATCTGAGGCTCTCAATTTTGTTGTTGTGATTGGCATGAGCAGAATAAGATTGTGAATAGGCCATTGGCTGGAACAACAAGGAGAGGAAAGACTCAGGCTGAAGATGAGCTGGCAGAAAAGCTATTGCTAAGTAATGAAAAGGAATGTGCAGAACACATCATGCTTGTTGATTTGGGTCGCAATGATGTTGGAAAGGTTTTTCCTTCAGCAATTTCAACTATGTCTTTTTCTGCTCTATCTTTGTATTTGGTAGTGCATGACAGACTTTAAACTTCACCGTCTGTCTTTTTTTTAGCGCAGAAAGGTATGTGGCCAATCGTTTTTACTGCATGTTATTGATGTAGGTCTCCAAATATGGTTCTGTAAAGGTGGAGAAGCTGATGAATATTGAACGATATTCCCATGTGATGCACATAAGCTCCACGGTTTGAAACTATGCTTTTATCGTCTAAACATTTATTGACTTATTTATGTGAAAGGGAACATATATGGTTCCTATTGGTTCCAACTTTATTATTTTCTTTGTTGCCTCTATGCATTACCAGTTGAAACATCTAAACAACTCTTTAGATCCTTTATGGTAGCCCTTCGGCTCGAACTTTTTAATATTATGTTAATCGAGTGCAATACTTTGTTTTTAAATTGCTGTAAATTATGCAGGTTACTGGTGAGTTGCAGGATCATCTCACTAGTTGGGATGTCCTCCGTGCTGCGCTTCCTGTTGGAACTGTTAGTGGAGCACCAAAGGTACCATACCTGTTGTCCTTTTACATGTTTTGCACAAATCCTGTTTTCTCAAATAATGATTGAATGCTTTCAAGTCTTTCCTTTGATTCTGGCATTACGGTCCAGCCCGGACAGCTTATGAGTCAAAGCAGCATTGCATATCACTGACAGTCTCCTTAATCTAGGAAGTAATTCCCCCCTCCCCTCTAGGTTTTGATGAAATTGAGATATTGGTATAGGTGAAGGCGATGGAGCTAATCGATGAGTTAGAGGTGTCAAGACGAGGCCCTTATAGCGGAGGATTTGGGGGCATTTCCTTCACTGGGGATATGGATATTGCGTTGGCTCTCAGGACCATGGTATTCCCTACAGGTAGCCGCTATGACACAATGTACTCGTACAAAGGTTCCAGCAGACGCCAAGAATGGGTAGCTTATCTTCAAGCCGGCGCTGGTGTAGTCGCAGACAGTGATCCTGATGCCGAGCACCTCGAATGTCAAAACAAAGCTGCGGGCCTTGCTCGTTCCATTGACCTAGCGGAGGCTGCATTCGTTCATAAATGACATGCAAACTTTTATTCACCACAGCAGTTGTTAGCTAAACATGATCAGCTCAAGTTTTCTTTCTGTTATTTGGAACAATAGTACGAAAATATATTTCAGCCTCATCTGGGAAGCTAGGGAAAAAGAAGAAATACCGAAGGTAGATAATTTAAATTTTATGTCGGTTATGTAAGAACATTATCTTCCATATGAATTACAGATAAATTTCCGAAATTTGTCTAAACTAAAATTATCAAAATCAATCATCCTGTCTAAACTAAAATCAAACAAGCAAATATTTTAAATTTTAATATATATACATATAAAAGAATAAGCAAACAATTACCAATCTGATCATTGCCAAAAAAAGCAAAATATACAAACAGCAGAATTATGATAGATCTGACTGACTGTGGATGATCAACACATGTTATCATAATCAACTATCTCGGAATCCGTAACGGATCTGGAGTGCTGAACTATGGAGCGTCCGATGGAGTTGATCCAATCCTCCTTTTCGTTCTCCGAATCGGCAGTGAAGTACATGGTCTCCTTCCTTGTCGAAAGCTCAAAAGCGTACTGCATGTTCAAGATATCTTCGGCTCCCTTCACGGTTAAACAGGTAGCAACTGGGATCACACCACGCGGGCGAGAGGCGCGCGTGATTGATGATTCCTTGAACCAGAGCAGCCTCCCTTGTTTCAACACGAACCAGCGGAGACGCCAGGTTTTCATGTACTCACCTTGTTTAGCTAACCAGCCGGTTCGTTCGGGATTCGACCAGAATTCCACACCGTCGTAGCCGTTCAGTTTCTCCGTCAGCGCCGTCGCTGCTCGCCATAAGCTCGCCATAGCTGTGATTCGAGACGTCGAAGGAATGGAAGAGTGTTAAGAGAGAGAGAGAGAGCAAGAACAGTGTATCAATCTCATTTGATTTATGTATTGAGTAAATAGAGTAGATTAGTAGATCCGCATCATTTATTCCTTCTCTCTGGATTTGGTTTAACTAAAATTTTGCTATTACAAATTCTACTTAGTGGTTGTGTTTTAGTTATATTTTAGATGCACTATATATAGTGTTTCATATCAATTTAAATATAATTTTTTAATTAATAATCAAAGCATTTTAAAATCATAATTAACATAATCATTTATATTATTAATTAAGTGATAATTAATATGTTTAGAATTCTATTCAAATAATAACTTAAAAAAATTTGAATAAAGGTATTTACGTGCAACTATTTTTATTATCTAATAAAATATTTTTATTTTATATAATTGAAGGTGGATTAGTTTTAACTCTTATTATAAATTTGAATAAAGGTAAAAAAAATAACTCTATCTTAAAATTTTATGTAATATCTTAAAGATTGAATTCTAATAAATAAAAATTATTTAAAAATTATTTAGAGAATTAAAATTTTATGCAAACTGATGATTTTTTTATATTACAAATGTTCCATCTTCAATATTTAAATTTCGTTTTATATTTGTGGAGTTGCATGAATCATGCTGATATTTTTTAAGCCAATGTTAAATATTATTTATAATGATAAATTTTAATTTATATATGAATGTAGCACTATTAAATGATAATTAATTTAAAATAATATATAATAATTAATTGATATACAAATAAAATATATATTAATGTTAAATAAGTAATATAATGAACAATAAAGAATACTCTTGTCGATTCATTTTTTCAAACTCGTGTTTGTTAATCTGATCATAGGCAAAGATCATCATATTAAGGGAGAGTATGTTGAATAATATGACGTCATTCAATGAATGTATTTAGAATGAATGAATTAGGAAATCTAGATGCATGAATGTGCTTTTCTAATGCTTGTAGTACATCAAGAGTCCAATTAAGATGCATGTATAGAGATTAATAGTCACTTGCAACAACTATATAAAGGATTGAAAGTGATGAAGTCATTGTAGAAAAATGAAGTAAAAGAATGTAGAAGAGTGTAAGAGGATATGATGTAAAAAAAGAAAAAGAAAAAGAAAAAGAAATCATTCCGTAGTGAATGTCTATTCCCTTTATCATCTTTAGATTCTCATCAACAGTACCACATTAGCTTGTTGCTATACTGTTAATAGTTAAGTGACCAAAATGTTACAAATAGACGACGTTAGTGACCATTTTGTGACAAATTAAAATTCGGTGATCAAAACGTAATTTACACTATACATAAGTGACTATTTTTGTAATTTACCCTTTCTTTAAAATGTAATCCGCCTTCTCATAACATACACCCTCTATAACAATATTTCATTATAACAATCAAGTTTGTTATAAAATCGATATTTTTATGATATATTTCATAAGTTTTTCATGCGTAACGGTAACAATTATATTGTAAATAAACTATCCACAAACTCTTGTATTAAATTTCAGTAAATTAATTTTATTCCTAAGCGAAATAAAAATAATAAATTTTAGTCAATATAGTATTTCAATAAAATGTTTAAATTTTATATAAAAATATATTAGTAATATTTTTATTAAATAAAAATAAATTTTAATAAATGAAATTACATTTGTAAATTTTATTAAAGATACCATCTAAATATCACTAAATCTAAAAAAATAAATTCCAATATAACTTAAATCTCAAATACTATTATTTTGATAAATAAATAGGATTAATATTATTATTTTGATAAACAAATAGGATTAATATAGAGAGGAATAATTGTATAATGATCTTTATTATGATTTAAATATAGATTATGATAAAAATATTTGTGTTTTCCACTTTTATATTAAAGTTTTCTAAATCATTTATTAATATATGTTTCAAAATACCTTTTTTACTTTATTTCAGCATTCAAGGTGTACAAGTCCAATTTTGCTTGTGGTCCAATAAAACCCAAACCAACAGCAGAAACTCAATCCCAAACACAATCCAAAACCTAAATCAGACTCAAACTAATACAAACCCAAACCCAAACCTAAACCCAATCAATTAAGCCCAAATCCAAATAAGAAAACCTAGCTCAAAATCCTAAAAATTTTTAGAGAAAAAAAAGAAAGAAAAACCCTAGGTGCGCCGCACCTAGGTCGGCTGTCGCCCCTAGTCCACTGTCAGCACCGCCTTCGCCACTTGCCACCGCCACCTGCAAAATTGACAATAAAAAAGACATTAGACAGTAGTAAATATATAATATTGTATTGAAAGAGGCTATAAAGCAAAAAAAGAGACTTAATGTAATAGGGATCTCCACGCGAATTTTAAATGCAAACACAGACAATTGAATACAAAAATACAGAGAATCGAATCAAAAAAGGAAAGAAATTTAAAAAAACATAAAGCAAAGAAAAAGAAAGGAAACTGATTCAGAAGGTTAAAAGTGTTCATTTTATTTTTTATTTTTTCTCTTTTCTCAAATCTTTTTTTTCTCTTTTAATACATATACATAATAAAAATAAAAAAGGAAGAGGGCTTACCTTTCAGACCACTGGAGAAAAAAAAGGGAAATTTGCGATTTTCTGGCCACCGTGGATGGTGGTGCCGTTGCCGGCAGCCAGCGCGGTAACGATTCGCAAGAGTCAGGCCGTAATTTGGGCTATGCCAGAGAAAAAAAAGAGAGAATTTCTATTTTTTTAAAAAAGAAATAGGATGAAATAATTTTTTTAGAATTTTTTGACTTATATAGGCCCCCAAAACGACGCCGTTTTGGGAATGGCCTCAGACGCCCAAAATGACGTCGTTTTGCCCCTAACATCTGCGTATGACCTGACCAGCCAGAAAGGATCCGCGTGTTTTTGCTTTTGGGGCTAATTGCACCTTTAGTCCTTCCGCTTTTTAATATTTTTGCATTTAAGTTCTTTTTATTTTTAATTTTTGCCCTATAATTTATTTCGATTTACAAATTGGTCCACCTTGAAGCTGCAAGTTTTGGAGGGTGGGGGTTATTTCCCATTTTGGTCCCTCCTTGTTATTCGCGCGTTCAGATTAGTCCTTTTCCTTTTTATTTATTTTTTATTTGCCCTAAATTTTTGTTTTAAAGTTCAATTTAGTCTTTTTTTGTTTTTTTTTGTCATTTTATTATTAAATTAATTAATTTAGCATCATTATTACTATTACTATTATATTTCTTTTTTTGTATTTATTTACCTATTATTATATTTTAAATACACTTATTTTTATTTTATTTGTTTTATTATTTATTTATATCCTCTTATATAATTTCAAACTTTAGGTATTCTATTCTTTGTATTATCATTATTATTATTATTATTATTATTATTATTATTATTATTATTATTTTTAAACCGTTTTACATACTATTTATTTATGTATTTGTTTACCATTGATCTTTAAATTTAATTTTTTTTACTTATCTTTTTTTCTTTTTAGTTATAATAAGCTTGTTTGTTTTATTTATTTATTTTATTTTATACTCGTCCTTCTTATTGTCATTCATATTAACGCATTTATAATTATTTTGTTAAGCATATTAGCACCGTGATTTATTTTTATATTTTTACTACAAATTTGTGTTACATTAATTTTTACTCGATACATAAAATTTTATTTTCTAAAATAAGCGATATTTTGTATTTTGAGATTCAAAAAATCGTTCCCTAACTTACGGAGTTTCAATTTTCTCGATGAATCCGAATAAACAAACATTTAAAAAAAACTTGAATTTTAAATAATCTCGAGAGTCAAGAAAAAATCGTGTTCCAACTTATGGAATATGATATCTTTCTAAAACCGAGATAATCGAATACATTTCAAAATAAGTAATTTTTTCGGCGTTTATTCTCGTATCGGGAATTTAAGACATTGTGTCCTAACTTACGGGATGTAATTCTCTTTCTCGATTAACGTAAAATATGCCCATTTCTCAAAAAAAAAATTAATATTTTAATAAAGAATCGTATTTTAAATCTCTTCAAGATTTTCATTTCTTGGCACTAAAAAACACGAAGTAATCAACTAGGCGTTACGAGGGTACTAATCCTTTGATAAACCATAATTTATACATATTTTTGTCCCATGCTTAGCGCATTTATGGATGGTTTCTCCTTAGATTTGGTTAATTCGATGCTCCTAATTCTTTAATTTCATGTTTTATACTTAGGTGAGCATAGGAAAGAAAAAAGAGCGAGAAACGGGCCAACATGGGAAAACAACACGGCCTAGACTTCCTCACACGGGTGGACCATACGGCCGTATTAATTTGGCAGAATCGAAGTACGATTTACACGGGTAGACCACACGCTCGTGTCCCTGCTGAGCCCAAGTATAGTCCTATTCGAAAAAGGCCATTTGTGAGGGTTCTTAGGCATTCTAAAGCCTATTTAAACACCGCAGGAAGCACTTAGAATAGACACGCGGAGTAGGAGGCAAGGAATTACTTAAGAAAAGCCGATTGATCCATCTCAAAAGTCGAATTCACCTTCAAGACGAAAGATCTCCCCTCAATTTCCCTCATGAGTTTTTGGGTTTTCTTTATGTTTTGTATTCATTATTCTTCTGAGATGTTTTCTTTTATAATTATGAACTAAACCCCCTAAATACCTAAGGGGAATGAAACCTAAGACGGATTTTATTATTATTATCTGAATTGTATGATAAATATTTTACTTGTTCTTAATTATGCGTTCTTAATTCTTGTTTTAATATTCCAGGATATTGATTCAAGTTAATGCTCTTATTCAGAGGAGAAATAGACTCTGTCTAAGAGTAAAATTGTCATAATTAAGCGGAGTTGATTGCACGCCTAGAGATAGGGTGATAAGATTTTACCAGTTTAGGGTGAAACCTAATAAGAGGATCCATAAATCGAGTTAATGCAACACTAGGGCGTTGATTAGAAAGAGATTTCAGTTAATCAACCTAGGGTTAGACGTTATTGTCTCGAGAGAGATAATAATATAACTTAGGAATTTCTACGGATCAAGTCAAATGAATAAATCGTCTAGTTCAGAGTCAAATAACAAGTGAAGTTTAGATGGATTTTTCATTGGGTATTGTCTTAATCAATCGAATTTTCCCCAAAGCTTTTCCCCAATTTCTCTCTGTGCACTCTTAGTTTAGTTAATTAGTTTAGATAAACAAATCCTTTAATTTTTAGGCTAGATAATAAAAAGAAAGTAATTACTAGTACTCTTGGTTCCTTTGGGTTCAACAATCTGGTCTTGCTAAAGCTATACTTCTGTTCGATAGGTACACTTGCCTTTATCGTGATAATAGTTAGTTTCAAGAACGATTAATTATAAATATTTAAAACCTGTCGCGAATATCACGTATCAAGTTTTTGGTGCCGTTGTCGGGGAACTAGGATATTAGGAACACTCGATTTTTATTACTTTAGCCATTCAACTTTATTTGCAATTTAAATTTTTATTTTCTTTTCTAATTTTTCTTTTATTCGTTCTTGGCATGTTTTTATAGTGTATGACTAGAAGAAACCCGTCAAGACCATTACTGTCTGATAGTGAGATCGATCGCACAGTTCGTAAAAACCGAAGAGAAATAAGACGAAGCTTACAATACACAGAGGAAGAGCAAGAGGACGATACTTCAACCACAACCGAGGAGATGGCTGAAAACCAAGAAAATCTACTACCTCCTGCAATTGCTGCTAATCAGAATCCTGCTCCACATACTATGTATGATTATACTAAACCTTTTTTAATAGGAACTGAGTCAAGTATAGTTAGGCCTGCTGTTGTTGTAAATAATTTTGAACTGAAACCTAACACAATTCAAATGATACACTAATTTGTTCGGTTTGATGGTTTGCAGGACGAGGATCCCAACGCTCACCTGAAAAATTTCTTAGAGTTTTGCGACACTTTTAAAATCAATGGCGTTTTTGATGAAGCCATTCGCCTTCGGTTGTTTCCCTTTTCGTTAAGGAATAAGGCTAAAAAATGGTTGAACTCGTTACCACGAGAGTCAATCACTACTTGGTAACAAATGACTGAAAAGTTTTTATTAAAATATTTTCCACCGACTAAAACAACCAAATTACGTAATGATATCTCCTCTTTTGTGCAGATGGATTTAGAAACACTTTATGATGCATGGGAGAGATACAAGGATCTGTTGAGAATGTGCCCTCACCATGGGTTACCACTCTGGCTACAGGTTCAAACGTTTCACAATGGCCTGAATCCTTTGACTCGACAGATGATCGACGCAGCCGTTGGTGGAACTATCAATAATAAGACACCTGAGGATGCTTATGAATTTATAGAAAAAATGTCACTGAATAATTATCAGTGGCAAGTCATGAGGACAAAGCCAACAAAAACAGTCGACCTTTTTAGCGTCAATTCAGCCACCATACTCTCTAATTAGGTAGAACTTTTGAATAGAAAAATTGACGGCTTTCTTGGTTCTTCCTAGGTTCACCCAGTAATGCAGTGCGAAGCAAGTGGAGGTGGATCAAGCAGTTCAGAATACCCACCTTATGGCCACAACATAGAGAATGAGCAGTTAAATTACATGGATAATAATCCTCGATCTCAAAATAATCCTTATAGTAATACTTACAATGCAGGTTGGAGGAACCACCCAAATTTCTCATGGGGAGGCCAAAGGAATCAGAGACCACCACCTCCAGGCTTCCAACAACCACCCTACCAACAAGAGAAAAAGTCGAACCTTGAGGAAATGCTAACAAAATTCATCTCAGTGTCAGAAACTCGTTTTCAGAATACTGAGACAACACTTAAAAATCAACAAGCGTCGATCCAATGGCTCAAAACTCAGATAGGTCAACTTGCTAAATTGATATCTGAACGACCACAAGGTAGCCTTTCGAGTAACACTGAATCTAACCCAAATGAACAACTCAATGCAATTACCATTCAAGATGAGGAAGGGTTAATTGCACCTGAACTAGAGCCGAGGCAAGAAACTGTGGTACGTAAAGGAAAAGGTGAGGTGGACCATAATGACCAAAAATTGGTAAGTAAAGAGTACAAACCTCGTGTGCCATACCCCAAAGCGACAAGAAAAGATCGCACAGATGAACAATTCGGTAAATTCCTTAAATTATTAAAGAAGTTACATACTAACTTACCGTTTATTGAAGCTCTTTCGCAGATGCCAAAAGTCGTCAAATTCCTAAAGAAACTTTTAACAAATAAGCGGAAGTTGGATGAGGAGTCACATGTAGAGCTAAATGCGGTTTGCTCAGCCATATTACAGAATAAGCTGGCTAACAAATTAAAAGATCTAGGGAGTTTTACGATTCCCTGTCTAATTGGTAGCTTAGATGTTAATAATGTTTTGGCTGATTTAAGGGCTAGTATCAGTGTTATACCTTACAAAATGTTTAAGCAACTAGGTCTTGGAAAACCCAAACAAATTAGGATGAGTATTCAATTAACCGATAAAACAATTAGATTTCCTAAAGGGATTATTGAAGATGTACTCGTTAAAATTGACAAATTTATATTCCAGTTGATTTCGTTGTTCTAGACATAGAGGAGGATAGTAACGTTCCTTTAATTTTAGAGAGGCCATTTTTAGCAACCGTTAAAACAATTATTGATGTTGGCACAGGTAAACTTACACTTTGTGTGGGAGACGAAACAATCACCCTTCAAGCTCGTAATATGAATAACACATCAAAGATTGAAGGTGGTCGTATAAATTATTCTACTAAAACTGACCATGTGGTGCAACTTACTTTGCAGGAAATAAGTTTAAAGAACCTACATGAGCCATATTCAAGTAACAGCAAAGACTTATCTGTGAAGAATGAAGGCTACAAATCGAGGAACTAAATGAATGGCAGACACATAAATTGAAGACACACGATAAATCAAAACCGAACCAGTACGAGCTCAATACCTTACCAAATCAACTTAAGGTTGGAGACAAAGTACTACTAGATGCAGCAGATCCTCGCATTACCACTTATGAACCTAATGAAGAAATTCCTCTCATGGTACTCAGTATTTTCCCATATGGTATAGTCGAGGTAATTCATCCCAAATTCGACACTTTTAAGGTAAAAAATACTCATCTTAAACCTTATATTGATAAAGTTGATAGCAGGGATGAGGAGTGTAAACTCTTCGAGCCACCATGATCACACACCAGAGAGGTAAGTCGAGCTTAAATTATAAATAAGCACTTCTCGGGAGGCAACTCGAGCACTAACAGTATTGATTTCTTTAAATCCTAGTTTTTCACATCTAACCTACTAATTAAGTCTTGGAACACAGAGTTTTTCCATCCACACGGCCAGGCACACGGGTGTGCCTTAGGCCGTGCTCACACCACAGGAGGAGACACGAATGTGTGATACGACTGTGTGAAAATAGGGTAAATTTTTCCCCAACACGGGATCTAATAAGTTGCGATGGCCATGCGACATGGCCGTGGACGAAACTGTCAAAACAACACGGGTGTGAGACACGCTCGTGCCTTGAAATCGTGGTTGAAACTGAGAATTTAACACTGGCGTGGACCTATATACACGAGCGTGGGAGAAGCGAACGAAGCAAGACATGGCCGTTCAACATGGCCATGTGCACCCACACACCCAAGGAACACGGGCGTGGGCCGAATGTCAGACGCGCCTAAATTTAAAAATTGTGACAAACATGGGCTGGTCACGAACCATACGGGCGTGTGATACAGCCGTGCTGCTTTTTTCAAATTAGATTATCTTTTTTATTTTTTATTTTATTTTATTTTATTTATTTTATTTTTAATTTTATTTCTTTTGAAAACTCATTTGTTTTTAAACTCGACTTATCTTTACGATTATTATCAGGTTATCTCCTTAATTCTCTTTCACAAGTGGTGTCTTCTCCTTTTATCCCTCAGAATCATGCCTTCCCTCCAGCTTTCTTTTCAACTCTCACTCCCGTTAATCCGAGGAGTCCATTCATAACTCAGGAAGTTTCACTTCTCTCCCCATCTTATGATCTTATATTTACATTTTTTAGTATAACTATCCTTGTACATTAAGGGCAATGTACATCTTAAGTGTGGGGGGTCTTTTATATCATCATCAGAAATTCCTAAATTTTGTCTTATTCTCACGTGAATCACTCATATCACTATTAGAATGAATTTTAATTAATTTATGATTTTTATTGATATGTCTTGAATTAAAACATAGGCATTCAGGAATTGATTGTTTAAACTTTAAGACATTAGAGTTCAAGTATGATAAGTTAATTTTTGAGAATTTAAAACTTTTAGGTTGTTTTCCCCAAGTTTATTTATAATCTTGAGTCGAAATTCACAGGTTTAAACATCAAAAAGCCATAATTTTTTGTGAGATCTTGAGCCTTTAAAGCATCTATTTCTTTCATGCTCACTTTTATTGTTGCTTTGAGTGCGTCAGTATTGATTTGTTATTCTAGAACTTGCTTGATTATGCATGTCAAGGCTACATCATTTGATTTGATATGTTGAGATGATAAAGGCACTTAGGTTTAACCCACTCACTCTACAACAGCCTACCTTCATAATTAACCCTTAGTGAACCCCTTTGAGCCTAACAAACCATTAATTGATTTACCCTCAATGTTAACCCGTAACTCATTATTGTTAAAATCCTCTAATTTGGTCCCTATTTTTGTCGAGATTTGATTTGAATTAATTGCTTAGCTATGTTTTATTCTTTGTTGTAATAATTAAGTTCTATGCTATTTGACTTGTTCTTAAAAAAAACAACAACGAAACAGTACTTACATACATATTAGTAGTAATTCGTCATTTTTGAGCTTGAGTGTTAATTCTATATTCTGAGAAGAAGCTCACTGGTATTCAACTAATAATTAGTTATTTTTCTAGTTAGGTGATTTCTTCAATTCAATCTCGATTCTAACCTTTTCTTTCAGCTTGTGACCACACCCCCTAACCAAAGCCACGTTACAACCCTCTAAAGACCTTTTGATTGATGTATCATATCAATTTACGGAGTGGTGGAGATTTGATTTTCATGCAAGCCTATGGTAATAACTTTTCAATGTTGACTGAGGAGTGCTTAATTTGATGTCCTTAAATACCTTGAGTGATTTGAGTGAACCTTTATTGAGAATGTTAAACTTTGTGATATTTTGATCAGAGGTGATTACTTAAATGAGGGGGGACACCTATGTTTTCATGATAAAATGCTCAACTTGGAATGTTTGAAACTTTGATGTTCTTCTAGTTGAATTTTCAATGTATGATTACTTATGGATTAGTTTGAGATATTATCAATAGGAATTATAAGTTGAGAAAAATTTATTTTGATTGTGAATTGAGGATTTTGCTTGAGGACAAGCAAACGCTTAAGTGTGGGGGTATTTGATAAACCGTAATTTATACATATTTTTATCTCATGCTTAGCGCATTTATGGATGGTTTATCCTTAGATTTGGTGAATTCGATGCTCCTAATTCTTTAATTTCATGTTTTATACTTAGGTGAGCATAGGAAAGTAAAAAGAGGGAGAAACGGGCCAACATGGGAAAACAACACGGCCTAGACTTCCTCACACGGGTGGACCACACGGTCGTGTTAATTTGGCAGAATCAAAGCACGATTTACACGGGTAGACCACACACCCATGCCTATTTAATAGCCTTGACCATGGCCTGAAGATATCGCATACGGGCATGTCACACGGGCATGTCCCTGCCGAGCCCAAGTATAGTCCTATTCAGAAAAGGCCATTTGTGAGGGTTCTTAAGATTCTAAAGCCTATTTAAACACCGAAGGAGGCACTTAGAATAGACACGCGGAGTAGGAGGCAAGGAATTATTCAAGGAAAGCCGATTGATCTATCTTAGAAGTCGGATTCACCTTCAAGACGAAAGATCTCCCTTCAATTTCCCTCATGAGTTTTTGGGTTTTCTTTATGTTTTGTATTCATTATTCTTCTGAGATGTTTTCTTTTATAATTATGAACTAAAACCCCTAAATACCTAAGGGGAATGAAACCTAAGACGGATCTTCTTATTATTATCTGAATTGTATGACAAATATTTGACTTGTTCTTAATTATGTGTTCTTAATTCTTGTTTTAATATTCTATGATATTGATTCAAGTTAATGCTCTTATTCATAGGAGAAATAGACCCTGTCTAAGAGTAAAATTGTCATAATTAAGCGGAGTTGATTGCACGCCTAGAGATGGGGTGATAAGATTTCACCGGTTTAGGGTGAAACCTAATAAGGGGATCTATAGATCAAGTTAATGTAACACTAGGGCGTTGATTAGAAAGAGATTTCAGTTAATTAACCCAGGGTTAGACGTTATTAGTCTCGAGAGAGATAATAATATAACTTAGGGATTTCTACGGATCAAGTCAAATGAATAAATCGTCTGGTTCAGAGTCAAATAACAAGTGAAGTCTAGGTGGATTTTTCCTTAGGTATTGTTTTAATTCAATCGTTTTTTCAAAAGTAATTCCCCAATTCTATTTTCTGTGAATTCTTATTTTAGTTAATTAGTTAGTTAAAACAACCCCATTATTCTTAGGCTAGATAATAAAAAGAAAGTCATTACTAGTACTTTTAGTTCCTTTGGGTTAAACAATCCAGTCTTGCTAAAGCTATACTACTGTTCGATAGGTACACTTGCCTTCATCGTGATAATAGTTAGTTTCAAGAACGATTCATTATAAATATTTAAAACCTGTCGCTAATATCACGTATCATCCTTCCTCATGCATAACCGACTCCCAAACCCGTCTTTCTGAATTTCGTGGACCAAAATTGTTGTTTTAATAAATCAAACTATTTAGTAAAAACAACCACTTTTCGAGGTGACCCGATCTCACCTCATCAAAAAGGATTGGTGGCGACTCCCATGTTCATTTTCGTTTTCAAAATCAAAGTCGATCCCTTTTACAAAAAATGGTTTCAACAGCTTGGCGACTCCACTGGGGATACCAAAATAAGAGAGTCAAGCCACGAGTTGATTACTTTTTGTATTTTTGTTGAAAATTGAAAACTTGGTGTAAATTTACGATCCTTTCATTGCATTTCATCTATCTTTGTTGCGATTTTCATTATTTTGGTTTATAATTGCTTTACTGGGTTGAGTTTTTGATATATTTCTGCACATTGCATGGCATAATCGGTCGATTTTACCCTTTTAAGTGGGAGTGAGAAACTATTTCTTCGTGAGGTCTTCATTTTCGTATAGGATAGTGAATCGCTTTCGGGATACATCCGTACCTATGTCTTCATGAGATTTTCATCACTATATAGCCATAGGGAAATGTATTCCCCTGAACTGAACCCGGTCTGTATGTACTTGTAATGGGCAAGGATCGAGGAATCTACTGGTTCAGGTACCATTACTTTAGAACCGAACCACATATAGTGAGCCCTAAGAGCCTACCCTAGGTAGAACCGTACCAAACCCTAGTGGTTACCCGAGTAGGTGCTTTACTTATTATTCTTCGCTTTCTTTAAACTGTGTATGAAGTAATGACTTGTTTTGTTTTACTTTTATTGTAATTGTATGGCATTTTCATCATAAAAAAATGTGTTGATTCACATTCGGTTGCTAAATAGATAACTTGTCAGAGAAAGAGGGTTTCTTGATAAAGTAGAGGATAATACGGCCATCTGGATATGGGCTGAGACAATGCAACAAGAGAAGAGTGATAGTCTTACAGAGGGGTACGTGTCAGAATTGTGGGATTTTACTCGTATCAACATAACCCAAAATAACCTTCAAGAGATAAAAGAAATATGGGCTCAATGGGATGGCAGGATCATGCAACTATTCTACTTTAATTATGGTGATTTGCCCTATCTACTCGATATCAAAATGGACAGGCACTTATTCTGAGCTCTCGCCCAGTATTGGAATCCTGCTTATAGTTGTTTTACTTTTGAAAAGGTGGATTTGGTACCTACTATGGAAGAGTACACAACCTTGCTCTGTTGCCTAAAGATTTAAATTAACAAGGCTTATTCCAGCGCTACCAATGTCCCAACTTTCTTAAAAAAGTTGATGAATATCACGGCAATGAGGGAACAGTGGGTTGCAGCCCGAATCAAGCAGAAAGGTGATAGTAAGTACATTTCTTAGAGAAATTTGAGAGATTTGATACTATCATATCCTGATGTGAAGAAAAAGGTTGATATCTTCATGTTAAGCATTTACGGATTGGTTATCTTTCCTAAGGCTTTAGGGCATATAGACGAGGCAGTCTCTGATTTATTTTACTGTCTTGATAAAAAGGTCACACATGTTCCCGTAATTTGGCAGAAACTTTTAGATCCTTGAACGCTTGCCGAAGAGCGGGTGAAGGGAGATTCATCGAATGCGCACAACTCTTACTAACGTGGTTCTACAACCATTTTTAGAAAGTGAAAAATATCTCATATCGAATCTTTTCCACTAAAAGTGTTAGTGGCTATGCTTGAGACGGGATGATATCACGGAGGAGAAATGGATAATGATTCTCCAAAATTTTTGAGACGAAGACGTCGAGTGGAAAGCCTTTTGGATAGTCCCTGACGATATTTTATATCAGTGTGGAGATTTTGATTGGGTTCCTACTTAGAATATAGGGGCTATTGGATATGCCCCTCTGCTCGTGTTAATACAATATAGATCAAGACAGTTTACACCAGTAATACAAGGATTAGCTTAGTGCAAGTTTGAATACAAGGGAGATAATTACAAAAAGAAAGTTCGTGAAATATCGAACGCCTGGAACCGAACTCGTAAAATGAAAAGATTTGCTGCCAACTCGAAGACTACCCCTGAGTACGACCGGTGGTGGGGTCAGAGAACCAACGACAACATCCCTACATCAAACCAAAAATACACTCATTCAGTAGAAGAACACTTGCAGGTAATCCCGTCCGAGCTAGAGATCATCAAACAGGATTTTGAGAGAAAGAGATTGGAACTAGAAAAAAAGGATAGAGCAATTGGAGGAGGAGAAAAAATAGCTAGGACTGGATGTCGATGTCCAGAAACTATAATCCGAGAAGCTGAGAAAGGGGAAGAATAAAGCTGAAGAAGATTTGAACAGTTTGAAAACGAATTACAAGAAGTTGCGATTGTCAATAAGAACTGCCGGTCTGGGAAAAACGTCAGAACAATGGCATCAAGAAATTAAAAAGGGAAAAGTAGAGCCAGTCAATGGAAAAGGAAATTATAAGATACTCAAGCACGAGAAGACATTCTGTAAGGGAGTTTGGTAGAAAGTCAAAATGAGAATGTGGGGTTAAAAACTTGAGTGTCAGAGTTAGAAAAATCCCTACATTAGTATCATAGTCGTAACTCTGTAATCGAGTTGAAAGCTAGCCGGAGCAAAATTGAAGAGCTAAAAGAAAAGATAGAAGAACTCAAAATCACGCTATAAAACTGTGAACTTCAAATTGAACTCCTGGAAGCAAATAATGAGCAGTGGCAAGAGCAGCTTCATTGATCTCAAGATCAGGTCAGGGATAGGGATTACGTTATGGGTGCATTTTTAACTCAAGTAAGAGAGGTGGCTGATCATTTACAAACCTTAGCAGTCCAGGCTGATGTACTCAGTTTGAAATACGAGTCAGAGTCAGATCGAGGCAGAGAGTTAGCTTGGCTTCTTAGGAAGGTCAAGGCCTTAAGTATTAGGGTAAGACCTTATATGTAATTCGTTTTATGTGAATAAATTTATTTTGTAGAAAAGTTACTCTAATGAAATTGAATCAAAATCAGTGCCTTTTTTGTATACATTTCATGCATTAGCATTACATTGCATTATGTGCATTAAATCTCACAAAGAGACCCTAAAATCGACCCTAAAATCATGGCAGTTACCCTGGAATATCGTTATGGTACACAAAGGAAACACTAAAGCAATGGACCAAAGATTGGAAAGATTAGAGTAAATGCAAAAAGAAATACAAGATCAGCTGCAAATACAGATGCAAGAACAATTGGCCAAAATTCAACAAGACATGAGGGATCAGATGCTAGAATCCCAAAAGAATATGATGAGCCAATTAACCCAGTTGCTGACTGGAGGGCTAGAAAAAGGAAAGAGCCTTATGGTCAATTCCGGGGACAATAACAAGGACCCTGCTTATCCTCCAGGCTTTACGCCAAAAAAACCCAACCACAACCAAATGCATATCCACAAAGGATGTCCGTTAACATCAGGCCCCAATATCAGACAGGTACCTCGACACCAACAAGTTTCCTGACAGGTTTAGGCTCTAACCCAGGAGACAATCTAGCAAATCCCATTGTCCCTAATCTTGATGATGTAGCAGAAATAGAAAAGGCGATAGTGGAGTTCCCAAAGCAACTTGAAGACTGATGTAGATGGCTAGAAGAGAAATTCAAGGCATTAGAAAGTGCTGATTACCATTGTGGAATTGATGCTAAAGACTTGAACTTGGTTCTAGATCTAGTGCTCCCGCCCAAGTTTAAGACGTCAGAGTTTGAGAAATATAATGGGACCAACTACCCGAAGCTCACATTATGATATTCTGTCGTAAGATGACAGGATATGTCAATAATAATCAGTTGTTAATTCACTGTTTCCAAGTTAGCCTGACTGGGGCTGCGGCCAAATGGTATAATCTCCTAAGCCGTGCCCAAATTAATTCATGGAAGGATGATACGTGATATTCGTGATAGGTTTTAAATATTTATAATGAATCGTTATTGAAACTAACTATTATCACGATGAAGGCAAGTGTACCTATCGAACAGTAGTATAGCTTTAGTAAGACTGGATTGTTTAACCCAAAGGAACTAAAAGTACTAGTAATGACTTTCTTTTTATTATCTAGCCTAAGAATAATGGGGTTGTTTTAACTAACTAATTAACTAAACTAAGAATTCATAGAAAATAGAATTGGGGAATTACTTTTGAAAAAACGATTGAATTAAGACAATACCTAAGGAAAAATCCACCAAGACTTCACTTGTTATTTGACTCTGAACCAGACGATTTATTCATTTGACTTGATCCGTAGAAATCCCTAAGTTATATTATTATCTCTCTCAAGACTAATAACATCTAACCCTGGGTTGATTAACTGAAATCTTTTTCTAATCAACGCCCTAGTTTTGCATTAACTTGATCTATGGATCCCCTTATTAGGTTTCACCCTAAACTGGTGAAATCTTATCACCCCATCTCTAGGCGTGCAATCAACTCCGCTTAATTATGACAATTTTACTCTTAGACAGGGTCTATTTCTCCTCTGAATAAGAGCATTAACTTGAATCAATATCCTGGAATATTAAAACAAGAATTAAGAACACATAATTAAGAACAAGTCAAATATTTATCATACAATTCAGATAATAATAAGAAGATCCGTCTTAGGTTTCATTCCCCTTAGGTATTTAGGGGTTTTAGTTCATAATTATAAAAGAAAACATCTCAGAAGAATAATGAATACAAAACATAAAGAAAACCCAAAAACTCATGAGGGAAATTAAAGGGAGATCTTTCATCTTGAAGGTGAATCCGACTTCTAAGATGGATCAATCAGCTTTCCTTGAGTAATTCCTTGCCTCTTAATCTGACAAAATCTTGTCACCCTATCTCTAGGTGCGCAATCAACTCCGCTTAATTATGACAAATGTACTATTAAACAGGGTCTATTCTTCCTCTAAATAAGAGCTTAACTTGAATCAATATCCTGGAATATCAAAACAAGAATTAAGAACACATAATTAAGAACAAGTCAAATATTTATCATACAATTCAGATAATAATAACAAGATCTGTCTTAGGTTTCATTCCCCTTAGGTATTTAGGGGTTTTAGTTTATAACTAAAAAGGTAAACATCTCAGAAGAATAATGAATACAAAACATAAAGAAAAACCTAAAACTTCTAAAAGGAAATTGAGGGGAGATCTTCAGTCTTGGTGATGAATCCAGCTTCTGAGATGGATCAATTGGCTTTCCTTGAATAGTTCCCTACTTCTTTCTCTGTGTGTCCCCTTTTTCTCCTCCTCTAGGGTGTCTTTATAGGATTTAGAATGCCTAAGAACCCTTAAAATTGGACTTTTCCGAATTGGACTTAATTTGGGCTCGATAGGGACACGCCTGTGTGTGATTACTTCAGGCCATGGTCAAGCCTGTTAAATAGGCACAAGCGTGTGGTCCAACCGTGTGAGTCGTGCTTTGATTCTGCCAAATTGACATGACCATGTAGTCTGCCCGTGTGAGGAGGTCCAGGCCGTGTTGATTTTGTACGTTGGCCTATTTCCTCCATTTTTGGTCTGTTTCTCGTTACTTTCACTTTCCTATACTCACCTAAGTATAAAATATGAAATTAAGGCATTAGGAGCATCGAATTCACCAATTTTAAGGAAAAATCATCCATAAAATGTGTTAAGCATGGGATAGAAATATGTATAAATTACGGTTTATCAAAGGACCTAGCACAAGCCTTCATGAAATAATATGGTCATGTAACAGATATGGTACCTGAAAAAATCACTCTGCAAAACATGGAGAAAAAGCCAAGCAAGAGCTTCAGGCAATATGCTCAAAGGTGGAGGGAAGTCGCCATGCAAGTCCAACTACCTCTGCTAGAAAAGGAAATGACAATGCTATTCATTAATACCCTAAAGGCTCCATTAATTAATCACATGTTGAGAAGCATACCTAAGAGTTTCTCAGACATAATAATATCCGGTGAGATGATAGAAAATGTAATAAGATGTGGAAAAATAGAAGCCAGGGAAAATGCCAAGAGAATGGCCCCGAGAAAGAAGGAAAATGAGGTAAATAATACGAGTGTGTATGAAAATAGCTATTCAAAGCCGATTATTGTAAGCCAGCTAAGGGCAGTGCCTACTAGCCAGCAAGGCCCCCCAAGTCAAGAATTCAATATAAAATAAAATATGGATAAACTCCAGTTTACACCCATCCCGATGACGTATAGGGAGTTGTACCAAAATTTGTTTGATGCACGTGTAGTATCCCCTTTCTACTTAAAACATATGCAACCTCCATTCCCAAAATGGTACGATGTGAATCCCCAATGCGAATACCACGCAGGAATCACAGGACACTCGATCGAAAATTGCACCGCTTTTAAAAAGTTAATCAAAAAACTTATCAAAATGGGCATTTTGAGATTCGATGATCAATCTGGTGTAGAGAATCTGTTACCCAACCATTCTGACAAAGAGGCAAATGTGATAATCGAGAATGCGGGAAAGAGAATCAAGATGAATATAGTAGAAGTGAAAACCCCACTGAGAGAGGTTTGGAAGAAAATGGTAGAAAGTGGATTAATTACACAAGATTTAGGGGAGAAATCCCGAGAAGTAAGAAACTACTGTGAGTTCTATGATGAAAAAGGTTATGAGATTCAAAGATGCATTGAACTCAGGGCCTTAGTATAAGGTCTGATGGACAATAAGGAGCTAAAATTCTTTGAGTACACCAAAGGCCCAGAAGGAGAATATGTGTGCGCCTCAGAAGAAAAATCAACGAAGAAGGTCCATAAAGTCAACCACCTAGTGGTTATCATTTCACAGCCAAAGAGCAATACAGCCAGAGTACAAATTGCATCAAGGGTCATAATCCAGAAACCTATAGAGGGTCATAATCCAGAAACTTGTAGCCTTTCCCTACAAGGACAGCAAGAGGGTTCCCTAGAATTATAACTGCAACGTGATGTTACCGGGAGAATAGAACCCAATTAGCGCTTCAGAAGGTCAAAATGTGGGTTTCTACACGTGCAATAGAAGGCGCTATGATCCATCAAATGCAGGAGCTGAGCTTGCAAAAGGAAAAGCCTTGGCGATGGAATAAAAAGGGAAAAGACAGCTAGACTTGAATTGCCTGTTAACGAGCCGATAATTGAAAATGAGGCTAAAGAGTTTTTGAAATTCTTAAAGCATAGCGAGTATAATATTATGGAGCAATTGCATAAACAACCAGCTCGCATATCAATGCTAGCTTTACTCTTAAGCTCAGAGGTACATCGTAGCTTTACTTTTAAGCTCGGAAAGTGTTAAATGAAACTTATGTCGCTAATGATGTCTACATCAACAAGGTAGACTGTCTGGTCAGTAACATAAGCACTGATAAATTCATCTTTTTTAATGATGATGAAATACCACCAAGGGGCATGGGATCGACTAAGGCTTTGCACATTACCACCAGCTGCAAGGGATATGCACTGCCAAGGGTGTTAATTGATATGGATCGGCCCTAAATGTCTTACCCTTGTCTACACTGAGTAGGTTGCCTGTGTATAAATCTCATATAAAGACATGTCAGAACATAGCGAGAGCATTTAATGGTACCGAAAGAAAGGTAATGGGAAGGATCGAGATACCTCTTTTGATTGGTCCAAACACATATGAAGTAGATTTCCTGGTGATGGACATCAAGCCTTCTTATAATTGCTTGCTGGGGAGGCCTTAGATTCACTCTGCAGGGGCAGTACAATCATCACTGCATCAAAATCTAAAGTTGATAATTGAGGGTCGACTGGTAACAATAAATGTAGAAGAAGACATTATTGTATCCATAACCAGTGATGCACCATACATGGGGGCAGACGATGAAGCGATAGAATGTTCTTTTCGATCGTTGGAATTTGTAAATGCAATCTTCATTGTCGAAGGAAACAAGATCCCTATGCCCAAAATATCCAAAACTACGAAGATGGGCCTACGACTGACGGTTGAAAAGGGAGCCATATTGGGAAATGGACTCGGGAAATATCTCCAAGAAAGAGTTGAGGTACCAATTCTAATGGAAAAACGAGATCGTTTTGGCTTGGGATATAAGCCAGATGCGAAGCAAAGGAAGAATAAGTTGGAGAAGAAACAAGAAAGGAGAAGAGCGTGACTGAGTGGGGAAGAGGTCAAGTGGGAACTGATGATCTTTCCCCATATATCCATAACTTTCGTGTCAGGAGGAACTATTCACCCTTAACGAAAGATGGCAAGAAAAGAGACCACTGAAGAAATGTTGGGAAATATGAACATCAACGCCATATCAGAAGAAAGAATTGGCGGAGAAAATTTATCAGGTATTTGCCCCTGTGTACTTGGAAGTGTTCTGAACAATTGGATTGCGGAAGAGATTCCTATAGTTTTTAGAGCTAATTCATAGTAACATTCAAAACACGCTTATTGCTTTAAGCCTAGGAGCTATAAGAATCCTTTTGTGAAATAAGCCTATGTCCAATGTCTTTATTTCAATGAAATGCATCTTTCTGTCTTATTCCGAGCAAATATTCTTCTATTCTTTCATTTTGTTCATGATCATACCATACAATAATTAATCTTAGATTCTTTTGTTCTTTAGATTTTTCTTCATCCCTATAATAGGTCTCCAGATGTCAATGATATGAGCGACGCTGCTATTAACTCTGAATCTCCATTTGAGCGAGATATATGTTTAGAGCAACCTTCGGATTTTGAAGATGACAGAGATTGTAACCTATCTCTTGATTTGTTAAGGATGGTGGAACAAGATAAGAAACAGATTCTACCTCATAAAGAGTCAGCAAAGATTATGGTTTTAGAAGAAGGAAAAGAAGTGAAAATTGGAGCTTGCATTACCCGCAGAGACAAAGCGAGACCTCATTGAGTTACTCGAAGAATTTAAAGATGTTTTCCCATGGTCGTATCAAGATATGCATGGATTAAGTACTGATATCGTGGTACACCGATTCCCTATAAAGGAAGAGTGCAAGCCAGTTCAACAGAAGCTCTGAAGGATGAGGCCCGATGTTTCGCTAAAAATAAAAGAAGAGGTCAAAAAGCAATTCGATGCTAGTTTCTTACAAGTGGTCAAATACTTAGAATGGGTAGCCAATATTGTCCCTGTCCCTAAGAAAGATATGAAAGTATGAATGTGTGTAGACTATAAGGATTTAAATAAGGCTAGCCCGAAAGATAATTTTCCGTTGCCTCACATCGACATCTTAGTGGACAACAGGACAGGTTATTCACTGTTCCCCTTTATGGATGGCTTCTCCGGTTACAACCAGATAAAGATTCATCTTGAAGATATGAATAAGACCATATTTGTAACCATGTGAGGAACATTTTGCTATAAGGTGATGCCATTTTGACTGAAAAACACGAGAGAGACATATCAGAGAGTTATGGTAACCCTATTCCATGATACGATGCACAAAGAAATTAAAGTTTATGTCGATGATATGATCGCCAAATCCTGAACAAAAGAGGAGCATGTGCGAGTCTTGAGGAAATTATTCTTGAGATTGAGGAAATTCCAGTTAAAGCTCAATCCAGCAAAACGTGCCTTCGGGGCTAGGTTAGGGAAATTGCTAGGATTCTTAGTCAACAAAAAGAGGATTGAGATTGACCCGAATAAAGTCAAGGCTATACAGAAGCTACCTCCGAAGCGTACTCAAAGAGAACTTCGAGGTTTCTTAAGGAGGTTAAATTACATTGCCTAGTTTATTTCACAACTAAATGAGAAATGTGACCCCATATTCCGTCTTCTCAAGAAACACAATCCAGGTGTATGGGATGACGAATGCTAGAAAACTTTTGACAAGGTTAAATAATGCCTGTCCAATGCCGTAGTGCTGACGCCACCCAATCCAGATAAGCCACTGATACTGTATTTGGCAGTATTTAAAAATTCTATGGGATATGTGCTTGGCCAACAGGATGAGTCAGGAAGGAAAGAAAGGGCGATATATTACCTCAGTAAAAAGTTCATTGAGTGTGAGACGAGATACTCGCCAATTGAGAATTTGTGTTGTGCTTTAATCTGGACAACCCGAAGATTGAGACAGTACATGTTGTACCACACAACTTGGCTCATCTCGAAACTAAACCCTTTAAAGTACATGATGGATTCGATTGCTTTGAATGGAAGGATGTCCCGGTGGCAAGTTCTGTTTTTCGAATTTGATATAGTCTATGTGAATCAGAAAGCTGTAAAAGGGAGTGCAATAGCAGATTTTCTAGCCAATAGAGCTCTAGAAGATTACGAGCCTTTGAACTTTGATTTCTCGAATGAATATCTAATGTACGTGGGAACCACTGAAGAAGACTCTCAAGAAGGTTATCCTTGGAAGCTAAATTTCGACAGAGCCTTAAATGCTGTGGGTAATGGAATTGGGGCAGTTCTGGTATCCCCAAATGGATATCATTATCCCTTTACTAGTAAATTGGATTTTGATTGCACAAATAATATGGCGGAATAGAAAGCATGCATTATGGGTATCCGCGTAAGAACGTAAGATCAAAGTGCTAGATGTATATGGGGATTCTACACTAGTGATCTATCAACTCAAGGAAGAATGGGAGACTAGAGACCTCAAGTTGATCAATTATCGAAGGCTGGTTCTGGAGCTAATTGAAGAGTTTGAGGACATTACCGGGAGATAAAAATCAGATGGCTGATGCTTTAGCTACTTTGGCTTTCATGATTAAAGTGAATAAACAAGATGATGTAAAACCCATCCGGATGAGTATTTATGAGGTTCCGGCTCATTGTTACAACATCAAAGAAGAAGAAGAAAAGGACGATCACCATTGGTACCACGATATACTGCGATACGTGAAGAATCTTGAATACCCTGACCAAGAAACTGAGAATGACAAAAGGATGCTGAGAAGACTGGCCAAATATTATGTCTTGAATGGGGAGATCCTATACAAAAGAAGAAAGGATCAAGTGCTACTAAGATGTGTAGACGCTGTCGAGGCTAAGAAAATCTTGAAAGAAGTCCACGGGGGTGTCTGCGGAACACATGCCAATGGTTTAATAATGGCCAGGAAAATCATGAGATTCGGGTATTATTAGTCTACAATAGAAGAGGATTATATCAGTTATGCCAAGAAGTGCCATAAGTGCCAAATTTATGGAGACAAGATCCATATACCTTCTTCGCCTCTGTATGTTATGACTTCTCCATGACCTTTTTCTATGTGGGGCATGGATGTCATTGGGCCAATTTCGCCAAAAGCTTCAAATGGACATCGATTCATCTTTGTGGTTATCGACTACTTTACCAAGTGGGTAGAGGCCGCTTCATATGCTAATGTTACAAAGTCGGCAGTTAGCAAATTCCTAAAGAAGGAAATCATTTTGTCTATATGGAATGCCAGAAAGGATCATATCTGACAATGCATTGAATTTGAACAACGGCACGATATCCGAAGTCTACAGTTAGTTTAAGATCAGACACCACAACTCGTTAGCGTATCGCCCAAAAATGAACGGTGCAGTCGAGGCAGCCAATAAAAATATTAAGAAGATCGTGGGAAAAATGACTGAGACTTATAAAGATTGGTATGAGAAGTTACCATTTTTCCTCTATGCTTATCAAACGTCTGTCAAGACCTCCACCATGGCAACATCTTTCTCATTGGTTTATGGAATGGAGGTGGTTTTTCCTATTGAAATCAAGATTCTTTCTCTCCGAGTTTTGTGAAAATTAAAGTTGGATCAAGCAGAATGGATTCAATCCCGCTATGATCAGCTAAACTTGATTGAAGAGAAAAGGTTGAAAGCCATCCGTCATGGTCAGATGTACAAAAAATGAATGATGCGAGCGTACAACAAAAATATTTACCCTATAAAATTTCACGAGGGAGACCTAGTATTGAAAAAGATCCTCCCTATACAAAAGACTTTAGAGGAAAGTGGATGCCAAACTGGGAAGAACCTTATGTGGTAAAGAAGGCCTTTTCTGGAGGAGCGTTGATATTGACCGAGATGGATGGAAAGAACCTGCCTAATGTTGTGAATTCAGATTCAGTCAAGAAATACTTTTCCTAAAAAAAAAAGAGAGGCCAAGGCGAAAACTCGCAAAGGGCGCACTTGAGACCAAAGGGATTTGAGTTGAAAACCTAGAAAAAGGCAGCTCAAATATGGATTGAAGATTGAACATATGATGGTCGGGTCTCTACAAAAAGAAGAACATTACATCTTGGGGCATCGACAAAGTACTCTAGATCCCTTAAACAAATAATTGAGCTCAAAACGGTCCTCAAGAAGGTTGTGCAAAGAAGTTCGTGCTGCGATATCTGAGGCACCGACTTTCATCTTATCCGCTTTGTATTTTAGAAAAATTTGCTATTTTGATTAATTTCATTCATTTCAAGCTTTACTTTTGATAAATTTCAGTCTTGTCCATTGTTTCAATATTTTTCGAGCATTTTTCAATGAAATAACGGTTAATGGACTCATAATATTAAGATAAAATGAGTTTTGCATATTGCTCAAAAAAGTTTCTAAATAGTACAGGGACCTGAAACAAGATTGCTAGTTAGAACTAACCAAACCGAAGAGTTGGAAATATTTGAGAAAGAATAGTCTAAATTGTGACTATTTCTTTGGATTTTCTGTCAAAGATACCAGCTGAGCAAGAAGGCAGTGTAATACGTCAGTGATAAAACCTCGATGAACAACGAGCAATGTCAACCCAAGCATTAAAAAGGGATCATTCTTGAAAAATGACATTCTGCATTCATGCAAACATCAGTCATACACATTTCGTTAGGAGCATTTGGTTCATTCTGATCATGGCATCTTAATCACTTGGCATAAATAGGCCTATGAAATGGATTCTACAAGTCATGTTCCCCAAAAATGGTTGACAGATCAGAAAAATTACAAATCCTATTATAGTGGGATAGATTAAAGTTATCATGGAAAATTTTATCTCCCTAAAGTTGCAGTGGAGCAGATTAAAGCCACAAACCTTATTTCCCTGAAATTACAGTGAAGTAGGTTAAAAATAAACAAATCTTTCTCCCTGATGTTATAGTGGAGTAGATTGAAGATGGGTTACGAATCTTATCTCCCCGAAGTTGCAATGGAGTAGATTAAAGCCACAAACCTTATCTCCCTGAAGTTACAGTGGAGTAGGTTGAAATTACAAGTCTTATCTCCCTGAAGTTGTAGTGGAGCAGACTGAATATAGCAAATATTATCTCTCTGAAGTTGCAGTAGAGCAGATTAATGCTATAAATCATATTTCCCTAAATTTGTAGAGGAACAAATTAAAGCCACAAGTCTTATCTCCCTGAATTTATAGTAGAGCAGACTGAAGATAGAAAATCTTATCTCTCTGAAGTTGCACTAGAGCAGATTAAAGTTATAAACCTTATCTCCCTGAAGTTTTAGTAGAGCAGATTAAAGCTACAAGTCTTATCTCCTTGAAGTTGCAGTGGAGTAGATTGAAGTAACAAGTCCTATACCCTTGAAGTTGCAGTGGGTTAGATTAAATCTATCATGGCAAATCTTATGTCCTTGAAGTTGTAGTAGAGCAGACTGAAGATGGCGAATCTTATCTCCCTGAAGTTGCAGTAGAGCAGATTACAACCACTAACCTTATCTCCCTAAAGTTACAATGGAGCAGGTTGAAGTTAGAAGTCTTATCTCCCTAAAGTTACAGTGGAGCAGACTAAAGATGGCTAACCTTATCTCCCTGAAGTTGTAGGGGAGCAGGTAGAAGACAGCAAATCTTATTTCCCTGAGGTTGTAGTGGAACAGATTAAAGCTATCAAAGTATAAATCTTATCTCCCTGAAGTAGCAGTGGAGCAGATTGAAGTGACTAATCCAATACCCATGAAATTGTAGTAGGTTGGATTAAATCTACCATAAAAAATCTTATCTCCCTAATATTGTAGTGGAGCATACTAAAACCACAAATCTCATCTCCCTGAAGTTGCAGCGGAGTAGATTGGAACTACAAGTCTTATCTCTCTAAAATGGCAATGGAGTGGATCAAAGCAAAAAGATGCGGTGGACTGGAACGAAGCCACTTGGGAAAAAGAAACCCTAGAGAAATCGAGACTCGGCAAGACCGAGTAAAATTGGTTTTTCTTAAAAGTCTTTGCTCTATTTCTATTACACGACAATGAGCAAAGAGGGGAAGCTGTACAAGCCCAATGTAGCCCGAGGCCCATTAAGCTCCAAACCAACAGCAAAAACCCAATTTCAAACACAATCCAAAGCCCAAATCAGACCCAAACTAATACAAACCCAAACCCAAACCTAAACCCAACCAACTACGCCCAAACCCAAATAAGAAAACTTAGCCCAAAATCTTAAAAATTTTCAGAAAAAAAAAGAAAGAAAAACCCTAGGTGCGTCGCACCTAGGTCTGCTGCCGCCCCTAGTCCACTGTTACCACTATCTTCGCCACTTTCCACCGCCACCTGCAAAATTGACAGTAGAAAAGACGTTAGACAGTAGTAAATATATAATATTGTATTGAAAGAGGCTACCAAACAAAAAAGAGACTCAATGTAATGGGGATCTCCACAGGAATTTTCAATGCAAACACAGACGATTGAATACAAAAACACGGAGAATCAAATTAAAAAGGGAAAGAGATTAAAAAGAAAACATCAAGCAAAGAAAAAGAAAGGAAACCGATTCAGAAGGTTAAAGGTGTTCATTTTATTTTTTTATTTTCTCTTTTCTCAAATCTATTTTTTTTCTTTTTTAATACATATACATAATAAAAAAAGGAAGAGGGCTTACCTTTTTAGACCACCAGAGAAAAAAAAAGAAATTTGCGATTTTTCAACTACCAGTGACGACAACATTTGCGATTTTTCGACCATCATGGACGACGGCACCGTCGTCGACGACTGGCGACTGGCGCAACGGCGGTTCACCAGAGCCAGGCCAGAATCTGGGCTGTGCCAGAGAAAAAAAAATGAGAATTTATGATTTTTTTTAAAGAAATGGGATGAAATGATTTTTTTTTGGAATTTTTGGACTTATATAGGCCCCAAAACGACGTCGTTTTCTCTTAAAATCCGCGTGTTGACCCGACCCGCCAGAGAGGATCCGCGTGTTTTTGCTTTTGGGGCTAATTGCACCTTTAGCCCTTCCGCTTTTTAATGTTTTTGCAATTAAGTTCTTTTTATTTTTAATTTTTACCCTATAATATATTTCAAGTTACAAATTGGTCCACCTTGAAGCTGCGCGTTTTGGAGGGTGGGGATTATTTCTCATTTTGGTCGCTCCTTGTTATTCTCGCGTTCAGATTAGTCATTTTCCTTTTTATTTATTTTTGATTTGCCCCAAATTTCTGTTTTAAAGTTCAATTTAGTCATTTTTTGTTATTTTTGTCGTTTTATTATTAAATTAATTAATTTAGCATCATTATTATTATTATATATATTGTATTTGTTTTCCTATTATTATTTTTTAAATACACTTATTTTATTTTATTCATTTTATTATTTATTTATATTCTCTTATATAATTTCAAACTTTAGGTATTCTATTATTTGTATTATCATTATTAATATTATTATCATTATTATTAATATTATTATTTTTAAATTGTTTTACATACTATTTATTTATGTATTTGTTTACCATTGTTCATTAAATTTAATTTTTTTTACTTATTATTTTTTCTTTTTAGTTATAATAAGCTTGTTTGTTTTATTTATTTATTTTATTTTATATTCATCCTTCTTATTGTCATTCATATTAATGCATTTATTATTATTTTTTTACGCATATTAGCATCGTGATATATTTTTATATTTTTACTACAAATTTGTGTTACATTAATTTTTACCCGATACATAAAATTTTGTTTTCTATAATAAGCGATATTTTGTATTTCGAGATTCAAAAAATCGTTCCTAACTTACGGGGTTTCGATTTTCTCGATGAATTCGAATAAACAAACATTTAAAAAAATGAATTTTAAATAATCTCAGGGGTTAGGAAAAAATTGTGTTCCAACTTACGGAATATGATTTCTTTCTAAACCGAGATAATAAAATACCTTTCAAAATAAGTAAATTTTTCAGTATTTATTCTCGTATCGGGAATTTAAGACATTGTGTCCTAACTTACGGGATGTAATTATCTTTCTCGATGTAATTCTCTTTCTCGATTAACGTGAAATATGCTCTTTTCTCGAAAAAATTTCAATATTTTAACAAAGGATAGTATTTTTAATCTCTTCAAGATTTTCATTTCTCGGCACTAAAAAACATGAAGTAATCAACTAGGTACCAATTTTGGGCGTTACGAGGGTGCTAATCCTTCCTCGTGCGTAACCTACTCCCGAACCCGTCTTTTTGAATTTCATGGACTAAAATTTTTGTTTTAATAAATCAAACCGTTTATTAAAAACAACCATTTTTTGAGGTGACCCGATCCCGCCTCAACAAAAAGGATTGGTGGCGACTCTCATGTTCGTTTTCATTTTCAAAATCAAAGTAAACCCCTTTTACAAAAAAATGGTTTCGACACAAGGTACATAGCAAACGTAGATTTTCATATCAAAGATTCCTTTTTCAAGTTATTCTGACCTAAGAACCAGCTGGCTATGATCATAGAGAACATCTACAATTACTGAATCTTACCATATTATTCAAATTCCCCTATAAAACCCTTTGGCCTGAATCGTTTGTGAGAGTGAAAATCTATGCTTTGGGTTAACATTGTCTTCTCATGACCCACTGAGTTTAGGCTCCACAAGTGTAAGAATATACGACCTATGTTCCAGACAACTCTAGATCTCCAGCTCAACAATCTCAGCCATTTCTTCATACCCATATTATCGTCTTGTTGAGTTCCATGGTGAAAACTACCTCCTTAACTGGTATCGCATTATTGCCCCCCGGTCAGTATTCCTTGTAACGGCCCAAAGTTTGTATATTTATTTCTGTGTGTTTGAGACACAAGTGTGTATTTGTTTCAGTGGTTAAGTGTTCTGGGTGTGTGTGAGAGGTCTCAATTTTAGATTTTTGGATTTTTCTGAGTAAAGCCTTAACTTTGTTCAATAGGCTTTTATTTAAATGCTTGTAATCTCATATCAAAATGGGCCTGCTGGTCTTGTGGTTAGGAGGAAAGTTGGTGAGCTGGAAGTCTTAGGTTCGAATCCCTGCAAGGGAGTTTATTTTTGCCCAGTGTTGCAATGAGAGTTTCTGTTAAGCCAAAATCCTATGAAAGTTATCTGCTATGTGGGAAATGGAGAGAATTAAGTGATTGTGGGAATATCCCTTGATTGTTCTTTTGCTAATTCTTTTTTCTCTCTCTGCCAAAAATTCCCAACCTCTCTGATGTCCTTTTTTCTCTTTTCTTCTCGTCTCTTTCTTTTCTTTCTTTCTTCGTCTTTTTGGTGTTTTTCAACTCCAGTTTTTCCACTTTCCAACTGTGTGTGCTTCGGTAGAAAGGGTAAGGTTTTACTCATTTTAAGTGGGGTTTTCTTTTTATATCATTGTTGTATTGTTGCTTTTCATTAGTTTAATTCTGGATTTTGGCAGCAACGATTCGCGAAGGTCGGAGCTCCTCCTTTCATGGACCTTTAGTGGGAATCGATCGGGGTGCTTAGGGTAAGTGATAAACACCCTATTTGGACAATTTTATTTTTTGAGATTTTAGTTTAATCAAGATTTGTGACTGATTTTAGAATTTGTTATAATGTTGTAGGGTGTTGGTCTTTACAAGAGTGCTATTGCATCAATTCGATACCAGGTGTGTACCCGAAAATGCAGAAAATAAGGTTTTGATGAAAGCCAAAAACCATTCTGTCTACGCTACACGACTGTGTGGTAGGCCGTGTGCCATAACACTGGTGTGTGATCGACGAGGCCAGGCCGTGGGCACTAGACACGGCCGTGTGATGGCCAGGTAGGCCGTGTGCGATACACGAGCTCGATCAATTTGGGTCATATGGGCCACAGCGTGTGAGATTCTGGGTCAGGCTGTGTGATTCACATGACCAAGGCCAATTTGGGCTGTGTGGGCCATACGAGCATGTGTGCCCACACGGGTAAGCTACATGGGCATGTGAGCCCATTTTGCTATGATGCTTTCTAAGGTTGCACGGGTCGCTCAAGTTGACTGTGAACCTACTGTAGGGTCAGAAAGCATTACGTAGACCCCTAATTAACTAAAATGACTGTTTGACTGATATGGAAAAAAGTATGATGATGTCCCACTGATTTGATAATGTATGCCCTGATTACATTCATGATATTATGTTATAGCATGTCATATTTACATATTGGATTGCATTGGGTTGGGGTTGATATTGTTCGGAGGAAATGTACTGAAAGGCTTCAAGCCTAATTTACTGGCAGCATAACTGCAAACTATTGTCTAGTGCTGCATTCGGTGCTACTTGGAGTGTAGGGATGAGTGGGTCGATTATATCCCCACATAGAGTGTAGGGTTGGACGGAGATGGTGTGTAGAAGCTGGATGGGTAGGATTTCTGTAATTGCATATCTGTTACTGCTACTGATGCTGTGATAGGCTGAAGCCCTATTGCATGACTGTTTTTGTACTGAGATGGGCTAATGCCCAAACTGGTTTGATACTGATACCGAAAAGGGCTTAAGCCTAGACTATGATTATCTAGTTGCTGTCTGTTCATTTGTATAGGGATGACACAGTGAGTTTACGTAAACTCACCCCTTCTGCTTAATCTGTACAGGTAATCACTAGATATAAGGATGTCGGTGTAGCAGAGGACTCAGTGGTGGCCACACGACTACTTTTACACTTTTTATTACCTATTCATGATTTTACTTTTATTTGGGAGTATTTTGCTGTAATTATGGCCTTTACGGATTTTGGTTTAAATTTGGATTTATACGATTTTATGATTTATATCTGCTAGTGTTAGGTAAAACTAGGGTTTTCAAATGAAAATGATGTTTTATAAAAAATACCACGAATACACAAACCATTTAAAAGCTTCCGAAATGGAAAATATTTTAGATATTGAATATCGATTTAAAAATGATTAATGTTTTGAAAACGAACGACATAATTTGAAAATAACATAAGATAATGAAAAAGGGGATTTAACAATGACATATTTCTCAAAAGCACTACTATGTGACATCATCAGATTCGGCCAAAATGTTTAGGTCGAGTTTGAGATGTTACATTTAGTGGTATCAGAGTCAAGTTGTAAAACTCGGCTGTGGATGTAGGTTTTTGAAATATGATTTTCTGGGAACTGATTTCTAAATATTTTTATTGAAAGTGTGGTACATTGAGTCTCCGGCGCCGATCCAGTAAGTTTTCTAAAACTGTGAATTGTTTTGAAATTATATTTGTTAGTATATCTTGAAACTGCTATAGGTAGTATATGTTGAAACTAATATAGATAGACTGTACTAAAAACACCTAAAATAGGGTTTAATGAGACTGTAGTAACACTAATAGACATTGATTGACACTGACTTTACACTTCTGATATTGTTCTCATAAAATATCTGTTAATAACATTGGAACTGTAAACTGATACATAAAACTGTTAATGCAAATAAAACGTCATTAGACAATGAGCACCAGAGGCACTCACAGACGAGGTACAATAGGTAGTGGTAGAGGCCGCAGAGGTGCTCGAGCCGAGTCTTCGTTATCTAGCAATCTGCCTAATTTAGATACTAGTGAGACACGGGCTTCACCTGTGACTGAGACTAGATCTCATGAACGAGCGACTGGGAATGACGTACTGTCCCAGGCCATGTTGAGAATTTTAGAGAGGATCGCTAGGCCCAATACTAGAACTGGAGGCCGCGGGCCGGTTATTGGAATGACTCCGGTTTAACGGAGCTAAGCTTTTCAAGGGTATTGTTGGAATTGCTCCTGATGTGGCTGAATACTAGATGGAGGCCACAGAGAGGATTATGGACGATTTGGACTGCACTCCCGAGCAAAAATTAAAGGGTACTGTATCGCTGCTATGTGATGAGGCATATCAGTGGTGGCTCACTGTTAAGGAGGACATTCAGCCCGATCGACTAACGTAGGAGTTCTTAAAAATATCTTTCTAGGGGAAGTTTATGGGGGCCAGTTATGTGGATGCACGTAGGAGAGAGTTCCTAAATCTAACTCAGGGAGATAGATCGGTGGCTGAGTATGAGACTGAATTTTTTAGACTGAACCGCTATACGCGAGGTATGGTGGTGACTGAGTATGAGCTATGTGTTCGCTTCGAGGACGGCTTTAGGATAATCTGAGGGTTCTGATAGCTCCACAGAGGGAGTGAGACTTCGCTGTATTGGTTGATAAGGTGAAATTTACGGAGGAAATAAAACGCGCTGAGCGCCAGAACCGAGAGAGAGGTAGGAGCACGAGTGATTCGGAGCCCTTGAGTTCTGTTCAAAGGCATAAGAAAAAGGTCAGAGTTGATGGGCCGATCAGCGTTGGGGCTCCTATTGCTGCTACTGGACAACCGCCATGTACTAACTATGGTAGACGCCACCAGGGCGAGTGTTGAAACAAAACTGGGGCTTGTTTGAGGTACGGTGCGGTTCATTAGAGCATTGTATTAGAGAGTTCCGCGAAGGTCCGATCAGATGCAAGCTTTGGGTACTGGTACTGTACCACCATTGAGAGTAGTTCAGCAGCCACCGAGAGGCCATGGTCAGGTTAGAGGTGGTAATGAGTTGGGCTATAGTCAGAGAGTACCGGGGAAAGGTGTTATACTGAGATGAGGCAGCCGGCTTTGGTTTATATTGCATGTTGCCAAGAGGATAGAGATGTTTCAGATATTATCACGGGTATGTTCTTTATTTATAATGTACCTTATACTGCACTGATAGATATAGGATCCACTCACTCCTATATAACCTGTACTGTGTCTCAAAACTTGGGTATCTTGGTTGAGAGCACTGTGAGTGAGGTGACTGTACTGAGTCCACTCAGACAATCAGTAAGGGTGAATAAGTTGTTTAGAGATGTTCTTCTAGAGGTTCAAGGGGCTATTTTTCTAGCTGGTCTGATAGAACTGCCTTTTGGAGAGTTTGATCTGATACTGGGAATAGATTGGTTGGTTAAACACCGAGTGAGCTTGGACTATGCCACAAAAAGAGTTGTATTGAGAACTAAGGAGGATAGCAAGGTAGATGTAATTGGGGAACGTCAAAATTACTTATCGAATATGATTTCTACATTGAGGGCAGAAAAGTTGGTTCATAAGGGATGTGAGGCGTATCTAGCCTACATCAGTGTTTCAGATTCTAGGGTTTCTTCAGTTAAGAATATTAGGACAGTTAAGAACTTTCCGGATATATTTCTTGAAGAGCTACCTGGGTTACCTCTGAATCGTGAAGTAGAGTTCGAGATTGAGCTTCTTTCCGGTACAGCTCCGGTGTCTATCGCCCCTTGTAGAATGGTACCGAAAGAGCTCGTGGAGCTTAAGGCTCAAATTCAAGAGTTATTGGATCATTGGTTCATTTTCCCTAGTGTGTCTCTATGAGGAGCTTGTGAAAAAGAAAGATGGATCCATGCGTATGTGCATTGACTACTGACAACTGAACAAGTTGACCATTAAGAATAAGTACCCCCTACCAAGGATCGATGATCTATTTGACCAGTTCCAAAGAGCTTTGATTTTCTCTAAGATTAAACTCTGATCAGGGTATCACCAGTTGAGAGTTAAAGAGGCTGATGTGCATAAGACGGTGTTTAAGACTCGTTATGGTCACTACGATTTCCTAGTAATGCTATTTGGACTGATGAATGCACCAACGGTTTTTATAGATTTGATGAACCAAGTGTTTCAGCCCTATCTGGATCAGTTTATAGTGGTATTTATTAACGACATACAGGTATATTCGAAGACCGATGATGAACATGATGAACATCTCAAAGTGGTTCTACAGATTCTGCGAGATAAACAACTATACGCCAAGTTAGTAAATGTGAGTTCTAGTTATGTGAAGTAGTGTTTCTCAGATATGTGGTCTCTGCTGAGGGGATTAGAGTTGATCCTCAAAAGATTGAGGCTGTTTTGGATTTGAAACAACCTAAGACTATCTAAAATCTGCAGTTTTCCAAGACTGGCAGGGTACTATCGATGTTTTGTATATGGGTTTTCACTGATTGTAGCACCTTTGACTAAGCTGCTATACAAGGGTGTGTCGTTTAACTGGACTGATGCGCAGCAAGAAAGTTTTGAGAAACTCAAGGCTGTACTGACTGAGGCCCCTATTCTGATACAACTAGAGCCTAGGAAAGAGTTAACTGTCAACAGTGATGCATCACATGTCGATTTGGGATGTGTGTTGATACAAGAGGGTAAGTTGGTAGCGTGTGCGTCTCGTCAGCTTAAAACTCATGAGGTGAATTATCTACCGCATGACCTAGAGTTGGCCGTAGTGGTGTTCGCATTGAAAATCTAGAGGCATCACCTATATGGTGAGAAGTGTATCATCTATACGGATCACAAGAGCCTTAAGTATCTCCTCACTCAGAAGGAGTTAAATCTTAGGCAGCGTAGATAGATTGAGCTGCTTAAGGACTACGACTGCACGATCGAATACCACCCTGGTAAGGCCAATGTGGTGGCCGACGCACTGAGCCATAAGGTTATAACTGATTTGAGGGCGATGTTGGCTCGCCTTAGTTTATTTGATGATAGAAGTTTGCTAGCTGAGCTTTAGGTTAAGCCTATATGGATTGAGCAGATTAAGGGTAAGCAGTTGAAAGATGAATCGTTGGGTTTTCGTTTTTGGCAGGTTGAGAGTGAGCTTACTAAGGACTTTGGACTAAATAGTGAAAGGGTACTTTGTTTTCATGGGAGAATTTATGTAACGAAAGACACAGAATATTGGCAATTGATACTGAGAGAGATGCATAGTAGTCCCTATGCTATGCATCCTGGTGAAAATAAGATGTACCGAGACCTACGTTAGTTATACTGGTGGCCAAGACTTAAGCGAGAGGTTACCAATTTTGTGGGTAAATGTCTGACTTGCCAGCAGGTTAAGGTTGAGCATCAGTTACATTCGGGGTTGTTGCAGCCAGTTAAGATTCCACTTTGGAAGTGGGAGCGAGTGATTATAGATTTTTTTAGTTGGTTACCCCTCACACCCACTAAGAAGGATTCAGTATGGGTCATCGTGGATCGATTGACCGAGTCTGCTCATTTAATACAGGTTTGTATTGACTACTTGCTACAGAAGATAGCTAAACTGTATGTATCTGAGATAGTGAGACTGCACAAGGTACTAGTTTTGATCATCTCTGATAGGGATCCTCGCTTCACGTCTTGGTTCTGAAAAAAGCTACATAAGGCTCTCGGTTCAAGGTTAGACTTCAGTATTGCTTTCCATCCCCAGACAGATGGTCAATTTGAAAAGGTGATTCACATACTAGAAGATATGTTAAGGAGCTATGTGATTGATTTCTGAAACAGTTGGGAGGAGTATTTGCCATTAGGAGAATTCGCTTACAATAATAGTCACTAGTCTAGTGTACAAATGGCACCTTATGAGGCACTTTATGCTCGTAAGTATCGCACACCTTTGTGCTGACTGAGTTGAGCAAGTGACGAGTTCTGGGTCCTGAACTGGTTTTTGATACCGAGGATAAAGTTAAACTGATTCAAGACCGACTGAAAGAGACATCTAATAGACAGAAGTCTTATACTGACTTGAAGCGACGTGAGATTGAGTATTCTGTGGGGGACTTTGTTTTTTTCAAGATCTCTCCATAAAAGAAGGTACTGATATTTGGTCGTAAGGGCAAGTTGAGCCCTAGGTTTATTGGACCTATCGCATACTAAAACGAGTGGGACCGGTTGCCTACCAGTTAGAGCTACCTCTTGAGTTAGATCGGATTCATGATGTGTTCCACGTATCGATGTTGAGGCGCTACCGCTCTGATTCCACGCACATTGTTCCTGTTGAAGAGATCAAGGTTGGGACAGATCTGACCTTTCGGTTCAGATATTGGAGCATAACGTAAAAGTTCTGAGGAGGAAATCTATTCCACTAGTTAAAGTCTTATGGCGTAGTCATAGCGCGAAAGAAGCTACGTGAGAGCTTGAGGATGCGATGCATCAGCAGTATCCTCATCTATTCTGATCAGGTAAAATTTCGAGGCCAAAATTTTCTTTTAGGGGGTAGATTTGTAAGGCCTTAAAGTTTGTATATTTATTTTTATGTGTTTGTGACACAAGTGTGTATCTGTTTTAGTGGTTAAGTGTTCTGGATGTGCGTGAGAGGTCCCAAGTTCGAGCCTTGCCTTTGACAAAATTTAGGATTTTTCTGAGTAAAGCCTTAACTTTGTTCAATAGGCTTTTATTTAAATGCTTGTAATCTCATATCAGAATGAGCCAGCTGGTTTGGTAGTTAGGGGAAAGTTGGTGAGCTGGAGGTCCTGAGTTCGAATCCCTAGAAGGAAGTTTATTTTTGCCCAGTGTTGCGGTGAGAGTTTTTGTTAAACCAAAATTCTGTGGAAGTTATCTGTTGTGAGGGTAGTAGAGAGAATTAAGGGATTGTGGGAATATCCCTTGATTGTTCTTTTGCTAACTCTTTTTCTCTCTGTGTCGAAAATTCCCAACCTCACTAACGTCTCTTTTCTTCTCCTCTCTTCCTTTTCTTTCTTTCTTCGTCTTTCTGGTGTTGTTCAACACCAGTTTTCTGGCTTTCCAACTGCTTGTGCTTCGGTATAGAGGTAAGCTTTTACTCGTTTTAAGGGGGAATTTTCTTTTTATATCATTGTTGTGTCGTTGCTTTTCATTAGTTTAATTCTAGACTTTGGTAGCAACGATTCTCGAAGGTCGGATCTCTTCTTTGGTGGAACTTTAGTGGGAATCAATCGGGGTGTTTAGAATAAGTGATAAACACCCTATTTGGACTATTTTCGTTTTCGAGATTTCAGTTTAATCGAGATTTATGACTGATTTTAGAAGTTGTTATAACGTTGTAGGATGTTGGTCTTTACGGGAGTGCTATTGCATCAATTCGATCCAGGTGTGTACCCGAAAACACAGAAAACGAGGTTTTAGTGAAAGCCAAAAACCATTCTGTCGACACTACACTGCCGTATGGTTGGCCGTGTGCTATAAAAAGGGCGTGTGATCGACGAGGCTAGGCCGTACGCGCCAGACACGGCCGTGTGTGACACATGGGCTTGACCGATTTGGGCCGTGTTGGCCACACGGGCGTGTGGGATTCTGGGTCAAGCCATGTGATTTACACGGCCAAGGCTAATTTGGGCCGTATAGGCCCACACGGGTAAGCCACATGGACGTGTGAGCCCATTTTGCTATGTTACTTTCTAAGGTTGCACGGGTTGCTCAAGTCAACTGTGAACCTACTGTAGGGTCGGTAAGCATTTCCTAGACCCCTAATTGACTGAAATAACTGTATGACTGATATGAAAAAAGTATGATGATGTCCCACTGATTTGATACTGTATGCCCTGATTACATTCATGATATTATGTTATAGCATGTCATATTTATATATTGCATTGCATTGGGTTGGGGGTTGATATTGTTCGGAGGAAAGTGTACTGAAAGGCTTCGAACCTAATTTACTGGCAGTACAGCTGTAAACTACTGTCTATTGTTGCATTCGGTGCTACTTGGAGTGTAGGGATGAGTGACTTGATTATAACCCCACATGGAGTGTAGGGTTGGATGGAGATGGTGTGTAGAGGCTGGATGGGTAGGACTTATGTGATCGCATATCTATTACTGCTACTGATACTGTGATGGGCTGAAGCCCTACTGCATAACTGTTTTTGTACTGAGATGGGCTAAGGCCCAAATTGGTCTTATACGAATACTGTGATTATCTAGTTGCTGTCTGTTCATTTGTATGGGGATTACACAGTGAGTTCACGTAAACTCACCTCTTCTGCTTAATCTGTACAGGTAATCTCCAAATATAGGTGAGTTGGTGCAGCGAAGACTCAGTGGTGGCCACATGACTTTTTTTACACTTTTTATTACCTATTCATGATTTTACTTTTATTTGAGAGTTTTTTGCTGTAATTATGGCCTTTACGAATTTCGGTTTAAATTTGAATTTATAAGGTTTTATGATTTATATCTGCTAGTGTTAGGTAAAACTCGAGTTTTCAAATGAAAATGATATTTTATCAAAAATACCGTGAATACGCAAATACATTTTGAAAATTGAATGTTGATTTGTAAATGATTAATGTTTTGAAAACGAATGACATGATTTGAAAATAACATAAGATAATGAAATGAAAAAGGAGATTTAGCTGTAGGTTGGGTTTAAAATGTTAAACTCCTCTTTTTTTAATATCCCTCCACTTTAACATAGTCACTGGTGGCCAGGGTCTAGTTTGGAAATGACCTAGGGTTTAAAACCACATCAATATCTTGGACTTTGCAATGGTCACCAACATCTTCCATTGGAATATCAATATCTTGAAAGAAAAAGTTACTCCCAAACACCTCAACTCTTTATATATTTTTAACACTAAAAAAGTAAAATTTGACACATATTTTTACCGCTAAAAATCAAACGAGTAATATTGGTAACGGGTCAAAAGAATTTTTAATCAAGGCTGTGTTAGTCAAAGTTAACTTTAAAAACAATTATACACTCGTAATTAAGTCTAAGGTGAAGAATCATTATTTCGGAGGATAAACTGTGAAGTGAATGACAACCACTGAATTGAAAACACTTTGGGTTACTTCTCCAATTCTTAAACTTGATTTTGAAATAAATAATTAAACAACATGAACAAAACCTGATTTTTATAATAAAAATTATTGTAATTAACCTGTTTTTAAACAATTCGACCTGACTTTACAGAATTAAATTCCTAATTTGAAGTTTTAGAAAAATACAAACACTACAGATTAAATTCCTACTATAAAATTTTCGAAAAATACAATCACTATAGACATATTTTAACCAACACTATGTAATCCTAAAGTGCTAACCCCCCATGCCATGATAAACACCAAATCATTCTTTTCAACTCAGATTAATTAATTTGAATCATTGGTACATCAACAAAACACATCATACCACTGCAGAGCACTGGTGTATACATTTATTTAAAAAAGAAAGTAAGAAAAACAGCATCTTTGTGTTATTACATGTAGGAGCATACGTGTGTGTATATATATATATTACATCTTACTATATAAGACATGTAAAAGGAGATAGCGGTAGGTTGGTAGGTAGGGAAGGGTAGCTAAATGAAGCAAGGTAGGCCTAGGCTGTGCCAGTAACGCCCAAATCTGGGTTGTCATCGTTGTTGGGAGAGGGAGAGCCAAAGATAGGGCCACCTTCGCCAGTAGGATCTTTCACCTTGTCCTCCAGCCTATCAACCTGATTGCCACCCTCATCCTCCTTGGACCTCAGCTCCGTTTTGCTCTTATTCTCTCCTCCTTGTACTGATTCATATATCGTTGCCGTCTTCGACTCCTTGGGCAATGCTCCTTGTGCCCTGACATTGTTTATTTACCTTTTACTTTCTCCTTTTCTCCTCTTCTTCTTCTTCTTCTTCTTCTTCTTCTTCTTCTTCGACTACTACATATTAGCCACCCACAGAAGTAGTGTGTGTATATATATGGGTCAAGTCCACATATATATGAAGCAATCAATTATTTTGTGGCTGATGGAAATGAGTTTTCTGGGCATAGGCTTGAACTCCAGACACGTACCATCGCAGCCAGGCCAGGTGGCTTTAGACCTCACGGACATGCCAGACAAGAGTCTGCCAAATAATGCTTCTACGTGTTGGTCATGCAATACTGTTACTTGTCAGCTTCTATGATAAACCACCAAATCCACTATTCCTAAATCATTACAAGCTTATGCTACTACTTATATATTATTTCTACTTCTAGTACTTTACAATCTAACCTTATTGCTTATATTTGGTTGAAGAAATTTGGGTGTAAAGATACGGTTTAGAAGAATAAGTCCCAAAGGTTTGATAAAAGGCAGCAGCCTAGGGCAACTGCCAACTACATTAATTCTTTATGGAGTGTGTCATTGTTATATTTTCCTCATTTTACGGATACAAATTTAAAACAAGACAGAAATAATAAAAAAGGTATTAGTGAATTTTTTAGAATTTATAAGAAGAATTAAGAAAATAATAAGCGTCTTATAGAAAATATATTGTAATGTAGAAAATATTAATCCATAATAAGTTGCCAAATAAAATATAGCCTACTAAATAAATTGTGAAATAAAATGCAGTGCTATCATGTTATGCTAGAACTTAGATCTATTTTAATGAACTCCATAGTTCTGGCTTACTTAAAAAGGTTCTCAATTTTGTTAGTGCAAATCCAAGTCTCGAGGATCAAATTCAATTTTATTTTTGGTAGGCAATTGGATCTGTTTGCATATTGATGGTATCGTTAGAGTTAATGTTGGTTTTGTTGGAGTCGGGGAATAGTGCGGGACTAAAATGGAGGGTAGATTTTTTTTGCTACAACATATATTTGGGGAGTTTTTTCGTCTTTTATTCTAAATTATGGAGCATCTTGTATGGTTTGACATTTTTACTGGATCGAGGTTACGATAGTGTGATAATCCAAACTGATCGTTTTGAGATACGTAGTTAAGGTCAATTAAGAAAATTCCTTAACTGACTCCAATTCTATTTTAGTGAGGAGAATTCATTGACGATCTAACTAAAATGATTTAAAATAGGAGGAAAGGACTACAGTTGTTTGAGGACTCCTCTTGAGGATGTTAACATTAATGGGAGACAACATTAATGGCAAACAATACAAAGTGGTGCAAGTTTAGCACCCTAAAGTTGACTTTGAAAAAGTGGCATGGGATAATTTTTTTTGGTCCTTGAGATAATGGGCTATTTATTGTTTGGTCCTTAAACCTCAACTATAAATAGGCCTTCTCATTTCTCATTTCAATTCATCCCAACCAATCTTTCTCTCTTAGTTTTCTCTCTTCTCCCATTTGAGAATTCTTAAGGAATTCTATTTGTTTGTAATACTTTGGAGATAGTAAAGTTATCATCTGGTGTTAGTGCCCGAGGACGTAGGTATAATTTACCGAACCTCGTTAAAACTCTTGTGTTCTTTCTTGTCCTATTTTTCTTTCAATATTTGAGGGTATAATAGTAGTATTTAATTGTGCTAGTAAATTACTATAGAAGGGATATTCTGACTAAGGAAAGACTTGGTATTTAAGAGATCCATGTGATCCACCTCTCTTCCCTGGGAATTGAACTTTGTGTGATTTTTTAGTACAATAATTTACACGCTTCCGACCCTATTGGAACAACAAGTGGTATCAGAGCCGAAGGTTAATCGTAGTATGCTCTGTGGTTGCAGTTTAAACTGATCTTCCACATCAGAAAAGATTTCCTTAGGTATATTGAAAGATTATGGAGAAAACGGTCGGTGTAGGAGCTTCAACATCGTCCATGTGGACAAGACCGACAATTGCAAATGCAAGATTGGCCGTGGAGATCTTTGATGGCACGGGCCATTTTGGTATGTGGCAAAGTGAGGTTCTAGATGCCCTTTTTCAGCAGGGTCTAGACATTGCCATTGATGAAGAGAAACCAGATGATGTACAGGAGAAAGATTGGAAGGCGATCAATCGGTTGGCATGTGGCACAATTCGATCATGCCTTTCTCGAGAGCAGAGGTATGCTTTTTCAAAGGAGACTTCTGCAAATAAGTTGTGGGTGGCACTTGAAGAAAAATTTTTGAAGAAAAACAGTCAAAATAAGCTCCACTTGAAGAAAAGACTGTTTCGCTTCACATACGTCCCAAGTACCACAATGAATGATCACATCACCAAATTTAATCAGTTAGTCACTGATTTGCTGAATATGGATGAGACATTCAAAGATGAAGATTTGGCTTTGATGCTGTTGGGGTCACTTCCTGAGGAGTTTGAGTTCCTAGAAACTACTCTACTTCATGGCAGGAGTGATATATCTCTGAGCGAAGTCTGTGCGGCCTTATACAGTTATGAACAGAGAAAGAATGACAAACAGAAAAACTCAATCAGAGATACAGAAGCTTTAGTAGTCCGAGGTCGTTCATACACTCGGAAGAAAACTCAAAAGGGGAGATCAAAGTCAAAGTCCAGACTCGGGAAAGATGAATGTGCCTTTTGTCATGAGAAAGGCCATTGGAAGAAAAATTGTCCAAAGCTGAAGAATAAGGGAAAAGCTGCTGTAGATGCTTGTGTTGCTAAGCATGATACTAGTGACTCTGAACTATCACTGGTTGCATCATCATCGTCGTTCCATTCAGATGAGTGGATATTGGATTCGGGTTGTACCTATCATATGTCCCCTAACCGGGAGTGGTTCTCTGATTTAGTAGAACTAAATGGAGGAGTTGTTTATATGGGCAATGACAATGCCTGTAAAACTGTTGGGATAGGTTCAATCCAATTAAAGAATAAAGATGGATCAACCAGAGTTCTGACTGATGTTCGGTACGTGCCCAGTTTGAAGAAAAATCTCATCTCATTGGGAGCCTTGGAATCCAATGGTTCAGTTGTTACTATGAGAGATGGGGTTTTGAAAGTGACATCTGGCGCACTTGTGATATTGAAGGGCATCAGGAAAAATAACTTGTATTACTACCAAGGTAGTACAGTTATTGGAGCAGTCGCTACAGCTTCCGGTAACAAAGAATTGGACTCAATGCAGTTGTGGCATATGAAGTTGGGACATGCCAGTGAAAAATCCTTGCAAATTCTGGCAAAGCAAGGATTGTTGAAAGGTGCAAAGGCTTGCAAATTAAAATTTTGTGAGCACTGTGTTCTGGGAAAGCAAAAGAGAGTGAAATTCGGCACTGCTATCCATAATACAAAAGGTATTTTGGAATATATTCACTCAGATGTGTGGGGGCCTTCCAAAACACCTTCGTTGGGAGGAAAACACTACTTTGTTACTTTTGTTGATGACTTTTCCAGAAGAGTTTGGGTGTATACCATGAAAACTAAAGATGAAGTGCTTGGAGTTTTTCTTAAATGGAAAACTATGATCGAAAACCAGACTGGCAAGAAAATCAGGCGGCTTAGGACGGACAATGGAGGGGAATATAAAAGTGATCCGTTCTTCGATGTGTGCCAAGAGTATGGTATTGTTCGACACTTCACAGTTAGGGATACACCACAACAGAATGGAGTGGCAGAGCGTATGAATCGAACATTGCTGGAGAAAGTTCGATGTATGTTGTCCAATGCTGGGTTGGGCAAGCAATATTGGGCTGAGGCTGTGACATACGCTGGCCATCTTGTTAATCGTTTGCCATCATCTGCATTAGAAAGAAAAACTCCTATGGAGGTATGGTCTGGAAAACCGGCTACAGATTATGATTCCTTACATGTGTTTGGAACCACTGCATATTACCATGTGAAGGAGTCAAAGTTAGATCCGAGGGCAAAGAAAGCTCTCTTTATGGGAATCACTTCTGGAGTGAAGGGATTTCGTCTTTGGTGCTTAAGCACAAAGAAAATGATCTGTAGCAGAGATGTTACCTTTGATGAATCTGCCACATTGAAAAAGGTAGCAGATAAAGATATTCAGACGAGCAATACTCCACAGCAGGTGGAGTGTACTCCAAAACAGGTGGAGTTTGAGCAGATGGGGATTTGCCCAGTTAATAAGTCTAATTCTCCAGCCACAATGGAGGAATTAGAGGTTGAAGAGGTTCTGACCCAAGAACCACTAAGTACACCAGAACCAGTTGCAGTTGCAAGGCCACGGAGAGAAATTCGTAAACCTGCTCGATTTACTGATATGGTGGCCTACGCCCTTCCCGTTGTTGATGATATTCCTATCACTTATCAAGAAGCAATGCAAAGCTTAGAAAGTGATAAATGGAAAAGCGCCATGGATGAAGAAATGCAGTCTCTCCGGAAGAACAATACTTGGGAGTTGGCGCAATTACCGAAAGGTAAAAGGGCAATCGGATGCAAGTGGGTATTCGCAAAGAAAGATGGATCTCCTAGCAAGAAGGATATTCGCTACAAGGCAAGATTGGTAGCTAAAGGCTACGCTCAGAAGGAGGGAATTGACTACAATGATGTATTTTCCCCTGTTGTGAAGCATTCCTCCATTAGAATTTTGTTGGCCTTGGTAGCACAGTTGAATTTGGAGCTAGCTCAACTTGATGTTAAGACAGCTTTCTTGCATGGTGAGTTAGAAGAGGAGATCTATATGACTCAGCCCGAAGGATACACAGATGCTGGTGGTAGAAATTGGGTTTGTAAGCTGAACAAATCGCTATATGGATTGAAGCAATCCCCGAGGCAGTGGTACAAGCGATTTGATAGCTTTATGAGAAGGCAGAAGTACACAAGAAGCAAATATGACAATTGTGTATATTTGCAGAAGCTGCATGACGGATCTTTCATTTATCTACTCTTGTATGTTGATGATATGTTAATCGCTTCGAAGAGCCAAAATGACATAGATAAGCTGAAGGCTCAGTTGAATCAAGAGTTCGAGATGAAAGATCTAGGTGAGGCCAAGAAGATTCTCGGCATGGAGATAAGTAGAGATAGACCGAGAGGCAAGCTCTGTTTAAATCATAAGCAATATCTGAAAAAGGTATTACAATGTTTTGGTGTAAATGAAAACACAAAACATGTAAGTACCCCACTTGCTTCTCATTTGAAACTTAGTGCTCAATTATCTCCGAAAACTGAAGAAGAAAGAGAATATATGGCGAAAGTCCCATATGCTAATGCAGTTGGGAGTTTGATGTATGCGATGGTGTGTACGAGGCCTGACATTTCACAAGCTGTTGGAGTTGTGAGCAGGTATATGCATGATCCTGGAAAAGGACATTGGCAAGCTGTGAAATGGATTCTACGGTATCTTCGAAAAACCGTAGATGTTGGTTTAATTTTTGAACAGGATGAAGCACTTGGTCAGTTTGTAGTTGGATATGTTGATTCCGACTTTACTGGTGATTTAGATAAACGTCGTTCAACTACGGGGTATCTGTTTACTCTTGCGAAAGCCCCAGTGAGTTGGAAGTCTACCTTACAGTCTACAGTAGCTGTGTCTACTACAGAGGCAGAATATATGGCAGTTACAGAAGCTGTTAAGGAGGCTATTTGGCTTAATGGATTGTTGAAAGACTTAGGAGTTGTTCAAAGTCACATAAGTTTATATTGTGACAGTCAGAGCGCTATTCATTTAGCGAAAAATCAAGTCTATCATTCAAGAACCAAGCATATCGACGTAAGATATCACTTTGTGCGGGAAGTCTTTGAAAAAGGAAAAATTCTACTTCAGAAGATTCCGACAGCAGATAATCCCGCAGATATGATGACCAAGGTGGTAACAACAATCAAGTTTAATCATTGTTTGAACTTGATTAACATCCTGAGAATTTGAGCACCTTCAGGTGTATGGCGCTCGAGAGTGCATTTGTAGGCACTACAAAAGATAGCTTTATCGAATTTGGGGAGTTGAAGGAAGTGTGTGAAGATGTGATTATCCTAATCAAATCTTCAAGGTGGAGATTGTTAACATTAATGGGAGACAACATTAATGGCAAACAATACAAAGTGGTGCAAGTTTAGCACCCTAAAGTTGACTTTGAAAAAGTGGCATGGGATAATTTTTTTTGGTCCTTGAGATAATGGGCTATTTATTGTTTGGTCCTTAAACCTCAACTATAAATAGGCCTTCTCATTTCTCATTTCAATTCATCCCAACCAATCTTTCTCTCTTAGTTTTCTCTCTTCTCTCATTGAGAATTCTTAAGGAATTCTATTTGTTTGTAATACTTTGGAGATAGTAAAGTTATCATCTGGTGTTAGTGCCCGAGGACGTAGGTATAATTTACCGAACCTCGTTAAAACTCTTGTGTTCTTTCTTGTCCTATTTTTCTTTCAATATTTGAGGGTATAATAGTAGTATTTAATTGTGCTAGTAAATTACTATAGAAGGGATATTCTGACTAAGGAAAGACTTGGTATTTAAGAGATCCATGTGATCCACCTCTCTTCCCTGGGAATTGAACTTTGTGTGATTTTTTAGTACAATAATTTACACGCTTCCGACCCTATTGGAACAACAGAGGAGACTGACTTAATTTTATGTAATTAAATTATTTTATTTTCTTTCTAAAAAAATTATACTATTCGATTTAATTGAGTTGAGTGAATCCCTATTTCCAACTCTATTTCAGTTTAGAGAAAGAAAAAAATGACATTAAGTACATAAATAAATTTCTTTTAAAATATAAATATGATCACCATTATAAATAAAATATATATAACACATCGATAACCTGAAATTGATAATCGAAAACATAGATCAATGTAGGTGAAACTCGAAACTACACTCTCAAAGTTTATCAAGATCTCCAAAGAAATAGATTATCATTAGCTTTAGCAAGAAATAGATAGGAAGTGTGATTTATTTCATGATGCTTTTAGCTTTTGGGTTTTCATTTGTAAGTAAAAGAATGGTTTGGGGTCGATTCTTGATGGTTGATTTACATGCAATGGGTGATGTTGATCATGAATTGTCATGAACTTGGCTATGGGCGACAAGGTCGCAAAGTAGGCTTACAATCCATTAAACATGGCAATTGTCAATAGCCCAACAACAACAAAAAAAAAAATCCCCATTTCAATTTTCAACCACTACCATTTTTCTCTCCTATTTCAATTTCATTCTAAGCGTGCAATTATGATAGTAGGGATAGAGTTCAATTCTTTATGCGGAAAGTTATAAAAAAATAATAAATATCAAAATTATACAATATTATATAGTGACTTTAGTTTAGTGTATTTATATTTATCAAATTTTAATTTTGGTTCAATTTTCATATTTCATTAATTCGTTTTATGTGTGACGTGATTTTCCGTTAAATCATGTGTAAATTATTAACATAACATTTTATTATATTAAAAATCAAATAAATAAATTTAAAATTATTTTCTCTTAGATTTTAAAAATTAAACATATTTGAAAAAACAATTTCTTATTTCCCTAAAAGATTTGTCTTCATTAATCTAGAGGGAAATAATTTAAATTTATTTATTTATTTAACCTAATAAAATATTATATCAGTATTTACACACGGCTTAATTGAAAAATAAACCATAACGAGATTAATGAAATGTGAAAATTGAATTAAACTTAAAAATAATGCATAATATTACAAATTTTATAAAAATTCAATGTGTAATTTTAATATTTATCCCTATACTATAAATAATTGTTCTAATAATTAAGCTGCAAAATATGTTATTTAGAATTTGATGATCATGTATATTATTTAAAGTTTTGTTGATAATACATTTTTCTTCAACCCTATGGTGACTATGGATTTAATACATGCCTTCTTTTATTTGTCTTAATATTAGCTCTTCCAACATAATATTTTTTTTATCTCTCGTAATTATTCTAAAATTTATATTTAGAGTTTATAATTGTTCCTTTTAATAATATTGTTTTTAAAGTTTGAATCACTATTTTTTTCATTAAAAATGTAATATGACTTACCACTATATTTAACACTTACCAATCTTTTAATATAATCTTTAATAAATTTCAATTATACCTTATATCAAAAGAAACTGTCTATAATCCATCTTTTCGGCAATCTTCTACACAAATTATTCACTTCAAAACTATAAATTTATGGCCTAATTAAGTTCATATATCTAAAATTTCTCGTATGAGTATGAGATGAACCTCCAAATAGCCATTCTTGTTCCATATATATACAAATTATTTGAACTTCCCTACAGAATTTTGCAGTTTACTTTGAAATCCAAACGCAACATCAAAGTTCACTCTCACGCCAAGGAAAAAATAAAATCCATTGTGAGTTATTCAATTAGAAAAAAGAAAAAGTAGAATTATCAAAATGTTGATCAACCATTAATTTAAGTTAAAAATTTAACATTCCTCCAATATATCATATAGTAAAAAAGATTTTTTTTTTTAAAAAACACATTTGATTTGATTATAATGTAAATAGCTAGTTGACTTCCTATTTGTAATGATAGTGTTAAAATATTATAAATTAAAATGAGAATAAAAAAATTGTGAAATGATGAAAAGTGGTAAAGGGCAAATGGAATGGGGGAAGTGAACAGGGGACAGGGCTCCATTCCCCCACAGCACAAAAAAAAAACACAACTTCCTATTTAGGGTAAAATCCATGGCACACACAATTACATATCGTACAAGTTGCCCACTTCTTCCCTCCCCCCACCACCACCCACACTTGTCATACCTTTTTTTTTAATTATAATTATGGAAATTATCTGGTATTTTAGACTCTATAAAGGGAATCAACATTTATAAATATTTTATAGAAATATAGTAAAATATTAAAAAATTATACTGTCAATATATCAAATATTAATCCTTATAATTAATATAAATTATTATTTAATATATTAAAAATTATCTCATATTTTTAAACTACATTTACAAAAATAAAAGAAAATGAACAAATAAGATATATATAATAATAATTTTTAGCTTATTTACAAAATTAAGAATCTCCACTATTAATAGATTCGATAGTAATCCTCATACCTTCATTTTCTTCTTTTCTAATCTTTATAATTGCTTCTTTACGTGGAAAAGAAAAACTTTTCCCACAGTCGATGGAAGGTGGGATGGAATCATTGATCATCACCCTCACTCTCCCTCACCTTGGAGACAAAAACCCCACGTATCTTCCACTACTAAATAGAAATCTCCGAGCACTTTATTATTGTTTTTCATTAATATTTTTTTATACTTTTTATGTCCATTTTATTGTTTGTGTTCAAAATTTATGATTCTCCTTTCAAGAATATCATTCCTAATATTTGAACTTATATTTTCTTTTTGAGAATGTAATATACTTTATTACTGCATATAAATACTTACACGGTAAGAATAAAAATTTTGTAACTTGTAAAAGTTATATTTATGAGTGAACAATATTTAAGTTTACTAAACTATTAGTAAGTTTACGTTTGAGATAATATATATTTTGCTTGTTGAACTTGTTCAAAAGTACCTAGTTGGTATCTAAATTTTTTTTCACCTAGTTGATACATGAACTTGTATTCTGTCACCTAGATTAGTACCTCTGCACTAACATCATTAGTTTGTGCTGACGTGGCTCTCATGGACAATTCGATAGTGACATGTGGTAGCCTTTCTGTATGGCACGTGGCAGGCATAAAATTAAAAAATCTTAAAAAATATATAAATTAAGAAAACTATAAATTCTTTCACATCAAAAATGAATCTGGACAAATTGTTTTCCAGATACATATGAATCTAAACATATTTAATCTAGATTCATTCTAGACGTATTTTTTAGTAAGTTTGTATATTTTTATATTTTTATAAAATATTAGTTTTTAAGTTATTATTATTTTAAAAATATATTTATAAATTTATAAAATATATACAATTAAAATATATAAAAAAAAGCCTACAATATTTTGAAAAATATATAAAAATTTACCATATATAATATATAAATAAAAATTTATAAATTTATAAAAATATATAAAAGAACTAAAAATTTATAAATTTACAAGTATATATAAAAATATATAAGAACTAAAAAGCACATCTACAATGAATTTGGACAATTGACTAAATGCATTTGAATTTAGACAACCATCTGTCTAGGTTCATTTTAATGTAAAAAAATTCATTTTTTTATTAATATATATATTTTAAATTTAAAAATAATATCATGATATTTTATAAAAAAAATTAAAAATATATAAACTTACTAAAAATGCATTTGGAATGAAACTGAACAAATGAGTTTCTAGATTCAAATGTATTTGGACAACTTTGTCTAGGTTCATTCTTAATGTGAAAAATAAACTATACTTTTTTTATTAATTTATATATTTCTAATGTATCCCCCCAAAATTTTTGTTCTTGGAATTGTTAAATTATGTAAAAGTGAGTTAATTGGTTCAGTGATAAGACTTTAGCTTACCTAGAGGTCCCGTGTTTGAATCCTATGCATGCAAAGCGAAAATATTTTTGCTAACTCCTCCTTGTGCCGCCCGGTTGGTGGAAGTTGGGTTGAATTTGAACTCTGGGGAAAATCTGACAAGGATAACTAACTAGATTTAGTGGGGGATATGGGTAGTTTCTTCTAAAAATATTTTTTTAATTATTTCCCCCAAAATCTATCAATTATCGTCCAATTTTCCCCCTACACCTATACTCTCAATTTTCTGTTTTTTTTTCCTTTCTGACATTTTTTCCCTCATCTCTTTCTGTTTGTTTTTTTCCCATTTTCTATCATTCTTTGTTCCACCTGCCTCTGTTGTCATTTCTTTTCCATTTTTATTTTGTTGTTGCCTTGTCTCGGTTGTACTATTGTTCTTTTATTTTTTGTTGCTGAACGTGCATGATTAAGGTGCTTTGGTTAGTATGGTACTCTTTTTGTAAGTAGTTTTTGTTTACTCTTAAGTGATGTTGTTTGTTCTCTTTTCATGTGGAAGTTATGGGAACTGTGTGTGGATTTGAGAGTTTTGATCTAATTGATTGTTTTTTATGTTCTGTTAGGAGAAGATCGTGAGATATATGGTTTACCTCTAGTGAATTAAGGGTTCTTAGGACTATTGTTCTGTTAGGTAAGTGATCAAATACTTTTATTAATGGGTGATTTGTTTTGTTAAGGCTTAACTTTCAATGGTTTTGGTCGAATTGGTGACTTGGAATTAGTATATCCTTGATAATTAGTTCATTCTGAATGTCATTTTTAGGTGCCAGGCTTGCTGCTATTATGTTGGCATCAAAAAATGACTAGGTGTGTGTGACTCGAACTCGTAAAAATAGTGAACGACGCAAAGTTGAAAAACCCATTGCCAATGCCACACGGTCGTATGCCAGGCCATGTTTGATGTGCGATCTAAGGTTAGCCACTTTGTAGGGTCTGTTATGATATGTATGATATAAATATATATAAAATCTGATATTTTGTTTCTATATGTGTAACTTCTGAAAGCATTTTATCATGTTTTAATATGTAAAGCATATATGATCTGTGTGTATTTGGATATCTGGTTAGTGATTGCATGTGCATTGGATTGGGATTATGACATCACAGAGGAAGTGATGGCAGTTTAATGATCTGTCTTCTCGGTGGTTTTAACCACATATCTATTTTGGTGGCTAGACCACACTTATCTAATTTTGGCAAATTGCCGCACTATTTCTAGTAGTTTAACTACGCTATTTTGAAAAGTGACATACGCTCACTTATAGGTGTATGGGGTTGGATGGGTATTTATTACCCTAATTGGTGTGTAGGGATGGACGAAGATGGTGTGTAGCAGATGCGTGTAGGATCTGTATCTGTTCTGTATTAAGTATTGCATTGCATGATATGCCATGCTATCCGTATTTGATTTGATAATTATGATGCATTGCGTCATATGACATGCTGTGTATTTTGTTTAGTATCTGACTTCTGTGTGACTTGTACTATCTATTATGCTTTTATAGGCTAAGTTACACACTGAGCTTTGTAACCTCACCCAAATTTTTTGACCTCTCAGGTAATAAGTAAACTTAGGAGTGGGCAGCACACGAGAGTTCGAATTGTCCTTCTGGTTAATAAACAAGACGATTTATGTTTTTAAACTATTCTGTACTTTTTGCACTATGTAACTATTTGGGACTTTGCTTTTCATTTTTGGGTTGTTTTTGCTGGATTTAGTCATTATTATTTTAATACTGCAAAGTTAAATGTTTTACTACAAACTGAGTCATGATTTTTAAAACTTAATAACTTAAAACTTTTCGTTGCAAAATAAAGTAATCACTTAAGTGTTTTTTTATAATGAAATAAATAGTTTTAACGAGTATTTTCCTAAAAACTAGACAGTGATTTACCAAAATTAACATTTTCAAAACATATGTTTTTTTAATTCAAAATTTGGGTTTAAAACAAGTTATGTAATTCCTTAAGATTCAGACATAACGTTTGGGTCGGGCGGAGGGTGTTACATTTAAAGATTTTTTTTTATTAATATATATCTACCACTTGTCATACTAATAGGCTACCACATGCCAGAATCGATTTGACCATCGTGCCACATCAGCACAAACTAATGGTATTAGTGAGGAGATACCAACCTAGGTGACGGAATACAAGTTCAAATATCAACTAGGTCCAAAACTCCTTCCCTTTCTCTTCTACAATTCAAATTTCTTTTTGTAAAATAACTTTTAACATCACAAATTTGCGAACCAAAATCCAAACAACTTTCTTATTCCATCTCCGACATTGATTGTCAGATCAACTTGGATAAAAAAATATGTTGTTCTATTTGTTTATGGGTACTGATCCACTGTACCAATCGTTGAATCACCGCTTAAAAATCACAAGCCGGATTAAAAAAAAACTTAACAACTTAATGACTTAAATAAAATTTGTGAATAATTCAATGACTTAAATGAAAACTTTTGAATAGTTCATTGACCATTTTGTAACTTTTTTGAAGTTGGGTGACCAAAATGTAAACTTACTAATAGTCTAACGACCATAGGTGTAGTTTACATTTAAAAGTAAGGACAAAAGTTATATTAAAAGGTAAACTACCTAGTTGGTCACCCAACTTTTAAGGTGCTTTCATTTTGGTCACCCAAAATGAAATCCTTGCAATTTTGTCACCCATCATTTAGGGAACTTTCATTTAGTCACCCAAGCGTCTCTAACAATAGTTAACTGTACATGCTACATCGTGTTTTCTTCATTTTGGTCATTCAACTTTTAGGTTGCTTTCATTTTGGTCACCCAAAAAATCCATTTTTTCAAGTATTAATCAGGGTAAAAAAAATCCTTTTCTCAAGAATAGTTATTTCCTCTTCATATGCAAAATGATCAAAAAACCTTATTCCTAGCATACAATATCTTTATTTCGAATAGAATAATTGACAATGCACCGTTAAATCGTTTAGAATGAATCTAAAGAAAACAAAATGTTTTCTAGTAGTATGTTTTCGCTTAAAATTTTGATTGATTCTAACTCTAACATGAGCCTTCTATATATAGTGCTCCAATAAGGGTTTAAATGCTTCATTGGAATGGTCATAACCATTCATATTAGAAGGTTTTCGAATCAGCAAATTTATTCGGCTTTAAATCTACCAAATGGACATAAATATTAAACTTTAAAAGGAACTATTTGAATAGCCATCTATTGAAGGCTAGATAACACAACTATTTTTTGAATCAACAAGTCTATTTACATTCATCTTTTTCTCGTCATATCATATATATTATAAAAGAAAGAATAGAAGCATAAATGAAAACATTGAGTTCTAGGTTAGTTCATTGAGTTCCAAAATATTTTTTAGTTATATTTATAGTAGACTTATATTTAAAACTTTAAATATGATTTTTCCTTTTTTTGTGAGAAAAACAATGCAAAAGAAAACTAAATTAGACCATTATATGCTAAAAAAAAGTATTAACTTTGTCGGCACATAAACTTGTTCCAAGCTGCTTAGGTACGTCTTCAAATAATTGCACTTCAGTTATCATATCTGAAGCCATCTTAACAATGCAATCAACCATTAGATTTTTCTCCTTTGGGATGTGTCTGATGTTTCATTGATTTATATTCTCTTATATCTAATAAATCCTTCTCATCAAAGCTAAGGTTGGATCTGTCAATTGTTTATCTTAGATAGCGTTAGCCACATTTAGATTATCTGTATAAATCAAAACCTTGTTAAACCCCTGTCTTTGAAGAAGAATTAGCCCATCGAGAACACTCCAAAACTTTACATCAAAAACTAAACAATCTCCTAAATAATGATTGAACCCTAAGATCCAATCTCTATTATGATTTCGCACTACACCCCCGACAACAGTCTTAACAATACCAATCAATGTGTAATATAATCCAATCACCTAATAGAGGAATGTTAGAAGCAATAACAAGCTATCTTAGTGAACCTTTTTTATGAGCTAAATTAAACTGCTTAGCCCAACTAACAGATGTCCTAATAGTTTCAAAGGGGCTCCAAGATATTCCTTGAAACACAAAAATGTTTTTTTTCTTCCATATACACCAAAAAACTAAACAAAAAAGGCTAGACCAAGTGATCCCCATATTCAACATCCTCAAAGGATTACATAAATTGGACTCCATCTAATCAAGCAAGTTACTGGAGAAAAAATTAATATGATTATTGGTTGGCACAATACATAACCAGACTTCCTTAGTAGCAGGACAGTCCCTGAGCACATGCAAAATATCTTTAGACTCATGATTACACAGTGAACAAATGCCCTCATTGGCAATGCCCCTCCTTATCCTCTCCATATTGGTCAAAAGACTTTGTTTAAACACAAGCCATAAGAATAATCGAACAAGATGAGGACCTTTAAATTTCCAAATGATTTTCCACCACCTATCCTTCGGATTCCATGTGGTTTCTTTAAGAGACCAATATACACTACTAGCCGAGAAGTATCCAATGGACGTACAAAGCTAATTAATTTTATCTACTCCTGCTGAAGGATGGGAAGGGGGAATACTCACAATGTTTTTAACAATATTTTTCGGCAGCCAAACTTTGAAAAAATTAAGATTCCACTTACCCTCATTTGTTACCATGTTACTAAGAGTAAAATCAGAAATAAAATCATTCTGAGCAGGCATGTGATTTAACAACGAACCTATGTGTAGTGCCCTAAAATATAAGGGGTTAGATGAAATGAATAACCAAGAAATAACTTGGTCTCGATAGTAAGTGCTTAGTATACTCCCTATAGATCTTAGGTTCAAACCCCATCTCTCTTGTTTATTTTCTTGTTAATTTTAGCAACCTAGGATAAAAACCACACTATAATAAATGAAATAGAAAATAAACAAGTGTGAGAAACAACTCAATTAGTTAAGCATTCTTCCTTTCCCATTGGATTCCCAAGTTTAAGTCATACCAACTTCACCCCATTTTCCTTTTATTTTCAGCAAAAAAAGAAAAAGTAAATTACCTTACAGACCATTAAAAGTTTAAAAACTTAGATATTTGTCCCATTTCCTAATTACACTAGGATTTTGATTTATTTCTTTCATTCCAATTAGAATTTCAATTTGCCCTTTTCAAATCCCTTTAGAATTTTGCTTCCATCTTTTCTATTTAACCCCTCTTTCATTTCTTTTCTCCCCTTCACATCATAATTTTATTCCATTGTTGAAAATTATTTTTCCTTCCTGAATCAAAATCTATTCCCAATTCAAGTCATTTTTCAATTGGATTCACAATCACTACTAGAACTTGATAAACATGTTAAGTGTTAGTGATGAATTGAGTACATGTTACATGTCTACTACTAGTGTTGATTTCTTACATAGCATGATATAATGCATTGCATGGGGTGGGACATTGTACGAAGGAAGAGTGAAAATTTTTAAATTTGCAAACAAGTGGTGGCTCATCCACAAAACCTAGTGATAGTTTTTTTTTTAATCTGCGAATATGTTGTGCACTCACAACAAGTGGCAGTAATTGTAAATAAGTGGCTCGACCACAAACCCAGTGGTAGTTTGTTTAATCTACAACCATGTTTTGTACTCACAACAAATGGTAGTAACTGAAAATGTTTTTATCCAAAATACTAGTGGTTTACCCACTTTTTTCTTTACAAAGTAACAGTTTTTTTTTTGCAAACCAGTGATGGCTCCTCCACAATCAAAAGTGATATGGTAGATGAGTTCTAGGGAACTTATAAGTGAGGTATGTAGCGGAGTTGGGTAGAACTTTTCTATTAATTTAAAACTATATTGCATTTATAAGCACATGTATATAAAACTGTGAATACCAAGATAGTAAAGTGAAGTGTTTTATGTAGAAAATCGTTAATCTGAGGTGTCTTATGGTTGTGTTTAATCTCAGAAGTGCTAATCCATGTGTTCTTTTTTGTTTGTTGTTTTGTTTTGGTTTTCTTGTGACTGAACTCACACTGAGCTTCATAGCTCACCCACTTTTTATTTCCACCTTTACAGATAACCCTCCAGATTAGGAAGCGAAATTAACATCTGAAAGGATTTGGCTCAAATATGTTTTTCTATACAAATATTTTAGATTTATTATTTCATAAATTATTATTCAGAGATTGTATGGATTTATTTTTGAACTATGGCATCAGACTTAGGTTTTGCTTTTATTTAACATGCATGACATTTAGCTTATTTAAGATATGGTTTTTAAATAGTTAAGCATGAAATATAGTTTTAATAAAACTAATTTAAAAGCCACTTTTACGCTGCTAATTTATAAATAAGTATTGAGTAGTAAATAAAATAGAAACTAACTAAGTTTCTAAAAATAGTTCCTGTTACAAGAAAAATGTTAAAATTAAAATGTTTTTATTAACTCTTAGGTTTTTCTAAAAATAGATTAAAAAAATAGACTAAGTTTTCTTCTAAAATAAAAAAATGTTTTAAATTGTCTGTTTTATAAACCTCAATCGCTACTAGGCCATTTCGGTGGCTAATGTAATCTCTCGAATTCGGGTCTAACATTTAGGCCAATTTGGGGAGGTTACACTATGTGCGAAATCCAGTGGTCCTTCCAACACCAAATAGAATTCCTATTCTCCACCGACCAAATTAAGATATATATTTTTTATTTTTTATTTTATTTTATATATTTTAATTTTTTTTCATTTTTTTAAATATAATCTAACCTCCCCAACCCAGCCTAGATGTTAAACTCGAATTTGGGAGATTACAGTGGCCACCAAAATGGCCTAGTATGATTGGAGTTTTATAAAATAGTAAATTTAAAACATTTATTTTAGAAGAAAATTTAGTCTATTTTCAAAAAAGCTGGCAAGTTATAAAAATTGTTTTAGTTTTACTTACCTAAGTAACGGTGACTTCTTTAAGAAAAACTTAGTTAATTTTCCATTTATTTATTACTCATAATTTTTAATTTTAATCTGGCAACAAAAAAGTGATTTTTAGTTAGTGTTAATAAAACTATATTTCATTCCTTAATTAAATAAAAATCATATTTTAAAATTAAGTTAAATGTTATGTTCGCTAATAAGCCTTAAATATGAGTGCCATGCCATAACTTAAATAAAACAATACAGTTCCAAAACAAAATAAATTATAAAAATAAGCTTAATAATACTTTCGTAAAAATGAAATGTTCCAAGCCCTCCATATGTTGCGTCTATGTCCTAACCTGATGGATTATTTGTAAGGATGAAAATTAAAGGGGAGTGAGCTATGAAGCCCAATATGAGTTCAATTACAAGAAAACCAGTGCAAACAATAGACAAAACATCAATTCATAGAATACATCACAATTAATTAGCAATACAGAATATCGATAAATCAGATCAATTCATCAACATAATATCCCAGTGTTCAAAGCCATGTGTATGTCTTATGAATGCAATTTCAATTAACTAGAATAGGTCTTACTCAACTCTGTAACACCCCATACCCAACCTAGATGACAAGGCCAAGCCTAAAGAGCTACATTGAATGTTTCTCAACACATGATTTCCAAAGCGTAGTTTTTAAAACCAACCAGAAGCAAAGGGATTAACAAACATAATGTTTAACCCAAAGTTTAACATTTTAGAAAGTCGAATTAACGAAAATATACTAGAAGTACTGATATATTTAAAGTTAATTAGTAGAATAATCAGCTCCCAATATGCCAACCCGATCAATTTTGTGAATTACCTACAGTTACTCACTCAACGAATAGATCCTATACAATCAACAGGATTATGTTTATAAACGTAACTTCCAACCATATGTGTAATCAGAAATAGAGAACATATGGTTCAATTAACAGAATAGATATTTAGCAAAATCATCAATAACAGATATAGAACAGATCAGAAATAGATATAGTTTCCTACCCTATCCGCTCCACATTATCTCCGACCAACCCAACACACCATAATAGGTATTTAATACCCGTCCATCCCTACACACCACATTGTGTCAATATGACAAGTTTCAAAAGAGTTGTAGCCTAGCTGCTATACCAAATTGCGTTAAAACACTAAATTCAATCAAAGTTTCCATGGCTTAGCCACTAAATTAGAATAGATCACTTCCTCCAACACACAATTCCCAGCCTAAATACAAATATAGAATTCAAGTGACAGTCAATACGAAAGTTTATGCACCCATTCATATACAAATCATGCTTATACTAGATAAATATTAATATCACTAAAAAGTTTCACACACAATACGCAGATAGATATTCAATACTCAGTCTCGGATCACAGAATAATAATTTACACAATTCTATGCAGTTCATACGAACCGTACAAAAGACTAGCATTCATTTTGAACAACACATACAACTCGAGACGAAAAATCCAATTTCTAGTCCACACGTCTGTGTGGTTTTACATAGCCTGAACAGCTGGCCTGTGTGGCTCAACACAGCCTGGCACACACCCGTGTACCTTCCTATGTGCCTTACACGGTATCACACAAGCCCGTGTGGCCCTAATATGCAAATAGTGAGTCACACAGCCTGGACACACATTCGTGTCTCTGGCCCATGTGAATCTTGCAATAAACATTCCCACACATGATCTAGGCACACGCTCTTGTGTCTCTAATTCATGAACAATAAGTTACAAGGCCTGGCACATAGCCGTGTGGCGTCGATAGCCATGTTTCCTAGCTTCTGAAATTCACAGAAAGTCGGGTTTTTGGTACACACTTGAAGTAGTTTTGAAGTAAAAACAGTGTAGAAGACTCCCAAGACATAAAACAACCATTCAATAACTCAATTAACCAACTTAATCAACAACATTAGACAATTACACACACAAATAATTATGTCAAAAGTTTCAACACAAAACCTTCAAATGAAACCAAAACTTACCGAAAAATCAACATTTATTAGAGAATTTACACAATACACATGAAAACCTAATTCTTCATGTACAACGAAAAACAAAAGGAATCTAGCGAAAATAGAAAGAATAACAGCAACGCTTACTCAGTAACCTTCCACCCGATGCAAGAAACAATGTAACCCTCACTTAAACTTGAGATCACGAGCATCAAAGCAATCAAAAGAAAAACGAAGAAAAGGAAAAAGACAAAAAGAAATGGGAAGAGAACAATAATAAAATAAATAAAAGAAAAAATATCAGAAAAGATAGACGAATAACAGTAAATCATTTAATTAAAACAACCACCAAATTTATGACAATTAGCAAAAATAATTCTTAATGTATATTTTGAGACTTGAACATAAGACCAAGAAGAGTATAGAAGCTTAACCATTGAACCACTAGGCTCATCGCAGATATAGATTCACACTGAATTAAACTTAAGTCAAGAGTTCAAGGATAGAGGTTAGTTTAGAATAAAATAGCAAAATTTTAAAATATGCGACTTGAACCCCTAACCTCGAACACATAAGCAGGGCACATAACCATAGATATAGAGACTCAGTTACGACAGAATTCTCTAGTTAAACATCCAAAATTTTGGGGCATTACAAACTCTGTTACACTCTACAGTAGGAGTGCCCCGAAACTCCTTTACTTTTACTCCAAAGTACGAATGAACCACTAACATTCTAGATAAATTACGAATATGATGTGGATAAACCAATAATAATAAAAACGGTGGATGAACCACAAGAGTTTTTTTATAAGAAGTTTTTTTTGCAAACAAGTTGTCAATGGGTTGTGGATGCACAATATATTTGTAGATTAAAGTTGTTAATACGGTGCGTGTAAACCACTAGTCAGTGAAGATAAAAGCTTCTAATATGATATGGATAAACCACTAAATGGTGCAAATAAAAGTTGTTAATACGGTGTGGATAAACCAATAAATGGTGCAGATAAGCTACTAACACTTCCTCCATACATATAGTCCCACCCCATGCAATGCAATATGGCAAGTTTAAACAGATCAATACGGTAGCAACCAATATGCTTATAACAATTAAATACAGTAGCAAATAATATGCTTATAAAAGATCAACTCAATAGCAAAGGTCTTGCTTATTAAGTGTTTGGTTTAACGGTAACATAAAGCATGTTTACATACAATAAAAAATACAGATGCAATAGACATGTGTATTATTCACAATTCATGCAAATGTTTATATAGCATTAACTTATTCAATTAGATCATGGATTCTAGTATTATTCATATTATCAAGAACTCAATTAAATAAAATAAAACACTAAAAATAGTTTGGGAACCATTTAGGGACTAAATTAAACAAAACATAAAATTCTGTCAAAACTATAAAATATGAAAAATATGGGCAAAATTGTAAAATTTAAAAATAAGGGAAAAACTATAAAATTTAAAAAATACAAAAAATTGTAAAATCTAAAAATAGGGGATACACAGTTGTGCAATCAGACCATTTGGAAAGCCCTGGACCGTGTGGATGGACTACACGGTCGTGTGGCTTGGCCGTGTAACAGACTGAGGCCGTGTGAAAATTGAAAAACCTAGGGTTTCATGAGAATATGATTGTGTGAGGAATCATGTGGCCCACACGTCCATATGACTGGCCATGTGCCCCTATTCCGAGACACAATTTTTCCCCGATTCACTTGTAAAAGAACACACACCTTTCATCAAGATTTTGTGCGAAATCCCTCACGTTCAAATCTAGTTTGATGCACTTGTAACGAGTCCTTCAAATGACATTTGTACCCAGGTTAGGGTTTGTTTTCTAAGATTTATCAATGAAAGTTTGTTAAAAACCGTGGAAGATCGATTAATTGATTTGTAAGATCAATATCGAATAGAAATTCTATGAAATTTGGGGTCTACATTTTAGAATGAGATGCGCTTATCGAACTTGATGGAATTACAGAGGATATCAATGATTACTTTAATAATCGGTACAGAATTGATTTATCAATGATTGATTTGATATCAAAAACAAAAATAATTATCAACAATTATGACAAAAATATGGTGTAAAGACAAGAGAAATAAAAAAAAAGAATAAATAGAATGATGGACAGCAAATTGTAATTCCCTAATATGTATACCCATATTTCTGTAAATATCTGACACAAATGTGTATTTGCTTCAGTGGTTAAGTGTTCTGGGTGTGTTTGAGAGGTCTTGGGTTCAAGCTTAAGCATTAGCAAATTTTGTTATTTTTGGAATTAAGCCCTACCTTTGTTCTGTGGGCTAATATTTAATTGCTTGTAATTTCATATCAGAATGAGTCTATTGGGGGTGTGTTGTGTTAGAGGTCCTGTGTTTGAATCCCTGTGCAAGCATGGGAATTTATTTTTGTTCGGTTCTGTAAGAGAATTTTGATGGAATAAGAATTCTGAGTAGTGGGTTAGTGGAGATAATTAAGGGATTTGTGGGATATCCTCTCTGAATTATTTTATTTTATTTTTTTATCTTTTGATTTTCTCTTTCTTCCCAAAAAGTCTCTGATGTTCTTCAAGCTTTCACTGCCATTCCTGACATCTTTTTTTCCTTTTCGCAAGTCCTTATTTCGTTCTTATTATTTAATTCTATTGGTAAATCTTTCATCCTATTGTGTCTTTGTTTTTTCGATTCTCTGATCGGTTGGTAAGTATGCTCGTTGTAGTGACCAATTTTGGCCTGGACCCGCTAAAAACCCCAAATATAAATATAATATGTACAAATAAATAAATAATAATAATAATAAACCACAGTCCATTAATGTCCTATTACAAGCCCAAAGACCCAAAACAATCCCTCTGGCCCAAATCTAGTGGCCCAATACTTAAAATGAGCCCAAGCGGCCCGAAAGCCAAGCCAAATTTCGGTAAACCCTAGGGCAAAGGGGTCCTCGCGCAGCAGCCTTCACGAGCAGCAACCACATCGCGCCACACCCACCCTCCGTATGATGCCAGCATCTCAGTAGTCAGCACAGCCCCGTACCCGAGTACCACGCACCCTGTACCTGCAGAAAAGGGACAAATGCACAGCAAAACAAACAAAAACAACGAAGAACATTGTATTTTCGATTTTTATTTTTATTTTTACCCCATTCGGCTATAAAGCCAGGGGATTTAATCAGTTGTAAGGTTTTTTTTACGCGCACAGAAGCAATACAAAGTTATCGAAAAAGACAAAGGTGATTTTCGAATCAAAAATCCCTAAATACTTTGCTCCTTCAGTTTTTTTCCTTTTTTTGTGGGTTTGTGATTTTGATATTCGAAAAATAGGGGAATAAGGGGCTTACCTCGCGAGTTTGCCGTGGACTCCTCCTTGCTTCATCAAAATCGAGAGTGGAGAAGGGGTCTTGAGGCTGAAAACCATCTTCAAAAGGCGAATATGCCAGCGGTTGGGGACGACGGAGGTGAGAGCCAAATGATTTGGCTAAAGGTCGGCTGGAAAAGCAAAATGGGGGCTAGGGTTTTGAAATGGCTAAATAGCCAAAGTTAAGGTCTTTTAAAGGTTTGAATACGGCGTCGTTTTGGGCCTGATTCAGTGGCTCCAAAAACGGTGTCGTTTAGATGTTGGGGCTCTGCGCATCAACCCGTCCCAGGACTCGGACCCACGCCTTCTTGTTGCAAATGGGTTAATTGCGCTTTAAATCCCTTCCCTTTTGCGCCGGGTTTAAATGGGCCCATCTGTGCTTTTTTCTGTTTTTTTAATTTGTTCCTTTAATTTACGCTATTTTGCAATCAGGTCCGCGCTCGTGCACAGCATTTTAGGGCCTGGATTAATTTCGGTTTGAGTCCCTATGCTTTGTGCGCTTCGCATTTCAGTCCTCTTTTAGTTTTGTTTTCAAATTATCCCTTTGATTTTGGATTGACTCTAATTAAACCCTTTTAGTTTATAACTTTTATTCTTGACTGCTTATTCATACGATTGTTTTAAAGTTTCTTTTTATTATGTTAATATTTTTATGTTATTTTCTATATACATATATATTTGTATATGCACAACTTTGTTTTGTTTTGTAAAGTCACCTTGAATTTCTTTTTGCATTAAGTTATTTTGACATTCTCATATAACCATTTGTGTAAATATTATTATATATATATACACGTATACTTTGTGTTAAGGCTAATTTTATTACATATATATATATTAACCCCATGTATTTTAATGTATATTTTTGCTATGATAATAGGTTTTATATATATGTTCCATATAAATTATTTTTATACTTATCCATAATAATATATATATTTGATTTACATATATTATTAAACCTATATATATTATCATTTTCTATATGAATTTACATGTACTCCCTTTTAAATTTATATATGTATATTAATACAATCATTACTTTAATAGGTTTTTTATTTTAAAACACCTTTTACTTTGTGATTTATCAAATATTTTCTTTATGAATAGATGAAAAAATTTTGGAAACTTCATTTCTTTTGTAATTATAAAATTATTATTTTAGTATATCTTTACATTATATGGCTTTGATGTTTGTATAGTCTATTATTCTAAATGTTTTGATATAAGGATATGTATGCTTTTTTATACCAATTTAAAATTTATATATAGATTATCATTAACCTCATTCTTTTTTAAAATTCATATGTACATATATTTTTTTATAAATACAAATCTATTTTGGGCATTATGTTTTGTCATGTATTTTTCGTATCATATATTTTTTATTATCATATATTTTGTTAACTTCTAAATGGATTCGCGTTTAAAATATTTTACGTACAATTTGATTCGAACTTTTATTTTATAACACCTATTTCTATGGTTATATATCCCCTTTTTTTTCAAGCTTGTCAACTCATATATCTCAAGCTCATTAATCTTATACCATTTTGATTTCTACATCCCATTTGCTTCGCACATATCTTGTAGTTTTTTTTATATATCTTATGGCATGAATATATATAATCATTGCATGGTATTCATCTTAATGATTTGTTAATTGTTCTTCGTACGTGATTGAGATTAGGTTACGATTTTTAGATTAATCATATTTAATTGCTTATTTTCTTAGTTGATTAATATTATCATTCATCAAGTATGGTATCTCATATGTGCCTATTACCTCATATCATCGTTTTCCACCTTGTTTGTGAAATGTGGTTTTTTTCATAAAATTCAAATCTTTATGATTAATTTTATCTGGTTTCAAAACGCATTAATACGTTTTAAGCTAGTTTTATAATTACTCATTTAAAAATTCTTTAAAACGAAGGCGATATTCAATATTTGACAATTCGTGGAATCGTGCCCTAACGTGTTGGGTTGCAATTTCTCGTTTATTCAAAATAATCAAATAACCCTTCAAAATTTCACTCATGTCTTCTAAAAATCCTTTAAAACGAAGGCAATACTCGGTGTTTGACGATTCGGGAATCATGCCCTATCGTGCTGGGTTGTGATTTCTCGTTTGGTCAAAACAATCAAATATTCCTTTAGGTTTTCACTCATGTTTTTTTAAGAAAACACATTAAAACGAAGGTGATGTTCAATGTTTGGCAATTTGAGAATCGTGTCCTATCGTGCTGGGTTGCACTTTTTTATTGGTTCGAAACAATTGAAGATCCCTTCGGAAATTCACTCACATTTTCTAAAAACTCTTAAAAATGAAAGAAATGTTCAATGTTTGGCAATTCGGGGAATAGTGCCCTATCGTGCTAGGTTGCAATCTCCCGTTTGTTCAAAATAATCGAATATCTCTTCGAAATTTCACTCGTATTTTCTAAAGTTAAGGCAATGGTCAATGTTTGGAAATTCGAGGAATCGTGCCCTACTGTGCTGGGTTTCGATTTTCTGTTGAACCAAATAGTGAGCATCCTTTTGTGATTTTCAAATTAAAATATTTCGGACATCGAAATAAGAAGATTTTTGGCAACCGACTCGAATTATTCAAATGTTATTTAAAAAGAACCACATTTCAAAAACATTTTTTTTATTTTAGACATAAGGACAGTATTTAATCGATTTGGTACCAATTTTGGGTGTATTGAGGGTGCTAATCCTTTCTCATACGTAACCGACTCCCGAGCCCATTTTCTCACATTTTCGTAGACCAGAATCGTTGTTTTAGTAAACCAAAAATGTTTTATTAAAATAACCAAATCTTAAGGTGATCCGATCACACCAAAACAAAAGATCGGTGGCGACTCCATTTTCGTTTTTCAAAAGTCGATACCCCCGTTTTTCATTAAATTATAAAAATTTCCAAAAAAAAGGAGGTGGTTTCGACACTCGTCATACCTTTAGCTTTTGGTTGAGATTTTTGCAATGGCAATCTGTAGTGTCTAAGTGGTGGCATTTTGTGCTTAAGAATAGCGTGTGGAGCAGGGAATTGCACTCCAATGGTATAGAATGCGAAAAGGGGTAGTCTATCGACGGTGGTAAGTCAGTACCATGTTAATGCTTTTGTTGAATTCAGTAATCAATCCGTTTAATTGTGGTTCGGTACTATATTTTTTTGTTAGGTTTTGAAAGGTTAGGATTGTTTTTGCATCGAATCGATATCAGGTGTGTGACCGAAATGCAGAAAAATAAACATCAGTAAAAGCCGAAAAACCCCACTGTCGATGCCACACAGGCTTGTGGTCACCCGTGTGGATGGCCGTGTGAGAGGCACAGTCGTGTGGTGGCTCGAGTATGGCCGTGTGGGCCACACAGGTATGGCCAGGTTAGGCGTGTAGGCCACACGAGCGAGTGAGCCCACACGGGTATGGCCAAGTTAGACGTATAGGCCACACAGGCGAGTGGGCCCACACGGGTATAACCAAGTTGGGCTTTTGGGCTTCACAAGCGAGTGGGCCTACACGGGCATGTCACATGGGCATGTGGATTTTGGGCCAAGGTGTGTGGGCCACACAGGCGTGTGGGCCTGCACGGGCACGTGGGCTCAAAATTTTGAAATTTTTCTTAGGGTCGCGTAAGTCGTTCCATTCAACTGTAGACCTACAATAGGGTTGGTAAGGGCTAATTAAACCACTATTTGTATGCTATGAAATTTCGTTAAACTAATCTGATTAGGATACTAGTGTATGCCTGATTATACAAATATATGTGTATCTATTATTTGTATAATGCATGTTAAGCATGATTAGTCTAATAAATCTGTATATGATATTTACATCTATTTTGGGGTAGGTTTTGTATTTATGGAGGATGTGTACTGTACGATGATCATCGCCTAATATTTGGCAGCTTGGCTGCACTATATCTGATACGTGTCTTAATGGAACAACATGGTTAGAGGGATGGATGAGTGTTTTTAATCCCACATGGTGTGTTCGGATGGTCAGAGATGTTGTGTAGAGGTTGGGGGTAGGATCTTGATTATTTGATTCTGTTTACTGTATCTGTATTTGAAATGGGCATGAGTTTGAATTTGTATCTATATCTGAATGAATATTTGATTCTGTTTGTATTGCATGTCTAATTCTGCTGGGTTACAAATTGAGTTTACGTAAACTCACATCTGTTTGTCTGTTCTGTCAGGTAATTCATAGACTTAGGTGGATCGGTGCAGCGGACAAATAGCGATGACCACTATATCGTAAAATAGTTAAACTTAGTACTTTTGGTTTATTTTAAAATTTGGACTTATTTGAGAGTTGTAAATTTTGGAGACTCTTTCGACTGTTTGGTTTCTAATTGTTTATTTTTGGATTGTTTGTCAATTTGATTGCTTTGGTAAAATTGTTTTATTAAAACGACGATTTTTATGCAAATAAAGGTTTTCTGAAAACACGACTGCGTCTTCAAACTATAACGATTAAGGCTTCCGCTGTAATAAGTTTGGTAAAGAAATTGGCTAGATTACGGTTTTAATAAGTTTTAAAATAATGATGGTTTACCAAGTCAACACGGTTTTCAAAACCCATTCTTTGTGACATCACCGGATCCAGTCATAACGTATAGGCTGGGTTTGGGGTGTTACATTTAGTAGTATCAGAGCAGTGTTTCAAAACTCGACTGTGAATTTTGGGTTCCAAAATTGTATTTCAAAAGAAGTGGTCTACAAATATTTTTAATTAATTGGGAAGTATGTGGTACACCGAGTCTCTGGCGCTGGTCTTGTAAGTATTTCTAAAATTTTGATAGAAAACTCTGAAAATACTATAGTTAGTACTCTCTAAAACTGAACTAAATAGTTAAAGACTGAAATTTTTGGAAACAAAACTGAACTTCTAAAAATTTATGCATAAAACTTTTAATGTAGATTAAAATCGAATTTACGATGAGTGCTCATGGAACTCGCAGACGTGGTATTATAGGCCGTGGTAGAGGCTGTAGGAGGCTCGAGCTGAGTCTTCCTTTCTGGGTAGTATGTCGAACTTGGATACGAGTGAGACACCAGTATCGTCTGTTAGTGAGACTGGATCTCAAAGTCACTTGGCTGGGGACACGCACTGTCTCAAGCCATACTGAGGATCTTGGAGAAGGTAGTTGGACCCCATTCTAGAGCTAGGGGTCGAGGGTCGGTAATTGAATGACTCCGGTCTAATAGTGTTGAGTTGTCTAGGGGCGTCAGTAAAGTCGCCCCTAATATGGTCAAATTTGGTTAGAGGCCACCAGAGGATCATGAATGATTTAGACTGCACTCGTGAGCAGAAACTGAAAGGTGCAGTTTTCTTACTTCACAATGAGGCTTATCAGTGGTGGTTGACAGTTGATGAGGGTACCCAAACTAATCATCTGAGTTGGGATTTCTTTAAAACTACCTTCCAGAGTAAGTATATGGGAGCAAGTTATGTGGATACTCGTAGGCATGAGTTCATAAATCTCACGCAGGGTGATAGATCTATGGCTGAGTATGAGGTCGAGTTTCTGAGGTTGAATCACTACGCTCGAAGCATGGTGGCGAATGAGTATGAGATGTGCGTCTGTTTTGAGAACGGTCTGAAGGATAATTTAAGGGTACTGATAGCTTTACAGAGGGAATGAGAATTTGCGGTCCTGGTGGAGAAGGCGAAGATCGCCGAGGATGTTAAGTGCATGGAGCGCCAGAACAAGGACCGTGAGAGAAGCAAGAATAAAAGGGATTCAGAGCCCTTTGTTTCTTATTATAGGCCTTAAAAAAAGGCCAAACTCTATGGGCCAGTTAGGATGGGGCTCTTGTTGCCCTTACTGGGATTCAGCCGTGCGGTGATTGTGGTAGGCGCCATCCGGGCGAGTGTTAGAGGAGGATTGGGGCTTATCTGAGATGTGGGTCATTAGAGCACCATATTAGAGACTGTCCACAGAGGGCAGATCAGATTCAAGCTTTAGCTTTGAGTTTTATGCAGCCTCAGAGGGTCGTTCAACAGCCCCATAAGGACTGTGGAGCGGGTAGGGGTGGTAATAGTTTGGGTCATGGACAGAAGGCACCAGGTAGAAGTGCTAATCAGATTGAGGCAAGAGAGCTTGCACTTGTTTATGCTGCTCGACGCCGAGAGGACAGAGATGCTTCAGATGTTATCACCAGTACGTTCTTAATTTCTAATGTACCTTATACTGCTATGATAGACACAGGTTCTACACACTCATATGTAGCTAGATCTGTATCTAAAAGTTTTTGTGGAGAACACTTCTAGTGAGGTTACTGTACTGAGTCCATTGGGGCAGTCTGTCCGGGTTAGTAAACTCTATAGGGATGTTCTGTTAGAGGTGCAAGGAACTATTTTTCTAGCGAATTTGATGGAGCTTTCGTTTGGGGACTTCGACTTAATTCTAGGGATGGACTAGTTAGTTAAGCATCAAGTCAGTTTAGACTGTGCATCCAAGAGGATCATTCTAAGGACCAAGGATGATATGGAGGTAGTTGTGATTGGTGAGCGTCGAGATTATTTATCCAATGTGATCTTCGCTCTTGTGGCTAAAAAACTGGTTCGAAAAGGGGGTGATACGTTTTTGGCTTACGTTGGTATTCCTCCTTTTAGGGACTCTTCCATCAGGGATATTAGAACTGTGAGGGATTTTCCAAATGTCTTTCCTGAGGAGTTACCGGGTTTACCTCTGAATAGAGAGGTTGAGTTTGGGATCGAGCTTCTTTCGAGTACAACTTTGGTGTCCATCATTCCCTACCGTATGGCACTTAAAGAGTTTACAAAGCTTAAGGCTCAACTTTAAAAACTTCTGGATCGTGGTTTCATCCGTCCTAGTGTGTCTTCGTGAGGAGCACCATTTTGTTCGTTAAGAAGAAAGATGAGACCATGAGGATGTGCATCGATTATCGGCAGTTGAATAAGCTAACTGTGAAGAATAAGTATCCACTTTCGAGGATCGTTGATTTGTTTATTCAGTCCTAAAGGGCTTCGGTGTTTTCTAAGATTGATCTTCAATCTGGGTATCATCAGTTGAGGGTTAAGGAAGCTAATGTTCATAAGAATACATTTAGGACTTGTTATAGACATTATGAGTTCCTAACTATGCCTTTTGGGTCTGACGAATGCTCCGACCTCATTTATGGATCTGATGAATCGAATATTTCAGCCTTATTTAGATCAATTCGTCGTGGTCTTCATCGACGATATTCTGGTATACTCTAAGACTGAGGATGAGCATAATGAACACCTTAAGGTAGTGCTTCAAATTCTCCGTGAGAAGCAGCTCTACACTAAGTTGAGCAAGTGTGAATTCTGGTTGCGAGAGGTAACCTTTTTGGGGCATGTGGTTTTTGCTGAGGAGATTTGAGTTGATCCTCGAACGATTGAGGCTTTGCTTGATTGGAAACAACCTAAAAACGTGTTTGAAATCCGCAGTTTTTTGGGTCTGGCGGGTTATTATCGGTATTTTATTGAGGGGTTCTCTCTTATTGCAGCTCCTCTTACTGAGCTTCTGCGTAAGAGTGTCCCTTTTGTCTAAACTGATGCACAGCAAGTGAGCTTTGAAAAGCTCAAGTTTGTCCTAACTCAGGTTCTTGTTCTGATATAGCCTAAATCCGGTAAGGAGTTTGTGGTCTACAGTGATACGTCACATGTTGGTTTGGGATGTGTATTGATGCAAGATGGTAAAGTTGTGGCTTATGTGTCTCGTCAACTTAAGACCCACGAAGGGAATTATCCGACGCATGATCTTGAGTTGGCTGTGATGGTCTTTGCATTGAAAATATGAAGGCATTATCTATATGGTAAGAGGTGTATCATCTACACTGATCACAAAAGCCTCAAGTACCTCCTTACTCAGAAAGAGTTAAATCTTAGGCAGCATCTATGGATTGAGCTACTCAAAGATTATAACTGCATAAAAGAGTATTATCCCAGTAAGGCCAATGTGGTGGACGATACTCTAAGTCATAGAGCGATGACTGATTTAAGGCCGATGTTTGCTCGCCTTAGTCTAGTGGATGATGGAGTCTGTTAGCCAAGTTGCAGGTTAAGCCGAACTAGATTGATCAGATTTGAGATAAGTAGTTTGGGGATGAGTATTTGAGTATATGGTTGAATAATGATGGTGTGCTATGTTTTCATGGACGGATCTGTGCGCCAAACGATTCTAGTTTGAGACGGACGATTCTCAGGGAGGCACATAGTAACCCTTATGCTATGTATCCCGATGTTAATAAGATGTATTGGGATCTCCGTGAACTATACTAGTGGCCGGGTTTAAAGTATAAGGTTACAGATTTTGTGGCTTGATGTCTAACGTGCCAACAAGTTAAGGCTAAGCATCAGTTACCGTCGGGTTGCTTCAACCAGTTAAGATTCCCATATGGAAATGGAAATTAGTGACGATGGACTTCGTTAGTGGGTTACCTTTGACACCCACTAAGAAGGATTCTGTTTGGGTCATCGTTGATCGATTGACCAAGTCCGCTCATTTTATTCCGGTTAGGATGGATTATTCCCTACAGAAGCTAGCAAAACTCTATAACTCTGAGATTGTGATACTGCATAGGGTTCCTGTTTCGATCATTTCTGATAGATATATTCACTTTACTTCTCGGTTCTGAAAGAAATTGTATGAGGCTCTGGGTTCGAGATTGGACTTCAATACAGCGTTCCATCCTCAGACAGATGGTTAATCTGAGAGGGTGATTCAGATATTGGAGGATATGCTTTGGAGTTGTGTGATCGATTTTCGAGGGAGTTGGAAGGATTATCTATCGTTAGCTGAGTTCACCTACAATAACAACTTCCAGGCTAGCATTCAGATGGCACCTTACGAGGCCTTGTATGGTCGTAAGTGTCGCACGCCGCTATGTTGGACTGAGTTGGGTAAACATCGGGTATTGGGTCCTGAGTTGGTTTCTGAGACCGAAGATAAGGTTAGACTGATTCGGGATCGTCTGAAAGAAGCTTCTAATAGACAAAAAATCCTATGCAGATATGAAGAGGCGTGATATTGAGTACTCTGTGAGGGACTTTGTGCTTCTTAAGGTTTCTCCGTGGAAGAAAGTTCTGAGGTTCGGTCGTAAGAGTAAGCTGAGCCCTAGGTTCATTAGGTCGTATCGAATCCTGAAGTGTGTGGGACCGGTCGCTTATCAGTTGGAGCTACCTCCAGAATTAGACCATATCCACGATGTGTTTCACATATCGATGTTGAGACGATATCAGTTTAATCCATCTCATATCATCTTTGTTGAGGAGATCGAGGTTAGATCGAATTCGACTTTTAAGAAGGAGCTGATTCAAATTCTGGATCGAGATGTTAAGGTTCTGAGGGGGAAGTTCATCCTTTTAGTGAAGGTTCTGTGGCGAATCATGGCACTGAGGAGGCCACGTGGGAACCTAAAGACTTGATGCGTCAGTAGTATCCTCATCTGTTCTGAACAGGTAAATTTTGAAGTCAAAATTTCTTTTAGGGGGTAAAGTTGTAATCCCTGATATATATACCCATGTTTCTATAAATATCTAACACAAATATGTATCTGCTTCAGTATTTAAGTGTTTTGGGTGTGTTTGAAAGGTCTTGGGTTCAAGCTTAAGTGTTAGCAAATTTTATTATTTTTGGAATTAAGTCCTACCTTTGTTCTGTGGGCTTATATTTAATTGCCTGTAATTTCATATTAGAATGAGCCTGCTGATTCGAGTGGTAAGGGGGTATGTTGTTTTGGAGGTCTTATGTTCGAATCCCTACGCAAGCATGGGTATTTATTTTTGTTCGGTTCTATGAGAGAGTTTTGATGGAATAAGAATTCTGAGTAGTGGGTTAGTGGAGATAATAAAGGGATTTGTGAGATATCCTCTCTGAATTATTTTATTTTATTTTATTTTATCTTTCAATTTTCTCTTTCTTCCTAAAAAGTCTTTGACATTCTTCAAGCTTTCACTGTTATTCCTAACATCTTTTCTTCTTTTTCACCAAGTCCTTGTTTCGTTCTTATTCTTCAATTCTGTTGGTGAATCTTTCGTCCTATTGTGTCTTTGTTTTTTTCAGTTCTCTAATCGGTTGGTAATTATGCTCGTCATACTTTTGGCTTTTGTTTGGGATTTTTGCAATGGCAATCTATAGTGTCTAAGTGGTGGTACTTTGTGTTTAGGAACAAAGTGTGGAGCAGGGAATTGCACTCCAATGGTATAGACTCGGAAAATGGGTGGTCTATTGACGGTGGTAAGTCGATACTAAGTTAACGCTTTTATTGAATTCAGTAATCAATTCATTTAATTGTGGTTGGGTACTCTATTTTTTTTTTAGGTTTTGGAAGGCTTGAGATTGTTTTTGCATCGAATCGATACCAGTTGTGTACCTGAAACATAGAAAAATAAACATATACAAAAGCCTAAAAACCCCACTATCGATGCCACACGGGCGTGTGGTCACCCGTGTGGTTGGTTGTGTGCAAGACACGGCCGTGTGGTTGACGAAGGCATGGCCATACGCAGCACACGGCCTTATGGGCTACACGGGCATGGCCAAGTTGGGTGTATGGGCCACACGGGCTAGTGGGCCCACACGGGTATGTCACACGGGCGTGTAGATTTTTGGCCAGGCCATGTGGGCCACACAAGCGAAGGCCAATCTGGGCGTGTCGGTCCACACGGGCATGTGGGCCTATAATTTTAAAATTTTCCCTAGGGTCATGCGAGTCGTTCCGTTCGACTATAGACCTATCGTAAGGTCGGTAAGGGCTAATGAAACCACTATTTGTATACTATAAAATTCTGTTAGGCTGATCTGATTAGGATACTAGTGTATGCCTGATTATATTGATATATGTCTATCTTTTATTTGTATAATGCATGTTGAGCATGATTAGTCTGATAAATTTGTATCTGATATCTGCATCTGTTTCGGGGTGGATTTTGTATTTATGGAGGAAGTGTACTGTACGGCGATCATAGCCTAATATCTGGCAGCTTGACTGCACTATATCTGAGATGTTTTGTAATGGCACAACATGGTGTATAGGGATGGGTGGGTGTTTTTAACCCCACATGGTGTGTTGGGATGGTTGGAGATGGTGTGTAGAGGTTGAGGGTAGGATCCTAATTATCTGATTCTGTTTACTATATTTGTATCTGAAATGGGCCTGAGCCCAAATCTGTATCTGTATCTGAATGAGTATTTGATTCTGTTTGTATTGCATGCCTAATTCTGCTGGGTTACACGCTGATTTTACGTAAACTCACATCTGTTTGTCTGTTTTGTTAGGCAATCCACAGACTTAGGCGAATAGGTGTGGCGGAGATATAGCGATGACCACTATATCGTAAACAGTTAAACTTAGTACTTTTGGTTTATTTTAAATTTTGGACTTATTTGAGAGTTGTAAATTTTGGGAACTCTCTAGACTATTTGGTTTCTGACTGTTTATTTTTGGATTGTTTGTCAATTTGATTGCTTTAGTAAAATTGTTTTATTAAAATGATCGTTTTTATGCAAACAAAGGTTTTCTAAAAACACGATTGCGTTTTCAAACTATAATGACTAAGGCTTTCGCTGTAAAAAGTTTGGTAAAGAAATTGGCTAAATTACGGTTTTAGTAAATTTTAAAATAATGATGGTTTACCAAGTCAACACGGTTTTCAAAACCCATTCTTTGTGACGTCACTAGATCCAGCCATAACGTCTAGGCTGGGTTGGGGTATTACAAAAATTCTATTAGGATTTTCAAAGGAGAAAAAATAAAATTCTAATTAGGAGAAGAAGATAAAAAGATGGTAGAATTCTAATTCTATTGGAATTTTGAAAAATGGTAAGATATAAATTCTAATTAGAAAATAATTGGGTCAATTCCCTAGGGCTGTCACCTGCAATTTTTCCAAGATTTTTCTAAAATTTGAAATTGAAATTAAAAAGGAGGAGGAGGTTTAAACCTTAGTCACTTAAGGGGGTTAACACATTAGTGATTGGGCCATTGTCCATTTCTTATTTATTTTTTACTCTTAATCATATTAATATGTTTTGGAGCCATTTTTTATGAAACTGTGAAATAAAAAGGGAAAAAGGGATTCAAACCTAGGTTAATTTGGAAGGGAACTAGCGTATTAACCATTAGGCCTAACCATATTTTTACCTCAAATAATATTTATTTTAGTGTGACTTTTATCTTAGGTTGCTGAAAATTAAAAGGAAAAGAAATGGGAGGAATAAGATTTGAACCTACAACTTCCAAAATAAAGGCACTAACACCTAACCACTTAGTGTCTGTCTTATTTCTTACTTATTTTAGTCAATTAATTGTATATATTTATTTCGAGCATATTCTTTATTAGCTTACACATTTACTTAATTTGTTATTATTAACTTATTTAACTTTATAGTTTCTAACACATTCCTGTTTTAGTTTATATACAATAATTAATACTCATAGGCAAGTCTCATTATTAATATTTGAATTCATTTTATCATTTTCCAATTAGATCCCAATTTAATTAAAACACACTATTTTCAAATTAAACCTCATAATCAAGTTTCGTTTCAGATTAATTAATATAATAATACATAGTTATATTATTTTAATACTTTAATTAATCATTTATGTCCCTAACTTCGGTATCCATTTCAAACCCTCGATTTATAGATGCTCAAAGATAACCTTACAAAATGGGGTGTGATCACTTTCGATTTTCGCAAACCCGATTCTTCTAACTCGATTTTTAGGATGTGACACATAATTTATTCTCTAATTTTTGAAATTGATATTATGGAAGGGAATTATCCGCTAATGATTTAAAGAACGAATTTGATGAGAGAATAATCAGACAACAGCAGCGTGAGGCTGAGATATACAAAACATTGTGCAACGAGTAGCTTAAAATAATGAAAAAATTGAAGAGTTTGAAATTAACAAGAACATGATTAATATGCACAATTAACTTGTGTATTATGTGAGATAAAAAACTACTATTATATAAAGTGGAGATTATGATTATTTGATAAATATATAAATATATATGTCGAAACCATTTTTCATTTGAAAGAAAAACAAGGATCGACTTTTAAAACCGAATGTGGAGTTACCACCAATCTTTTTGTTTAGGTGTGATTGGAACACCTAATAAAACATTTAAATCAATTTTGGTCTATACAAGCCCAAAAATAGGTTCGGGAGCCGGTTACGCATGAGGAAAGGTTAGCACCCTCACTACGCCCAAAAATTGGTACCAGATTGATCAAGTGTTGTCCTTATGCCTAGAAAAAAATAAATTTTGAAACATTACTTCTTTTTAAAACATTGGAGTAATTCAAACTGGTCGTCAAAATTCTCTCATTTCAAAAGTATGCAGTATTTTATCCAGCACGATTGGACACGATCCTTTATAGCTTCAAAAATACGATTGATTTTTGACTTTCAAGAACTTATTCGCCAAAAAATATAAAAGAATATCCAAATAGCTAGTCCGATGGAAAATCATACCCAGCACGGTAGGGCACGATTCCCCAAATTCCTAAATATCAGATATTGCCTTATTTTAAAATCTTGGAGTAATAAAGAAAATTGAAAATTCGCTTAAAACACATTTATTTGTTTTAAAATGAGATGGAATATTTGATGTATTACAAAGAAACATTTGTATGAAAAAAAAGGTTAATAAAGATGATAATATGCACACCTAAAGTACAATAACCACAATTAATAAACCCAACAATTAAATACAACTATTTTAAGTAAAATGTGACCAAATTTTTAAGTATAGATGGAGAACAATTGATATTACAAATAAAATAATGAACAAATAATATACAATAACAATAAATATGGCACCATATAAATCAATCAACAAAACATGTACAAAACAAAATGGAGTTTAGAAGTCGATGTGGTATAAGACATTTTTAAAATAATGACGAATAAATGAACACATAATTTATACAATATATGAATTGATGAATTTAAAATTATTTGTAAAAACAAACTAGATATATATATATAATTATTAAAATATATGTTATGAAATGAATATTTTTTAATCGAATAACATACAAAACATTAAAGAATATTGGTTTAAAATTGACAATTTATATATATAAAAAAATTTAAATTATGTACAAAATATGAAAAGATTATAAAAATATATAATAAAATATAATCTTAGAAACATAATAGATTTACAAGTCATATATGTATACGTAAATGACTTTAAAAATAAGTATTTGTAAAAACATGGAAATATATATAAGATTAAATTAATATGGTTAGATGTGTACAAATATATATAAAACATTTAAATGAGATACTACATAATATATTAAAATGATATGATTTAAAGAAGAATTTCAAAACAATAATTTTATAAACACAAAAACGAAGTTCCCAAATAACTTTACACATATAATTAAATGAATTTTAAAACAATAAGTATTTTATAAAGAAGAATTTCAAAATAATAATCTTATAAGCACAAAAATGAATTTTTAAGAAAAATATACAAATATACACAAAATTCTTTAAATGAGACATTATATTAAATGTTTAAAAAACAAAGATAAAACCAACCTCAAAATAATTATACAAATAAAAACAAAGCAAGGTTATTAAAATAGATTAGCACATATATAAAAATATGGAATGGATTTTGAAATAATAAGTCATGCAAATACAAGACTTAATTAAAATTGAATTGAAAAAAGAAGGGATAATTTCTAAATAAAATAAATCCCAAAGGTTAAAATTTAGGACAAACGCGCCACGCATGCGAATGCACAAGGATTAGAACTGGAAATAATCCAAGCTCGAAAACGCTGCGTTGAGGCACATATCCATTTGCCAACATGCACAAATTACAGGGACAAATTTAAAAATAAAACAAAGCACATTAGGCTCAATTGAATACTTGTGTGAAATGAAAGGATTAATAGCAAAATAACCCTCTCAAGCCAAGACACACGGATCTTGATGTGTCTCAGTCGGGTCCTCGGGTCATGCTATTTATGCGACAGCATTTTGAGCCATTGAAATTGGCTTCAAACGGCATCATTTCATCTCTTTTATTATAAAAACAAAACCCTAAAAAAAAGAAAACGAGGAAAAGAATGAAACAACTTAGTTCCTATTCAGCCAATCTCACAATTCCTGCATTCGATCGTTCCTACGCCACTATAAATGGTGATTGGCGACTAGCAAAGGTGCCATGAGAGGCCAAAGCCCTGCTTTGGCTTCAAAATCCCATCTTTACTTCGACTGCAGCGAAGAAGATGGGCTCCTATCATTAAGGTAAATTCTTTTCTCTTCTCCTTCTTTAAACTCATATCAAAATAAAAGAAAATGAATCAAAAACGAAAAAAAAAAGAGGGAAAAAATGGAAATCACCTTTAATCTTTCTAAATATTTTCTCAAGAGTATGTATGTGTTTTTTATTTCTCTCAAAAGATCCCCCCTTTTTACAGATTACCTTTGGTTTTATAGCCGAATCTACAAAATAAAAATACAATGGCCCTAGATTTTCTGTTATACATTTGCTGTCATTTGTTGGATATCTGCTGTGTGCTCTTTTTGTTGCAAGTGTGTACGACGTGGTGATGCTGACATAGCAAGGCCGTTCGTGGGGTGTGACGCGAAGTCTTCTAGAAGCTTCACTGTTTGGGGCTGCTGATGGTGTTTGCGGTGCATGGGAACTGCGGCCTGGTAGCCTAGGGTTTCCACTTGCTGAAAATAGTTAATGGGCTATGTTTTTGGGTTAGGTTATTGGGCTGTGTAATGAGTTAAGATTAGGTTTAATTTAGGTTTGGGCCTTATTATAAAATGAGTTTAAAATTTGGGCTTCAATTGTATGCGGGTTGAATGTAAATTTGGACTATGGACATTTATTGGATTTTTATTTTGTGATTTTTGTTTTTTAATTTCTAGTTTTTTTAAATTTTAACGGCCCGGCCAAAATGAGCCTATTACAATATATACACAAAATCTTATACTAATTTATTTGAAAATGCCTAATATGTATTATTAAGATATTATATGTACAATAGAAACAACATATTAAATGTAATTTAAACAAGTGTCAATTTTATCATCGAGTTTGAATTTTATATTAACAAATATTTCATCCCAACGAAGCTTTGGTTCAATAATATAAGTTAAATTAATTGTTGAATTAGTTAATTAATTGAGTGCTTGTAAATATTGAAATTGTTATAATTTAAAAGAAAATCACACAAATACTTTATTTCTACACAAGGCCAACATAGAATATGAAAAGAAAATTTTGTTCAGGCATGATCGTGTAAAACCAGTACTGCTATAAAAGTTAGTCCAAATTAATCCCAAAAATTGACCCTTGGGATCATACCTATGTGAAAAAAGACCGATGCCTATCAAAATATATTTTAATAGTAGTAAAAACAGGGTGCCTAGACATTTTTTTTAAAGAAGAAGAAGAAAAAAAAAGAGACAAAATTACATCACAAAAAATTTGTAATCCTTGATAATCTTTATGAACCGACTTAATCAATCTATGAATTTTTTAATTTCTTTTTTTTTAAGGGTATGACAGGTACTTCAAGCTTGAAATTGAGAATACCATTGAAGAACCCTTCGAATCAGACTCAATTTCTTTTTAATTAAACTCAATTTTCATTTTATTTTGTAAAATATTTAAACGGATAACCCGGAAGAAATAGAGATTAAGCACGCATTTTAGCATTTGTAAAAAGGAAACAAGAAAATATATAGCAATAAAAATAATGGCAGTGTATGATTGGAGATTGATGCTTTTTGGTTTTGGTGGGGGCGAAACAAACAATATAAGACAGGTGTGTACCAAATAAGGAAAAGTAGAATGGGCATAGCCTCATAGGTTGGTTTTTAGGGATGAATCATCTTTGGACTACTTGATTTGATTTGGAGGGGCTTTGTCTCATATCATTTTTGGCAACTTGGGGGGACCTCCCACAGATTTCATCATTATATTTATGTATTTTTCGGACGATTTATATTTTATATATTGGTGTCTTGTCTTGGTTCCAATGTATTCATCTATTAGCATTATTGCAATGTATAATAGATTCTTAATTTTAATGCATAAGTTTTTTAATTTCTTCTAACTACTATAAAAATTTTATATTATAAACTTTAAAATACCTACATTAAGCTTTAACTACTTAATTCATTTAAATTATCTAGAAAACTTCATTTTGTTTTTATATTTATGTATAAATCCAAGTGACGCGTTATGCTTGAATTGTAGTGGTAATGAAACTGTGAAATGCATTAATATATAAAATGGACACTTACGCGACTAAGCTATCATCACACATTAGACTCTTCTAATATATATTCTATTATAATACTTGTTTTCATGACGTGTTATGCATCAAATTATAACATGGAAAATCAATTTAATATTTTTATAATATATATATAATTACAATAATTTTCATTATATTTATTGACATGTACAATCGATAAGGAGTAAATAGTGGAAATGATGGTGGTTCATCTTAATTAGATTGAGAAGTCGTTGTAAATGGTAATGTGAAGGGAAGTCGAGATACATAGTAAGGGAGAGAGAGGCTAAGGAAGGATGAAGGTTCTAAGTGTTTTGTTGTGTGTTCAATGATTTATTTGGTGTTGTGAGTGGATTTATATATAGGAAATAAAAGGTACCATTTGTCTTGAGTTTATTATCGTCAGAATCATATTATCTCCTCACAATGGCAATGATGTAATTTTTTAAGTTAGTGATGCGACATCTTAAAACGATTTAGTAATCAATGAACTTAGAATTTCATGTGCTTCTAAAGAATGTGGCTTGGTAAGAGTTCACAATGGTATCGCCTGTGTCTAAAATTTACCTGAGGTGGCATTTGTCTAATACGAACACGCACAAGAGGCTCAGGAACAAAGTAACAATATTACATTTATATGTATTTTTTAAAATTTAAATATAAATAAATATAATAAACATTTTAAAGCATAATATCATTAGAAATTGAATATAACATCTTCCTTTATTTTAATTTTTTATTTGCAAATAGATATGAATTATTTAAAATATGAAAATCATAATATTTTATAATAAATTTTAATTAATTATGTAATAATTTTAAAACATATAATTGATACTTTATTTGTAAGCTAATTTTTATATAAAAATATATTCTCAATTAGGTATTATAAAAATGAAATATTTAGAAAATTATATAATTTTTTTGCTTAATTAATAAGTTATAGTTTTTACAATTTTAATAAATATAATGTTATTTATTATCAATAACTGATTTAATTTTTAAAATTATAATTATTAAATTTGATTATTATGTCGCTAATCATTTAACATTATTTTATAGAGTATTTTTATTAATAATTTTATTTTAAAAAGAATTTTAATTCTAAAATTTGCTATGCAGGCTTAATGATAAAGTAACTCTTCTAAGTTATTATAATTTCAAAATTATATGTTTAGTAATAGTTGTATATTGTATTCTTAAAAATGTAAAAAAAAAAATTCTCATTTATATTAATAGTGTTGAAGAGAGGTAAATGTAAAAAAAAATTCTCATTTATATTAATAGTGTTGAAGAGAGGTCAAATCCTTCATGAAAAGTCTTCAAAGTGTCATCTTTTTGAAGTCAGTGAACCTCTTAACATATTTAGTATTGTCTCAGTAGAGATTTTGTCTCTCGATCTTGTGGCGATGAGTTCAATAAAGTGAAACTGTCTCTTCAAGACGGACCTTGCATAGTGCATGAACACCTATCAAGAAATGTAAGCATTTGCGCTTGGTAGGTTTTGAATCCATGCCTTTTAGCATATAGGGTAGTTGTGACCAACTACACTACCTCTTGAGCCCATCCCAACAAAACATTTTCCTTTTATTGAACTTGTAACACCCTAAACCTGGCCTAGAAGTCTAGACCGAATTTGGAATGCTACATTGATCACCAAAGTGATCGTAGGAAAATTTTACAAAACAACTTATCTCAGTGAACCAAAAGTATGTAAAACCATTTAATTATCAGTCAATAAAATTTACAGTAAAACTCAATATAAAACCCAAAATAAACGTACGCATGAAAATTTAAAACGGAAACTGTACCACAGTATTATAAAGCCTTACAGTTCAAAGTTAACCAAATAACAAAATCGTAACGGAAAACAAAACTGATAATTTATTTGTTTGCGAGACTGTCCGAGACCTCCGCGTGCTGAGTCCATGATAGAATTCAGAACTGTACCTAAAAAGGGAAACGGAAGAGGGGGTGAGCTACTCGAGCTAAGTGTGAGATCAAACCAGTTAAACTACAGAGACGGAAACAGGGAACTAAAAGCAATTCAGAAACATAACATACTTACAGAGCTAATCAGAACCAAGGGTACGTTCGAAACGGACGTACTGATAGACAGATATTTGTTAAAGCATATTAAAAATTATACTCAGCTACATAAACATAGTGCTATTCTACCACTAGTTTTAACTCAATCAGTTAGATACATTCAGTCACAAGTACCACTCGATAGAGTAGCAACGAATATTAATCAGTCACAGTAGCAATCTAGTCAGAAAGCCGCAGTCAGTGTATACAAAATTCACATAGGCACAAGTGTCTCTTAGTCGAACAATATCACATTCAGTCACAGTAACAGTAATTCTCAACTATTCACAAGTTCCAATTCAGTTAAACAGATCAATCAGATGCATATGAGTGCAAATGAGTTCTAAAAATACTCACCCACCCAACAAACACACTTCTTCGTCCCTCATCACTCCTCATAAGAGCTTTGAGCTCGTCCCACCAAACACTTCATATAGGACCTCGCAAAGCCCATCCAACCCTACACTCCATATGATGTCATCCCGGGTTGGCCGACAACGATGATCATCAGTAATGTCCACAACACTCCAGGTATTGAGACTGCCCTCGACCCTCTAGGAATTTGGGCTAACAGTATGCAGATAAACTGCCAGTCATGTAACTTACATAGCAAAGCTAGTGTATAGGCTGTACTGTGCAATGCGGTGAATTGCGGTACAGACATGCAGTATGAACTGCCAGATCAGATAATAGTACGTAGCATAGCTAACGTCCCTATGGTATGGTGCAATGCGGTAATCCGCTATACCGATAGGTCGCAATAAAACTGCCAGTTCAGTCAATGGTACGTAGCGTAGCTAATGTACATGCAGTAAAGTGCAATGCGGTAATCCGCTATACCGATATAATGTCACCCCAGGTTGCTCGGCAACAATGACCATCCGCATTGTCCATGACCCTCAGGGTGTTGAGATCGCCCATGGCCCTCTGGGTATTAAGGGTTAATAACCAACAAATCAACTGCCAGTTCAGTTCAGTCAATCTTCCTTCTCTTCAAAATCTAGCCCAAAATAGTTTATGCATATGTATGTATGTATGCAGTTAGATGTACACAACCAGAATACCGGTCTCAGGTAATTAGTCAAAAGTAGACATTCACATCCAATCAATCAGTTACAGAATCATGCATGTGCACACTCATCACTCGAGTTCAGTATCAAGCTTATCACACAACCAAACATACATAACACACATATCAAGCCCAGATTAGAGTCATAATTACCCTCAGCAAAGCTCCATCGAGGGTTGGAACACACAGAGTTGCGATTACACTTAAATTTGACCTAGAATCATTATTTGGCGAGATAGGGCCACACGTCCGTGTGCTCCAGCCGTGTGGAGCAATCCAGGCCATGTGGGGTACCAAAAGCTAGTGTAAAGGGTAGCACACAGCCGTGTGTCAGAGGCACACTCTCATGTGAAGCAGGGGCACGACCGAGTGAATAGCCCGTGTAACTCATTTTCCAAAATCGCCAAAATAAGGTGCAGGGAAGACACGACCGTGTGAGAGTCTCACACGTCCGTGCGTCTACCAGACACAGCCGTGTGTTCCGAAACACACGCCCGTGTGGGATCCTTAATCCCCAAATCAGCCACACGACCGTGTGGTTAGGCCGTGTAACTCTAAATCTCTGAATCCCTAATTCTCAAACCCATACGCCCGTGTGCCCAAGGGACACGGCCGTGTGAATTTTGACAAAATCCCCAAATCAAACACACGACCGTGTGGCACCCAATTTGGCTTGAAAACCTTAGTTCCTAAATCCACATGGCCGTGTGCCACGGCACACACCCATGTGGCCACTGGTGAGGTCAGGAAACCACCCCAAATAAGCCCCGAAAATGCCGATTTGGCCACCAGAACTGTCCTTAACCTTTGCCCTATCAAAGTATATCAGAAAGTGGTGATTTCTCATCACTTCCATCGACTAAAAACTCAAAATCAAAGGCTTAGCGCATACTCAAAAGATGCCGAATCAATAGTTTGCAAAATAAAAGAGAAGGTAAAATAGAGAAAGTTGTATCCTACACCTGCTTTGCAATCGGAGACGACAATCCTGTAGCCAAGAAGTCAAAATCGATTCTTTTGAGTATTATTATCAAGAGCAAAAAGAAAATATGCAGAAACAACAGAGACAAAGGAAATGGGGAACGTGAATACCCAAAAACAAAAGAATAAAAATTGAAATAGAAAATAACTTTCAAACAAATATTTTATTATTAACCCAAAACAAACAAAAAAAACTAAAATAAAGAAGACGCTCTAAAATGCGCACTCAAGGACTCGAACCCAAAACCTTAAAATTTATTAACACTCTATTTAACCACTAAACCAGCCGACCCATTCTGTCATTTAAACGCACAACTTAACTTTTGTTTACAACCTTCTCGCTGTCACTACACTCAAAACCCAAAACTTTCAGGCCAAAATTCGAGGCGTTACAGAACTTGACATCCCTTCAAGTAGGCTCAAGCACTTGATCTCTCTGTAGAATCAGGAGACAAGACCACGATAAAAAATAATGCCAAATGTGTTGAGGGATACGTTGGCTCCAAAATTGAAAACAATTTAAAATTTTCTCTTAAAGAAATTAATCTCCCCTTAACAAATAACTTATGTACGATTTTAAAACAAACTATATATAATTATTCTATTATGCATTTATATATTATAATGTTTTTAATAAATTATTGAATGTTGAAACTTTATTGTAAGATGAAAAATTTTAATTTAAAAGTTTAGAATTTAATGCTAAGTCAACCTAATATATTTTAATTAAAGTAATGGATTTAAATAAATGACTTCAGGGTGTAAAAAGTTATCAATTTTAAAAAAAAAAGTAATTAAGCTCCTCTTTTTTTCACTCAATTGAGCACTTGAATTTTAAAAATGCATAAAAAAGACTATCAAACTTCATCAAAAAAAGCAATTAAACCCTTGCTTCTTCTTTTTTCACTCGATTGGGTACTTGAACTTTCAAAATGCATCAAAAAGACCCTCAAAACTTTTCAAAAAAGCAATTAAGCCCCTACTCTTACTAAAAATTAGAAAAAAATAATAAATTTAGAAAAATTATTAAATTTTAGTAAAAAAATTTAAAATTTAAAATTTATTAAAAATTAGTATTTTTTATAAAAATTAAAAAATTTTATAAAAATCATAAAAAAATTAACGAACCCTAGTTTTTTTTAAATTAAGGTCATTATTTGTCGCAACAAAGCGAAATATGTGACGAAAAATGATTAAAAAATAAAAATCAATAAAAGTTATAGAAAAATTATAAAATGCTTCTTTTGGTACGATAATTTTTATAAAATTTTAAATTTCAATACATTAATAAAACTGAATATTTAAATTTCATTAGTTTTAAAATAGGTTAATATCATGTTAATTCTAGTTTTAATTTTTAATATATATGTTTAATTACATTTAAAAAAGTACATATTAAATAGGATTGCTTTATTAATTTTAAAAGTTTAAAGAGTATTTAAGTCATATTTTCTTTTGGTATTATTTTCAAATATTTATTAATTTAAGCTTAAATAAAATAATAAAGTTCCATATTTAAATAGAATAATTTTGTTAATTTTGAAAGGTATTTACTTTTTGTTACTTTTGAAGTTCACACTTTTAAATATAAGATGATTTATATATTTTGGCTTTAGTAATCTCAATTTGGTACTTTAAGAATTTTTTTTCTCAATTTAGGCTCTGTTTGTTTCATTGAAAATGGTTTCTAAAAAATAATTTTTGGAAAATGGCTTACTTTTTTAGAAAAATTATATTTTCTGGTGTTTGGATGAATTTATATAAAATATTTTCTATTGTTTGACAGATTTTTTTGAAAATATTTCATAAGAGTTGTTTTCAATGAAACAAACATGTATTTGAGATTTATGATAAGTAGTGAATTGATTACAAAATGATGTTAAGGTGAAATTATAGTAAATAATGAATCTTCATGATGTTAAGAATTAAATTGTAAACTTTGTGAAATTTATAATTGAAACAAGAGAAGTGATATGCATGAAAATTTGTTATGTGAAATAAGATATTATAATGAATTATTTGATTAAACTGCTTATATGGTGAAAAATAAATTACATGGCAATAGGGACTAAATTGAAAATTTTATAAAAGTTTAAGTGTGAAACAATTTAATATGTGAATGAGGAAATTATGATAAAAGTTTAATAAAAGTGTTATGAGATGATGAAATATGCATAAAATATTGTAAAAGTGAAATTGTGGAAAAATATGGAATTTTTATGATGACAAAGACTAAATTGTTAAACTTGAGAAAATATGTGGATGAAATAATAGAAGTGAAATGCATAGAAATTTGATATGTGAAACAAGATATTGAGATAAATTGTGTGATTAAAGTGTAACAAGAAAGAAAATTAATTTAATATGATTAATTAGTGAATATTGAACTTTTATGACAAAAAGGGACTAAATTGAAAAGTTATAAAAGTTTATAAAAAATTACTTGATAATTGAAGAATGTAATAGAGAATGTAATATCCCGGTGCTTTGACTTGATGTTCAAGTTGGGTATGGAGGTGTTATAGTGAATAGAGTCTTATCAGTTTGGAAAATGTTTTATGAAAAAAAAAATGGTAAGACATTTTACGGGAATAAAAAGGTACTTTTACGTTGACTGAAAAACATTTTATGTTGACTATTCTATTTTACATGAAACAAACATCAAAAACAGCTGAAAATGTTTTTCGTAAAAGCTTTTACGTTGAAACAAATGAAGCCTTAATATCTGTATCTGTAACCTCCCAAACTTGGTTTAGACGTTACAACCAAATTCTGTAGATTACATTGGCCACCGAAAAGAAAACGATCAAAGTTTATCAAATAGTCCAACAATACAAAAACAGTGAACATGTTTAACATGTATTTAGTCCAACAGTAGAAATATACATGCTTAACATGTATTTAGTTCAACAGTAGCAATAGACATGCTTAACATGTAATTAGTTTAATAGTAGCAGTAGGCATGTTGAACATGCAATCAATAATATAGAAGCGATAGTAATCGTAATAGATCATCTAATATACAATGACAATAGACATGTAATATTCACATATCATACATTATAACAATAACAATTTAGTCATTAAATCACAAATTTTAGCATATTCATAATATTAGGGACTCAATTGAGCAAATAAAATCTTTAAAAAAATCAGGGACTAAACTGAACAATTCACAAAATTCTGGGCAAAACTGAAAATAGGGCTCACACGCCCTTGTGGCCAGGCTGTGTAACAACTTGATGCCATGTGAAAATCGATATATTACCCTAAAAGAGAGACATGACCGTATGGCGAACCGTGTAATAGGTTGAGGTCGTGTGATTCACAAAGTCTCTAAAATCTAAGGTGCACATGGCCGTGTGGTCCACATGCCTGTGTGGGAGACCGTGTGGCCCTAAACCTACACATGATTTGTCCCGATTCACGTGGTAATGAACACACACTTTTCACCACAGGTCCGTTTGACGTTCCTTACGCTAGATTTTGGTCCGATTGACCTAGATTTGGTCCTTTCAAGCGGCATTTACACACAAATTAACAATTGGTGTCAAGATTTCGACAAGATTATGAAGGATTTGGCAAGAACTGTAAAAGATTGATTAATCAAACAAAAGATTAGCGCTAGATAGTAATATAACAGAAATACGGGATCTAATCATTGGAATGAGGTGCACTTACCGTTTCTTGGCAGTGATACAAATGTTATTGATAGAAACTACAAAATTAATAGGAAAACGATTGAACGGGGGATGATTTGATTCAGGAAAACAGAATAATCAACAACAATTAGGATAATGTTGAAAAGAAAAGAAAAAAGAGAAGAAATATAAAGGAGAAGCAAAATTCTACTAGGAATTGAAAGTGAAGGTGCAGAGTCTAATTGGGAAAAAGTAGGTTAAATACCTAGGGTTTTCGCGGCATAGCAAATTACCTACTGTTGTCGAATTTAAAAGGAAAATGAATGGAGAAGGAAGGACCTAAACTAAAGACCACTAGGAAGAGAAACTAAATCTTAACCATCAAGCGTAAGACTCATTTTTCATTTAATCATTTCTTCTAACATTATTTATTTCGGGGCATTACAGGATTTTTCTTTTGTTTATCTCATTGTTCCATCTATGAGTTTTTGTTAAAAAAATCACTTTAGCCATTTAAAAGTTGCCACATCTAAAAAATTAAAATTCCCTAAAATAAATAATAGTACTGCATAAAAATCCTGAAAATTCTAAAAATACCATAAATTCCTAAAAGGTCATAAAATCATAAAAATTTCTTTAAAGAACCCCTAAAACTCTAATACATAACTAAAATTTTGATATTTAATATATATAAATTTAGATTAAAAAAAGTATAAAGTTATTAAAAGTTGATTTTAGAATCAACCTGGAAACAAAAACATTTTTAATAAATTTATGCATTCTTATAATTCAAAAAATAATATTTTCAAAATAAATTCTTAATTTTTTTTGGAATTTTAGGGTTTTAGAATATTTTAAATTTATGATTTTTTTAAAGAAATTACTTTTAAGTTTCTCATAATTATAATTTTTTTATAATTTTCAAAAATAAATTATGAATATTTTGGTTTTTTTTTAATTTTCTAGGTTTTTGGAATTTTTGAGGTTTTAGGAATTTTTTTGAATTTTCTGATATTTTTAAAAATTTTAGACAATTTTTTCCTTTTCTTCACACTTGGTAGCATTTCATTGGTTTACTCAACGTTTTTTATAATGAAAAATTGGATTGGGGCGATGAGTTAGTCGGAAGGAAAGTGTAAGAGCCAAAGTGATTAATTAATTCTTGAGGTACCGAATTGAGATTTTGTGTATAGTACAGGTTCAGAAGTACGTATTAAGCAATATTTTTATATTAGAAGAATTTAAAATGATTTAATAACTTCTTATAAAAAAATTTAAAATATCAATTGCCACCTTAGAGGAAAAGGTACTTATATCAGCATTTAGTGATAAAAAAATTAATTAGATTTTTTTATTAACGATAAGCATTGTTGACCAATTTGATTATTAATAGATGTTGATGTAGTTAACATAAATAATGATAAACTAACCCATGATACCATGAAAATAAATATATTGACAGAGCATGCCCTATTAACATATATTTATAAAAAAATTAAAAATTCTTAAAAAATTATTCATTTTTTTTAAAAAAATTTACATATAAAATAAATCTAGACATATAATCGTCCAAGTTTGACTCAATGTGGATGTTTGTATGTATAAAGTTTCTTCTATATATGATTCAGAATATTATAAATATATATATATTAAAAATTGTAAATATTATAAAATTATAAAACAAAGTAAAAATAGTTAGTAACACATACAATAAAACCAAAATATCACACGATCATATATATATATATATTACGCACGTATATTCACAATATACATATGTGTATGTATAATAAAAGTAACAGGTATTTTAAAAAAAAGTGATATAAAATAAGAATACTAATTTGAATATATGTGTAATACATATACATATATTTGTATAAAATTTCTTATTAGTGTGAATAGACTTTTTGTTTTAATAAATGATTATAAATTTTTTATGATTTAGAGTTTAATATTGTGGTGGACATCTTTTGCAATGCTCCACATGAGAAATAAAGATTCTTGCTGACCACTGAGAATACAAGTTTTGCATAGACAATAATGCTTTAAAACCCAATTGATGAGATTAATAAAAGGTAGTTTGACCTTTCATTTATATGGCAAACATGAAGAGAGGTTTGAAATTTGCAAATTGCACCCAAAACTCCATCCCACTTCACCCAACTCATACACTAGGGTTTTACAAAGATTTAAATATTTTAATTTTGAGATATTAAATTTCTATTTTTTTCATTTAAAAATTTAAACCCTCCATCTAATTTTATTGTTAAAGTTATTAGTGTGGCAATTATAAAAAGTAAACATAATTTTTTCACATTCATTATTTATAATTTTTATCAATTTCATCCTTACTCTTTAAAAATACATGGGAAATAATAAAAAAATTAAAACTCAATTTTTTTGGTATTTTCAACAAAAAATTAAAATTAAAATTATTCATAAAAAGAGAAAATAAAAATAAAATAAACCTTAAAATTCTAAAATAAATTCCAAACTTCTTATTCTTACTTCCAAAGTTTAAATAAGTAATTCAATTTGAAATTATTCTTAGAAAAATAAAAAAAAATTTAATATAAATCTTCATATTTTGAATCTATTCATTTGTTAAATTATAAACAATTTTTTTTCCTCTCAAACGTTTTCTTTTTCTTTATTTTACTATGAAACCATTTTTTTTTGTCATTTGCCATATAATCTCCAAAACCCAACTGAAGAAAATAATCAAAGCTTTCACACCAAAAAGTTCCCATTCAACACTTATCATTAAAATATATCCTTCAACAATATAAATCTAAAAAATAAAAAAAATTTGTGGTATTTCTTAGTGGAATAGTCAAAGGTTCATACAGGTAAAGGTCGAAATAGTGAAACTTTGAATTCTCTTTTTTGTTGTATTTTCTTTCAAGCTTTTGCTTCTAATTTGTTCGTCTCTTACTGTTTATTGTTTTGGTTCAATCAAATCACAAATTATTTACAAAATTATATAATTTTTAAAAAAATTAAAAATTAAATGTTTTTATGAACTTTTATTTTTTTAAGATTATATACTTTTTTTATATTTTTAAAGTTTAATGATCCAATTAATAAAAAACAGTAAATGGTGAGAACTAAAAAAATTATTTTTCTTTATTATTATTATTATTATTATTATTATTATTATTATTATTATTTCTATGTCAATAACTCTAACAACTAACTTGGATGGAAGAACCAAAATTTAAAAAAATAAAATAAAAGGATCCAATGTCTTAAAAATTAATGTATGTAGGCTAAATTTTAAGTTTCAAAGAGAATACAATGACTTCTGGTCTGTTTAATTCTTTTGCAAACAAACTTATAAAGGTCAAAGATATTATAGCCTCTCCAACTTGGCCAAGATGTTAGGTCCAAATCTGGGAGATTACATCGGCTATTAGAATGGTCTAGTAGCGATCAAGGTTTATTAAACAATCATTTTGAAACGTTTGTCTATTTTGGTATAAAACTTTAGTCTATTTTTAGAAAAATTTACGAGTTTATCAAAAATTGATTTAGTTTAACTTTCCTACATAATGGTGACTACTTTTGAAAACTTAATTAATTTCCGATTTATTTAATATTTAAAATTTTGTGATCTATCAGCGGATAAATTGATACCTAACTTACTTCTAATGGAAGTTGTATTCCATGCATAAATAATTAAATTCCCTAATTTTAATAACCTAATCAAAGTTAAAGGTCATGTATGTTGAATAATCTATAATAAAAACTTAAGTCCCATGCCATAGTTTAAATAAACCTTTACAATTTCTGAATAATGAAAAATTTCAAATAACAAATCTAAAATATTTTAATAGATAAAACTGAGATGAGATCCTTCGGATGCCGTGTCTGCATCCTAATCTGGTGGGTTATCTGTAAAGATAGAGAATAAAAGGGAGTGAATTATGAAGCTCAGTATGAGTTCAATCCCAAGAAGATTCATGCAAACAATCGATAAGTCATATTAAATAATAACACATAGTATAATTGCAATCAAATAGAAACTTAGAGAATCGTTTTTTTTCCAAAGTAACCATCAATAGTATCACATAATTCACAATAATAATTTTAGAATATCGATTTTTCAGTTCATCTCATCGTCACAATATCTAAATGTCACCACTATGCATATGCTTATGAATGCAATACAATTTCAATTATTAGAAAAGGGTCCTACCGCACCACTACACACCACAATAGGAGTTCCCCAAAACTCCTCTACCATTACACCATGTTGCGGATAAACCACTCATCGTTGTGAACAAACCACTCGTTATAGATAAACCACTAGTAATAAAAAGCGTGGATAAACCACTGAGGTTTTTGATAATTTTTTTTTGTGGACAAGTTATTAGTAGGTTGTGAATGCATAACATGTTTGCAGATTAAAGCTACTAGTACGGTGTGGTTAAAACACTCAAACAATGTAGATAAAAGTTGCTCAAACAGTGTGGATAAACCACTCAATGGTGCAGATAAACTGCTCAACTTCCTTCGTTCATATCGTCCCACCCCATGCAATGCAATATGGCATGCTCAAAATAGATCAATACAATAACATTTAATATGCTTTTAACGGAACATTAAGATAGCAACCATTATGCTTATAATAGTTTGATTCAGTGGCAAATATTATGCCTATAACAGATTGATTCAGTAGCTAAAGACATGTTTTTCATGTGTTCAGTTTAACAGTAACATAAGGTAGGCTGTACGTATAATCACAATTACAAATACAATAGACATATATATCATTCTCAATTCATGCAATTATATATATAACATAAATTCAACCAATCAGGTCATGAATTCTAACATTTATTCATATTATCAAGGACTTAATTGGAAAAAAATAAAACACTAAAATAATTCAGAAATCATTCAGGGCTAAACTAATTAAATCATAAAATTTATGGGCAAAAACTATAAAATAGGGGCACATAGCCGTATGGCTAGGCCATGTGCAATGACTTAAGCTGTGTGGGGTGTTGCACGATCATGTGGAAATTGAAAAAATCAGGGTACATGAGAGACACGACGGTGTGGCAAGCTGTGTGGAGGGTCTTAGGTTATGTGAGAATAAAATATCCTAGGGTTCCGGGAGGACACGGTCGTGTGGGGCCGTATCCTGAAGCTCGATTTTCCCTGATTCGCTTATAAAAAACACACGCACCTATCACCGGGATCTCGAATGATGTTCATTGTGCTTAAATCTGGTCTGATGCACCTAAAACGAGTCCTTCAAACGACAATTTCACATGGGTTAACGTTTGTGTTCTAAGATTTTTCAATATTCAATGATATTAATGAAAGATTTGTAAAGAACTATGAAAGGTTGAGCAATTGATTTGAAAGTTCAATATCGGATAGATATGTTTTAAAGTGTCTTTGGTGAAATTATGAAATAAAAAAGGAAGGAGGAAGCTTATACCTAGTTCAGTAAGGGGAAAGAGCAAGTGTTTAACCATTGGGCTACTGCCCGTTTCTTGTTAATTTTTTACTCCAAATAATATTTTTTTTAGTGTGGCTTTTATCTTAAGTTGCCGAAAATTAAAAGAAAAGAAATGGGAGAAGGGTGACTCAAATCTTAGCTTCTAAGGAGGAGACACTAACGCCTAACCACTCAGTCTATATATTATTTTTTTGTTTATTTTAGTCACTTAATTGTATATATTTATTTTGGGCTCAACTTACATATTTTTTATTAGCTTACACATTTACTCAAATTTTTCATTAACTTAAAAAACTTTATAGTTCTTAGCACATTCCACTTTAGCTTATATATAATAATTAATACTTGTAGTCAAATTTCATTATTAATATTTTAATTCATTTCACTTCTTTTCCAATTAGGTTCTAACTAAATTAAAATACACTATTTTCAAATTAAACCTTGTAATCAAGTTTCATTTTAGATTAATACCTAATTATATTATTTTAATACTTTAATTAATTATTTATGATATTAATTTTGGTATTTGTTTCAAACCCTTGATTTATTTACAACGCACAAAGATAACATTATAAATCGGGGTGTGGCCATCTCGGTTTTCACAAATTTGATTCTTCTAACCCGGTTTTTGAGGTGTGATAGATACTTGCACTTCAAGTTTAGTGTAAAATAAACTTACCTTTTATAGTTTTAAAAATGCTCACTTACTCCTTCAAGTTAAAGAAAATCTCATAATACCCTTTGAAATCTATTTACTCAAGCATTTTTTAAATAAAAAGATAATTATTCCCTTATTATTTATCTTTTTTTCTATTTAATTTTATTCATTTCTCTGTTTTTAATTACAAAATAATTAAAGTTTAATTACTTATTGAAATGCTATAAAATTAAATATATTTGACTTTAATTAAAATTAAATATTTTTAATTTATTTTTAATTCAAATATATTTTAGCCTAAAGATGAATTTATTAAATCATTTTTATGTAAAATTAGTTAGTTACCATTGTTTAGAAAGTTGTAATGGGTAAAAAGTTAATTAAAAATAAATAAAAAAATTCATCTAAAATTTAATATTATAATTAAATTAAAATTTAAATATTTAACATGCATTTGCATAAAAATTATTAAAAAAAAACAAAACAAAAAGTAGAAGAGAAGACACAAACAAACTATAATTATAATTGATAACATTTTTTAAAAGATAAGTTTACAACCAATGAGGTATTAACTTAATGACAATGTCAAGGTCACGAGAAATTTAATACTTTATGTTTGAGTGTTTCCATGTGAGAGTTCTCTATATTTATTCTGATTTATATCCCACTATATGTGGATAATGTATAAAGTCATCCTAGTATAGATATAAATATATTCTGGTTATAAATCTAATTGTGTTATATTGTAACCTCCCTAACTCGACCTAGATGTTAAATTCGAATTCGAAAGACTATATCAGCCACTGAGACGGCCTAACAGGGTTATCAGAGTTTTTGAAAAGCGTTGATTTAAGACATTTATTTAGTTTAATAGAAAACTTAGTTTAGATATCGATTTACTATTCCTTAACGTTTTAATTATCTTTTAGTAGTGAAAAAAGATGGTATTCTCTTAAGTTTTTAATAAAAACCAAGGTTCATGCTTCATCAGTTAATGGTGTAAAAATTTAAACTCCTAATTAAAATTATAATTAAATGTCATGCAACAATAAAAACATCTTAAGTCCTAAATTTCATGCCATAGTTCAAACATTACAGACCTCAAATAATAAAATAAATCAAAAGAATACGTTTTAATAAATTGAAAATAAGTTGGATTGTGCTAAGACTCTCTGAATGACGTGCCCACGTCCTAACCTAGTGGGTCATTTGTAAGAATGAAATTAAAGGGGGAGTGGGCTTTGAGGCTCAGTCTGAGTCCATTTACAACAAAATTAATACGACACTCATTAGGACACATTTGTTAACATTGCAAAGAATAATCAAATATAGCAATTCAATTCATAATATCAGTTTTTCAGATGCAACCATCATTGATATATCAAAAATCACAATAATAGTTTTCAGGATAATCAAATCATCAAAATTGCCACAATAATCAAATCATCAAGCAGGATATTCTATGCATATATATATACAGATATATATATGCATATGTATCATAATATAATTTTTCAGATTTGTATGCACATGGTTTAAATGATGCCATAAAGTTTCGAGCTTTAAACAAAATAATTCCTATCCCACCACTACACACCATAGTAGTATTCCCCAAAACTCCTCTACCTTTACTCCACGTTGTGGATAAACCACTACTAGTTCACAATAAAAGTACTATGGGTAAAACCTTCTTTTTGGCTATAGATTCTATAGCATAAACTTGCCATTGGAATCGGTCTTTGGCTATGGATTCACAGTGGTACCTATAGATGAAATCTACGATTTGACCGTGAATACACATCAATTTGCAGATAAGAACAGCCACATGGCTATGCTCTACACTTGCCATTTTCTCGTAGATATACTGCTTGATCTTCCTCCGTTCATAACAACTCAACCCATGCAATGCATTAAGGCATATTAGATAGTCTAACACATGGCCAATCAGTAGCAATTCAAGCTTTTCATGTATTCAGTATTGATAATAATATAGGGTATGTCATTAATACGATTGCAAGTATATAGATTCAAAGGTAACATATACTATTCATAATTAATGCAAATATTCATAAATATAAATAAATACCACTAAAAATAGTTCGAAACTTATTCAGGGGCTAATATGATCAAAACATAAAATTTTGGGTCAAAACGGTAGTTTCTAAGTTACAGAGGACACACGACCATGTGACTCGATCGTGTGGGAAGGCTTGGGCCATGTGGAAAAGTTATATGACCGTATGGCTAGGCTGTGTGAGAGACAGTGGTTATGTGGCAATTCGAAAATTCAACCTACAAGGAAGACACAGTCATTCAACAGGCCGTGTGAGGGGTCCTAGGCCATGTGAGAAGTGTAACCTTAGGGTATCAAGTATGGCATGGCTGTGTAGTTCATATGGGTGGCCCACACGCCTGTGTGGTAGGCCGTGCGATATGGGCTAGGTTCAGTTTTGCCTCGATTTTCTCGTAAAAGAACACACACCTGACTTCTGGGGTTTCACACGATGATCCTTACGTCCAAGTTTGGCTCGAGATATCTACAACAAGTCTTTCGATTGACAAATACGTAAGAATTAATATCAACTTTCAAGATTTATCGAAATTATCAATATTTTCGAGAAAAAATTGTAAAAGATCATTTTATTGATCTTGAAATTATTAAGAACAAGTATTCTATAGATATTCGAGATCTAATTATTAAGATTTAGAATGGTCTTACCGTTCTTGGTATGTTAGAGACAAAATTGATGGCGTTATGGTAAATCGATAGGAGGAATGGTTTGAATGAGACTCGGTTTCTAACTCGGGATCAAAATAAAATTTCCAATAATATCAAAAAATAATTGTAAATGGGAAGATGTAGAAGAATAGGGGAAGAAATAGGGAAAGCAATTCTAGTTTAGGTTGAAAAGGAAAACCAAAATTCTAATATGATTAGAAAGGGAATTAAATGACTAAGTTAAGCAAAATTTAGAGGGTTGATTTGGAAAATAAACCATTCTACTGAAATTTAAAAAGAATGGAAGGGAATTGGTGTGATTTAAACCTAATTGCAAGGGGAAAATATGCTAAGGCCTTAACATTTGAGCTACTGTCCATGTACTTGGCCATTTTCTACCACATTTAATATATATGCTAGCTTGGTTTGTTCTTTAGTTACTGAAAATTAAAAGAGGAAAAATTAGTAGATTGGGGCCTTAACTTTGGTTTGCTATGGAGTTTACTAAGCTCTCCCCCACCTAGACTAAGGCTTCTTTTTTGATGATTTTATTAATTCTAACCCTATTATTTTTGGGGTATTACATATATAATGATTAACTGTGGTTATAGTTATTTGTATGGTTGTAGTTATGTGAATGTATTTCTTTGTAATTAAAATTATGACTGAACATATAACTTTTTAAAAAACCTTTTATATATATAAATTTAAAAACACATTATGTTCAAAATATGATTATATTAGGCTACAGTGCAACTTATAATTTAATTAAAATTTTATTATTTTAATTGAAACTTTTTGAATATAACAAAAATAAATGAAATAATAAATAAGTAATAAATGATAAAATCGTCATTTTATTTAAAATTCATTTAATAATTTCTTGTAAGTGGAATTTTTCAAACTACAACTAAATAAATCGACTTTTTATCAAACTTTGGGGAGGTTTCAATATATATATATATATATTATACTTGTAAAGTAATATTTATTAATAACAAAATTATATTTATTATGATATTTTTGTGAAAGAACAACTTAAACAGGGAATTTTTTAAAGGAAATCGAAGTTGAAATATAAAATTTTAAAATGTAAATTTATAATTTGATTGAATTCTATTCCATCCTTCAAAATCATATTTACCTAAATGATTTTATGTATAGTTTGTTAGAATTTTAGCATAAAGAAAGAAATGAGAGAGTGAAGTCTTATCTTATCACACTTTATGCGACAACTAATGGGTGGTAAAGTAAAATTTCAAGTATGGAGTTGATAGTAACGTTGAACATATTCGACCCCACTTTCTATTTGATTTTTCAATCTTTTTATTGAAAAAAAATGAAACAACCTAATTAATCAAACACCAAAACCTTTCATTTCATATCAATAAAAGAAAATATTATTGCTTGATGTTGGTCCCAAAATGGACCGACCCTGCTTTTTTTCTTGTTTATTTATTGTTTTGTTTATAAGTAAAAATTTACTATATTTAATTTAATTTATAATTAATTTTAATTTGTTACAATGAAAAATAAATATTTAATATTTAAAATAATAAAAAACTTTAAATGCAATATAAATTTTTTAAAAATTATATAAGAGTTATTGAATATTTGTTATTTATTTGAAAATTTAATTCTTTTAATAAATATTTATAAAAAAATATTTTAAAATTTTATTAAATAATATTTAAAAGTTATAAAACAGTTTTTTTTTTTGTAAAAAATAGTCTAAAAATCAAAACTAATATGAAAAAGTTAAGAATTGAACCAAACTAAATTATTATGAACAGTTTAAAAAACTTAAAAAATCTAGCAAAATCGAGTTCAACTCAACTCTAATTAATTTTATAAGGAAGGTTATAACCTTCTCCCACTTTTTCCAAATCCTATTGAATTGGCATCAATCTCTTTGCATATATATATATAGTTGTAAAGTTTTGGTGAAAATTTTGCCACGAAAAGCCTACACTAAAGAATCTCAAAGTATGAATATATACTTATAAAGTCAATTTAAATGCAAAAGGAATAAAACAGTTGCTTTGTCCTTAAGATAAATTATGCTCCATCTTTCCTATGAACTGATATGAAGTCTCCAAACGCAAGCTTCAACCTGTTCATGTTATATATTTGAATTCAAGTTGGAGATTACCAAAGTAGAAAGAAAAAATGGTATCTAAATTCTAATTGCGAAAATGGCCCCAACTCGAATGATCAGATCACAAGACCCACTTTTTCTTTTTCTTTTTACAGAAAAAAACAGAAGATCCACTTGAAAAATATAGAAAATATTAATATTAAAGAAGAGAATGGGATGAGCAAAAGGGCAATAGAAGAAGTTGATGCATGCGCAATATAAAGGCCAGCTGAGCTGCTGATGATGAATGGGCCACTAAGGACACTTGAAGTCAAATCCTATCTCTCTTTTTGGGAATTGACTTAATATTGTTCTAAACTACTTTTTTTTTCTTTTCCTTTTTTTAAAAAAAATTTATCTTACATACTGAAAAGTGCTATTTATTCTTATTTTGGTGCGTAATTAAATATCTATTTATATAATATATAAATGTTGTGTTTGAAATTTTTTTAAAGCTGATTAATGTATTCTTTGTTATTCATTATATTATTAAATTTCTCATTTAAATACTTTTTTAAATGATAATTTTAATTTCACTAAAATATTTAGTTAAATAAATTTATTTTATAAAAAATTATCGTATTTATAAATAAGAATTCTATTCAATTAAAGGAATTTTATTAAATGAATCTAAATAACTTAAATTTTATTTTAAAAGAAAAAAATATAATTGTTATAATATATTTATCGAATCTAATATATTATAATTATATTACAAACTGTTATAGTCAATTTATTCACTATCAAGAAAAACATGAATAGCGAACAGTTTAATTTACAATAATATATCAATTTTTTATAGTTTGAATACTGCTTCAATTTAGTGATTAGGATTTTTTTTATACTAGCATTGAATATTTAAAATAATTGATATGTATTATTTATGTTCATTATTGATTACTTTGAATAATGTTTGGTTATATTTAATTATAAGAAGTAAAATTATATTGTATTCAACAAAATAGCGAATAACAAACATTACTTTGTATTAATTATAATTTAAAAGTTTTATTATTATAATATTTTTTTTGAACGTTTCAACTGATGCTCTTATTGATGGGATTTTAGCCAATGCCTTACACAAACAATAAATACTTCCCACAGTTGTCCTATTCTAATTGACGGCCTAATCGGTGTCTAGGGAAAATGAAAACAGAAAATAAATGAATCAGTCTTTACAATTGCCAATACAAATGAAACCAATTAAGCAAAAGAAAAAAGAAAATGAAAAGCCAATCCCCCGAGCCCCCTTTCATGTTGCATTAGTTGCTACTAAGGCTTAGCTTAGATGGGCGGTGTGTTTAGTTCCGGTGAGGTTAAAATCAGTGGTGGCGGTGAGATTAGTTACTGTAGCGGTGAGATTGGATATTGTAGCGGTGAGATTAGAAACAGCGGTGGAGTGTGTGTTTGGATTCAAACGCAGCTGTAGCGGTGAGGTGAAAATAGAAAATGACTTTTAAGGACATTAGATTAAAAATGATATATAATAGAAGTTTTTAAAATTATTTAACAATTACAAAATTAATAAATGGTTAAAATTATTACAATTATATTTATTTTTAATAATAAATAATTAAAAATGAATTAAAACTAGAGACAAATTCAAAAATTTATTTTATTTAATATTTCAAAATTAATCATATATTTAATTATAGGGGCTCAATTAATTATTGAAAGATTATTGAAATTATTGAGCCTTTAGAAAAATAAAACATTATTAAAAGATAAAATAATAAAGCAACTCTAGAATAAGGGTCTTAATTCATGTTATTTCAAATGTTTGTCATCAGTAACTCAATGCAAGACATTGCTAGCACCAAATAACTTTAAAACTAAAGCCAACCGTTGGCTAGTAACTGAAATAGCCTATGGCCACCATGTAGAACGTGCAATGTCGAGCCTTGAGCTGGTCATCAATGCTAAAGGGAAGAGTTAAGAATCACATCTGTTGGGGTTTTGACAGCAGAGGAAGAAAACAGAAACAAGTAACCCGGATGATGTAAAGATTAACTTCATTACTTGAATAAGCAATATGCAAGAAAACAGAAGCATTTATGTTACAATGAAATATGGCAGTTAACTAATGTATAACTGCTCCCACTAATACATGACTAAAGCCTAGATAGAATTACAAACAAAATGTAGCTGACATACCAGCTATAACATCAAACATAAATCAATAACTACTCCTACTAACTTTAAGTATAAATTACACTGCAACTAAATCAAGTTACAAATGAACAAAATAAACAAAATGCTGCTGCTTATCTGGTTCAGCTTGGATGCTGGTCTGCATGCTGATTTGCTGCTGGTTTCCTATTGCATTGCAGGCCAAAGTCAATACAACTATGAACTTACAATGAAAAATATAACACCATTTTTCAGAGTAAATTTATGCCAAATGCTAATTGTTTATTGAAAATATTGAACCCTGATGAACACAAAACAGACTTGAATTTAGTAAGATGGCATTAGCATCAGAAATTAATGCACCAATGATTCTAGCAAAGCAACAAAAAGAAAGCAATGGACCTTTTATAAACTTAAAAGTGATAGAAAGACCATCCACCTGTAAACTAACAAATTAATAACGTGAAACCAAAAGTGTCCATAGGATACAACACAACGCATTCTGCTCATATCAGACAATGTCTACATGCAAACTGACTACATAAAGCTTGAGGATAAAAATATTGAGATGGATTAGAAATATAACAACCAATAAAGCAGGGTAGCTGGTATTAAAATTGCAGAAAGTTGACAACCTCTGCAGTGAGAGAAACAGGAGCATATCGACGAAGTTGCTTTTGTAGTATTAGACTGCGTGCTTCATTGTTCTCTTTGTACCTTTAAGCAAGTATTTGAACCGTTAACCACAACATGAAATGTCAACATGAATATAACATTTAGATGAATTTGACAATTATTTTGTTCAACAACATGGTCGTAGTTACTCAGCTTACCTTTTTGTAATTATATCAAAGAGAAGACCATATTGTTTATTTACATCATAAGGAACATATTTAGGATCTGCTTCAGCTAGGTGACTTCTATATTCCCCAAAAGAAATGTATTTTACATCAGAGACTTCGGTATCCTATCATAAAAAAAAGCTAATAAAAAACATTCACATTTTCAGGTAGTTTTGTAGCGGGACAAATCACTTATCAGTATTCCCTGTTTACCATTCACCATTCACATTTTCAAAGCATGACTTTCATATATAATTGTAAAGAAAATGTATAATGAACTATTCATTAAGCAGCAGGCACCATCAACAGCCTTAAATTCTGAGACTAAAACCAACTTAAAAGGAGGACAATCATGGTAAAGATGGAAGTTTAGAAGGATGAATCTCATCCATAGAATGAAGACCTAAGAGCAATATTGATATACTTCAGAATAGGGATTCTGCAGCAAATCCATGCAAGCTTATTAGGTTCAAAAACAAACCATAAAAAATGGATTTTCTAAACAAATAAATGTGATCAAACATTATAGACTTTTAGGCTTCTCATTTGTCTTTGTGCAAGATGTTTCTCTTTCAAAAAAAACCCCTTAAAAGAGGCACCAAAAGTTGAATTGCACTTACTCTTTGGCAGTCCAATATTTTTTGGAAAATTTTAGAGAGAGAAAGAGACAGACTTGTTCAACTTGTTTCCATAAATTCATCACTGACAGTGGCATTTTTCTTTCAGTGCTCGATTTAGATCAAAAAGGGAACTTCCAATCAAATAAGAGTAAAAAGCTTACAACATGAAAACAGACTGAAATACAACCAAGAGTGGAAGGGCTTAAGATCTAGAGTTGAATTCCACTTGTTCATTCAGTACAAGCAATGTTTAAACTTGAGATGATAAACCATACCTACACCAGATGTTTCACTGTAGTCAACTTTGTCACTACTGTAGACAGGTTTGGAATATCAAGAAAAGTAATCCATACTCCACCAGAAAACCAGTAGAAAACAAAATCCATGAAATTTTGAATGATAATTCCGACTGTTATTGACTATTGTTCATCTCAACAATTTTTGGACAAAAAAAGTACTTTGATATGGAAAACAAATATAGAATTTTGCATATTTAAAAGGTTTCTTGGCCATCTAGAAACCACTAGGTTTACCATCAGTTAGGAAACTATCAATTAGATATTTAAAAGAAATGTATTAACCAAATCTAGCAAGTATATAAAACAACAAAAAGTAGCAATGATAAACAAGAACATGGGGAGAATATATGTGCACGGCACACATAGAAAGATTAAAGACCGAACAGTTTTTCAAATGCCCTATGAAAGAAACAGCACTGAAGACTTGTGAAATTGGATTCACTTACTGTGCTGTTATTAGCGATGAGTCACCAGAAGATATATGGCCAGCACTGGAGATATCCCACAACCCTGGCCACGAGTCCTTGCAGTCTGCACGTTTTTGGAGAAGTAATTCTTGTGTGCTCTCAGTAAAAATCCAGACATGGACTGCTTTATGGTAATCCCCATCTCGATGGACATCTCCCCTGAAAAGAGATCACAATGAGTTACATACCAAGAAACTACCATTATAGAGAAATGCCAGTACAGAAATCATAAGCAACCTCTAACACACAATAATACTCAAAATGAAATATTTTATATCAAATGTATGCCTCCCTAGCTCTAGCTTGCAAGTTTTCCATTCCCAGTTCCAATTTCAAGGACCATAAGCAGCCTCCCCCCCAACTCACACACACACTTGAAAACTTTCAGTTCTATAATCCAGATTGAGTAC